>NC_139004.1:101645562-102103858 GCF_964374135.1 Grampus griseus | reverse complement strand
TGAGGAAAGAAAGCAAAAGGGCTCCAGAGAAAACCAAACTACTACAAACTGGCCACCCTCAGCACCAGCTGCCCATCACAGCTCAGGCCAGAACGGGCTCAACCCAGCATCCCCAGGGCATGGATTTCCCCAGCAGACACAGGTGGCCCTGCACGTGTGTCAGTGCGTGTGTCACGCAGCTCTGGCTCAGCATGAAACAGCTGGGGGTGGGAGGGAGGCAGAAAGGAGTGAGGGAAAGTGGGAGGGGGAGGGGAGGGGGAGAAGGAGGGGAGAGAGGAGGATGGGGGAGGGGAGGGGAGGGGAGGGGAGGGGAGGGGAGGGGGAGGGGAGGGGAGGGGAGGGGAGGAGGGAGGAGGGGGAGGAGGGGAGGGGGAGAGGAGGGGAGGAGGGGAGGAGGGGAAGAGGGGAGGGGAGGAGGGGAGGAGAGGGGGAGAGGAGGGGGGAGGAGAGGGGGAGGGGAGGGGAGGAGGGGAGGGGGAGGGGAGGGGAGGGGAGGAGGGGGAGGGGAGGGGAGGGGAGGAGGGGAGGGGAGGAGGGGGAGGGGAGGAGGGGAGGAGGGGGAGGGGAGGAGGGGAGGAGGGGAGGGGAGGAGGGGAGGAGGGGAGGGGAGGAGGGGAGGGGAGGAGGGGAGAGGAGGAGGGGAGGGGAGGGGAGGAGGGGAGGGGAGGGGAGGAGGGGGGAGGGGGAGGGGAGGGGAGGAGGGGGGAGGGGGAGGGGAGGGGGAGGGGAGGGGAGGGGAGGAGGGGGGAGGGGGAGGGGAGGGGGAGGGGAGGGGAGGGGGAGGGGGAGGGGAGGGGAGGGGGGAGGGGGAGGGGAGGGGGAGGGGAGAAGGAGAGGGGACAGGGAGGGGGAGGGGGAACAGACTTCTCAACAAACTGTTCCATGTAGAACTTATTTGGATCTTAATTCAAGCAACTTGTTTGTAAAAAATAAGTATGAGACAATCAGGGAAGTTTGAACGTTAAGCAGATAGTAAGAAATGATCAAGGTTTAAGTGTACGCCGTGACTTTCTCAGGCCCGTCCTGCAGAGATGCACTGGGCTTGTCACGGCTGCCATCCAGGACTGCAGCGTGACGGAGGAAGCACTGAAGCCGGGAGACGGGGGTGGACGTTCACGACACTAAACTTTTGTGTTTCAAAATCCGTGTAATAAAAAGTTAAAAGAACGGACACACGAGAGCAGCTCAGGGAGGTGGGCAGCACTACGGAGGCCTGCGGGCTCAGGAGCCAGGACACCTTGGTTCCCATCCTGCCACTAAGCGGACGGTATGGTGGCGGGTCATGTAACCTCTCTGAGCCACCGTTTCTTCTTCCAAAAAGGAGGCACATCACCCGAGGATGACGGTTAAGGGGTGATGTGCCTGCCCTTTATGATCCCTGGAGCATGGGAAGTGGTCAGTGCGTGGTGGTGAAGGTCAGGACAGAGACCCTGACGCGGCCACGGAGGCCACGCAGCTGTACCTTGGAGCCATTGAGGACGTAGTGTTTCTTATCTTCACTTAACGTGGCCCTGGTCCGGATGGAGGCAGCATCGCTCCCACTGCGGCGAAAGAAATACGCGGTTGAGGGGTAATGCTGGAGACAAGACCCCACGGAAAACAAAGGGCCAGCTAATAGACATATTCAGCTTTGCAGCCACAGACAATCTGTAGACAGACGGCCATGTTCCAGTAAAACTTCATCTATGAAAACAGGTGGCGAGGTGGGTTTGGCCAACCCCGCTCTGTCACATCGGGTGAGAAGGCGGCAGCGACGACGTTTGGGAGGTCTAAACACGGAAATGCCGGCTCACGTGGGCTCTAAGCTCCCGCGAGGCGAGCGCAGGGGACCCAGGTCCCCAGGTGGGGAAGCAGGATGGAAAGGGGCTGGATAACGGACTTGCCCTGATGGCGGCTATGAGACTCGGGGCTCATCACCCCATCTCACTGAACCTCAGTTCACAGCCTGTAAAGTGGGCACAATACCACCCGCCCTTTATACTCTGAAAG
The DNA here is from genome assembly GCF_964374135.1 of Grampus griseus. Lineage (NCBI taxonomy): Eukaryota > Metazoa > Chordata > Mammalia > Artiodactyla > Delphinidae > Grampus > Grampus griseus. The sequence continues at coordinate 102,101,869 of NC_139004.1, read as the reverse complement.
TCGCTGTGAAGCCTGAATGCATTACTGTATATAAGGAGGGTTGCAAAGCACAAAGAAATTACAGGTGCTGTCAGCCATGTTATCTCATTTGTAAAGGTCACCAGGAAAGAGAAGTAAGGTAGAGATAAGAGAGCATGAAGAGAATGGGTGAGAAAAGCTGTGGACTCAACTCCCGGGAAGTCTTCAGGGAGGGAAGAAGCCAGCCACCCCGCTTCAGTAAAAAGAAAAGCCCCTGGACCCTGAAGCTGTGGGTGACGCGCAGGGCTGACCTGGCTGGCTCCGTCAGGCAGAAGGCGGCCACGTCCTCCCCGGAAGCCAGCTTGGGCAGGTACCTGGCCTTCTGCTCCTCGCTGCCGGCCAAGATGATGCCCTGGCAACACACACGGGCTGCTTTCAGCGGTGGCAAGAGAGAAGTGTGTGAAACGTGCTTGCAGAACACAGCCCCTCTGGAACATGCTTCCTTCACGCAAGAGCTGGCAGCCGCAGTAAAAAATGGGGAGCTGTTGGAGGGTCTGGGGAGCTGGGCTGCCAGGGAGACCCCCAAGCGCACAGTCCAGGGTGGCCTGGCACAGCTCCAGGAAGGGCCTCAGTCTTTCCGGCAATTCCTCCACTTCCCAGCAGGGTGGCCAGAGCCGGGTGGCTGGAGCCACAGCTGGTGCTTGGGCAGCGCCACGCCCGGGCACCAAGCTTGCTGTGCACTCAGCCCCCTTGGTTTCTACACTGAACAAGAACCACCCAAGGAATGAGCTGTGGGCCCCTGGACCTGCCCTGAAAGACTCCAAGCAGCGGAGTAGGAGGACAGGTGCCAACAGCAGGGGGGACACGCTCAGGCCCCGAGGGAGCCAATCAAGAGGTGGGGTCACCTCCAGCCTGTGGTGAAGGCAGGCTCCATGGAGGCAGTGGCATCTGGCCTGGGCCTGGAAGGATGGGTCAGAGGCGATGGGGCAGGAGGAGGTTTCAAAAGGAAGGACAGGGCCACCGAAGGGCACTGAGCACGGTACAGCGAGGCTGCAGGACAGTGAGGCTGCAGGACAGCGGGCCTTCCTCCGAGACGCTGAGCCGGCTGCCCCCTCGCCACTGCGGAAACCCAGACCCCTGACCTTGAGGCCGATGGCCTGGTGTGCTGCCAGCGTCACGGCGATGGAGCAATCCAGGCTGATGATCTCCCCCAGCCGCGCGTACATGGTGTTGGAGAGGCCCAGGCCACCTAGGGCAGAAACAGGCCAGCTTCACTTACGCTCCAGCCCCAAATTCCTCCCAGGAAAGGCAAGTGGCTTTATAAAGTCAGCTCCCCAATTTTTAAAAATCACAACACAGAATGGTACAAAGGAAACAGAAATTACCCATGAACTTGTCACTCAGAAAGAGCATTTTTGTGCACATCCTCTCAGACTTCTTCTAGGCATGTAAGCATATACAGGTGTATATTTTAATATAAAAATGTAATATTTAATACAAAAACATATAAACACCTAAACACACATAAAGTTACTTGAAATGCTGTGAATACTTCCTATCACAGATCTTGGGCTTCACAAACATGAACCCCATTCTGAAACCCAGCCCCAGCATCTCGTGGCCTCCAGGAAAGGTCTCTCTGCCTGGGATACTGGAATCCGGGGTTGGGTCCTTCTGTCGCAGGGGTGCCCCGTGTGCTGTAGGACGTGGGGTGGCATCCTTGACCTCTGCCCACTAGAAGTTCCCCCTCCTCCACAGTTCTGACAACATAAATGTCTCTAGATGTTGCCAAATGCCCACCCAGGGTCGGGGGGCAAAGTCACCCTCGGAAGGAGTCAGTGTTCTAGGAGCAAAAAGAGAAAACACTAAAAACGCAGGCTCCGCTGAACTTGGGTATTCTGCATTTTATCTTCAACTTCCGGCAGTGGTGGGGTGGCCTTGTGTGCACCTTACAAATGACTACCCGAGGCCTAAGGTCACGTGCGGCCCAACTGCAGGGGGCGCCTTCCACACGAGGGCCGAGTCCCTGCAGGGGTGCGCAGCGTCCCCTGCGCTCAGCGGGGACCCAGGGAAGGCCAGGGCCCTGCGGCACCCATCACCATGCCGCTTTCAATCAAAACGCTTGTGCTCCTACTTGTTTCACATACTGAAGTCAGTGTTGCTTGTTAAAAAAAAAAAAAGCTGTGTATTTTTTTCCCCATGAAAGTATCAGAAAAATCATGGGGGGAGGACAATCAATGGGGACAGATGACAGGTGGGTGGAGACTGCTTGACGGGGGGGAGGGGCTGAGGGGCCAGAAAGACCCGGGGGGTACCCAGGGAACTGGGGGCGGAAACCAGGCTGCCGGTGGAAAGGCCTCTTTTCCAGGATGGCGGTTTCCAACCAGCCTTCAGAACACTCCAGGACTGGGAACAATTCCCGAAAATGTTTTGGCCATGAACATAAGGTTGCTGTCGCCTTAATCTCCCCAGGAAGGATTTAAAAAAAGGAAAGACAATGAAATAGTCCCAAATGTGACCACTGTCATCTCATGAAAGAGCATTTTCACACCCAAGAAGGGGACATAAAACAGGAATAAGGGATGGATTTGTGCAATCACATACACACACACACACACACACACATACCACACGAGCTGGCATAAAACACAGAGAGATGCAAAAAGACATATTCCAATTTCACACAAAAATTGTCTGGAGGAAAACTTAACTGCTGCTTCTCCTCAGTCAAGAAGCCGTTTCTTAACGCTTCTGAAGGGGAAACATAATCACCAACCTGGCTGTCTGCCAGCTTTCCTCCACTCTCTGTTTTCTCCACACACTTATTTTTCTCAGCTCATGACACCAACTGCCGCTCTGTGGCTCAGCCCCACCTGGTCTCTATTCTAATATTCGACGTGGCCCCCACCTTACGGCAGACAGTTCCCCGGGGCCTGTGAGTTATCGACAAGTGACACCGACAGGTCTCCAGGTGTGGGGAGAGCTCAGTCCCCGGTCCCCAGAGGCTGCAGGTGTAGCTCCCCCCAGAGGCCTGTGCTGCATCCCGCCACCAGAGGGAGCAGCAACAGCAATTATTTCATGTTTTCTGCACAGACTGGAACTCCTTCCATACATTTGGAAACGCGGTGACAGGGATTTCATAGGATGACGAGTAGGAGACGTCCTTTAACAGCTTAATACACTGCGACAGACACACATATAAACGAAGATTTAACCTGATTAAAATATGCCTCTCAATTAAGGAAATCAGGCATCAAACTCGTTTGTTCTATATTTTCACATTTTGTCTCAGACTGCAGCAGCTGCAGGATAGGTCCCAGTGGGACTTCCTGCACAGGCAGCGAGGGCCCCCACCCTTGGCTGTGGGGTGGGGTGGGGTGTGCAGGGGGCACAGGTCTCACTGAGATAAACCCGGCAGAGGCAGAACATCAAGGACAGCTCCCGCGTCCGGGCCTCGCCATGCAGGCCTAACCCACGGCCTGGCTGGGAGAACGTACCTGGGTGTCACACACCACCTACAGCTCTCGGGTCCAAACCACTGAGCCTGTGCTCATGAAGCCGGAAGCCGCCTCAGCCTGGGCTCGGCGGGAGGGCTCAGAGAGCAGGGGGTGCGGGATGAAGGCCACACGTCTTCGTCAAAAGATCCCGAGAGTGAAAATACAGGGACGTGCGTCCGTGCCAGTGCTCGCAAGGGACTGTGTTTTGTCCCTGCTCCTCCCTCACACACTCCGTGCCTGTCCCCTCGCTCCCACAGAACTGAGAGGACCACCCCTATATCAGGCAGGAGACACACAAGCTGCACGACGGGCTCAGTCTAACAGGGCACAGCCACCGGGCGGGGATCCTGGGGGGAAGGCAGGGCCTTCCACTGTAAACCTCCAACAGCAACGAGCACGGCCCAGGGGACAACGGGCCTGCTCGCAAGCTCCCGAGACCAGGGCTCCACCTCCCCGAGGCGGCCCGCGCCCCACAGCCGTACACCGACTCCTTCGGCCGCTGGGCCCTGGCCCCTGGGCGCGCAGCGCGTGGCCTTCCCTACACACAAAAGCATTTGCGGGCCTGGGGCAGCTCCTCTGCCAGAGAGACCACAGGGCTTCACAGTGGAGACCACGCTGCACCGGCCCGAGCTGGCCGGAGGTGATACCCACCCCTCCTCCCCCACCCAAGGGACCCAGAGAGCACAGACATCCTGCAGGGTCCCTCCCCACCTCTGAGGAGGAAGGCAGGGAACTGGATAGCTCTTCCTGCTGAAAAGCCTCTTGGGCCACACACTCACCAGCCAGCCACCCTGGATTTAAGCCACAAAGGGACGTTTTACAGCCTGACCTTGGACTTCGTGCATTTTCAAAGGCCACCTTTCTGGAACAGAACCCTTTTTTGGACAAATACGGAGGGTTTTCTTAAAAGCCAAACTGGTTGGGTGGTGGTTTCCTTTACTTACCGTATTCTTCTGGGACTTGCATCCCAAAAAGCCCCAGGCTCTTCAGTTTCTCTAAAGTTTCATTTGGGATTTTTCCCTCTCGGTCGATTTTTTGAGAGTCCACTGCCAAGAGGAAATATTTTGATTAAACAAAATATAACCTATGTTTACACAAATAGAAGTAAACAGAACAACTGTTGTATGTTATACAATCCCAGCGTCAGAAACTTCAGACCTGGAAATTGTCTAGCCATGGTTATTCAGCATGCGTTCAATTTTACCTTATTCGCCCAGGAAGAACTGCATTTCAGAAAATTACCACTACCAGGTAACGTTCTGCTTCTTGATCTGGGTGTATTCATTGCGTAAAACTGCAGAAACTATACATTTATGAGACCTAAACTTTTCTGCAGGCATTTATTACTAAACTTGAATTTTTGTTTTATCACCTGTACCTTCTAGAAAATTAGACAATAAACACGCAGCTGCCAGCACTGCCCTAAAACGTTTGGCTACGTGGCCAGACTCCAGGCAGCTTCTGGACCCAGCTCCACCAGTGTTCAGAACCACACCCTTTCCCCAGAGTCCACGGGTTCTTGAGAACAGGTCAGTCTGTTTACCACCAACACACACAATCATCACAGCGAAACTCAACCATCACTGTGTCAGGTCTGCAGCAGCACTTTTATAAGAATCAGGTAAAGGTGTTTTCATCAGCTGCCAACAAGTTAAGCTTCATCACTGTTATAACTTCATGACTATCATAAACCATAAAAGCAACCATAACCACGCTTATAGACTTTTATACATATGGGTCACTAATGAGAAATACAGGTTCCCCAAATGGAGTCCAAACCCTTGGTTTTTTTTTTTTTCTTTTTTTTTGCGGTACGCGGGCCTCTCACTGATGTGGCCTCTCCCGTTGCGGAGCACAGGCTCCGGACGCGCAGGCCCAGCGGCCATGGCTCACGGGCCCAGCCGCTCCGCGGCATGTGGGATCTTCTCGGACCGGGGCACGAACCCGCGTCCCCTGCATCGGCAGGCAGACTCTCAACCACTGTGCCACCAGGGAAGCCCCAAACCCCTCACTTTTTACTTTTACAATTCTACTGACATATGTAATTGGCACACAATAAACTGCACATATTTAGAATAATTTTTTGAGTTCTGACATCTGTTCACCCATGAAACCATTCGCACAATCAACAAAAGCATTTCCTTTTCCACCGAAATTTCCTCATGTCCCTCTGTGATCAATCCTTCCCTCCACCTCCATCTCTAGGCAACCACTAATCTTTTCAGCTACCGATTGGTTTGCATTTTTTGAGTTTTTATATAAATGGAATCACAAGGTGTTTTTTTTTGATCTGGCCTAATTTGGCCTAATGATTTTGAAGTTCATCCATATTGTTGCAAGTATAAATACTTCATTCCTTTTTATTGTTCACTACCTACTGTATGGGTATAAAATTGTTTATCTATTCACCCCTTGAAGGACATTTGGTTGGTTCCCAGTTTTTGGCCCTTAGAAATAAAGATCCTGTGAACATTCATATTCAAGTTTTGGTGCAACTACATGTTTTCATTTCACTTTGGAGCGCAGTGGCTGGGCTGTATGGTAGGGTATGTTCAACTCTGAAGAAACTGCCAGGATCTGGGAAGACTTCCTTCCCGCAAGACGGAGATACAGGGACTGGGTTTATCTCGCTGCCTTAGAATACAGGATATTAGATACAAGGAGGAAGAGTCATGTGTTACTAGTAGCAAAGAATCAGTCCGAGACCATGCATTCTCAACAGGGCAACATCACCCCCAAGGGGGTGAAAACGGTTCTGGAGGAAGGGGAGCAAAAAAATATTTTTTTATGTATAAAGCACAGCAACATGTATAATACATAAACAGATAATAATATAGTTGTGGCATTAAAATTTCACAGACGGATGTGATTAGGGTAAAAAGATGTCTAAAAAGGCTCTGGGGGAAGAGAGAGCAGTAAAAAAAAGTTGAAAACAGTGCCCTACAGGCTTCCTCTGCTCCTTCTAACGACACTTAAAGGCAAGTCTCGAATGGGTCAAACTATTCCAAGTAACTTAATCGAGCCCTGGAACAAAGCTTAAGACCGTACTACAGACACACACACACACACACACACACACACACCCACCCACACACACACCCCCACACACACACACCCCCCCCACCAAGAATGTAAACTCCACAATGACTGGCATCCAAGAGAAAACCACCAGGCACATGAAGAAGCAGGAAAATATGAGTGATAATGAGAAGAAAATCAATCAACTGAACATGACCTAGAAGTAACAAAGGTGCCAGTGGACAAGGGTATCACATGAGTTATTACAGGTGGCGCAGTGGTTGAGAGTCCGCCTGCCAATGCAGGGGACATGGGTTCGTGCCCCGGTCCAGGAAGATCCCACATGCCGCAGAGCAACTAAGCCCGTGCACCACAACTACTGAGCCTGCGTGCCACAACTACTGAAGCCCGCGTGCCTACAGCCCGTGCTCCACAGCAAGAGAAGCCACTGCAATGAGAAGCCTGTGCACCAAAACGAAGAGTAGCCCCCACTCGCTGCAACTAGAGAAAGCCCACGCGCAGCAACGAAGACCCAACGCAGACAAAAATAAATAAATTTATTTTAAAAAAAGAGTTATTAAAACCAAATGCTCAAAAACACAGAAGAAAATATGAGCATATTAAGGAGAAACATGGAAAAATAAAAAGACACAAATCAAATTTCCAGAGATGAAACAATGTTTAAGATGAAAAACACTGGATCAGATTAACAGCCGACCAAATACCGGGGGGAAAAGAAGATTAGTGAACATGAGACATAATAATAAAAGCTATACAAAATAAAATAGACAAAAAAACAACAACAGAGCGTCAGTGAGTCGTGGGACAACCTCAAGCAAATATATATATCTATATCTTTATATATGTATATCTTTTTTATAGATACGTATGCTTTATATATATATAAAAAATCTCCAAAGGAGAGCAGGGAGGAAGGAGTGTGGGAATGTGGTATGGTTGGTGAAAAAACAATGTTTAAAGAAATAATGACCAAAATTTACCAAAGTTGAAAAACACACAGATCCAAGAAGTTCAAAGGACCCTGAGAAAAATGTGAAGAAAACTACACTAATAGCAGTTTCTCTAAAACCACTTAAAAGCAGCCAGATACGAAGAAACACACATAAAAAAAAATGAAAATAATATGGTAGCAGACATCTCATCAGAAACAATGCTAAAACAGAAGAGACCGCTAAAAGAAAAATATTGTCAACACAGTAATCTTTTCTGATGAAACAGACTTTCCAGATACATAAAAGCTGTAGATACTCACCCCTGCAAAGCTGCACCACAAGAAAACTGAAAAGAAGTCCCTCCCACAGAAGAATGATGGTACCAAGAGGAAGTCAATACATAAAATGGTAAATTTTATTCCATGTACATTTTATGACAGGAAGGAAGGAAGGAAGGAAGGAAGGAAATAAAGTATTGTAGGGTTTATAAAGAATGTAGAAATAAAATGTATGAAACAGAACATGGGCTGGGAAAGCAGAAATGTAAGGTTCTTACACCATACATGAAGTGGTATAATATCAGCCGAAAGCAGATTTTGATACATAGTATATGTTTACATACTATAAATTCTAAAGCAACCACTTATAAAACACAAGAGGCATAACTAATAAACCAACCAAAAAGATAAAATGGAATCATAAAAAATACTCCATTAATCCAAAAAGAGCAGGAAAAGAGGGAAAAAGATCAAAGATAACATGGGACAAATAAACAGCTAGATGCTAACGTTAAACCCAACTATATATATATCAATAATTACATTAAAATAATCATATATCAAAAACCAATTAAAAGGCACAGAATGGGGGAGGGTGAAATGGGTAAAGGAGATCAAGTGTATGGTGATAGATGGAAACTGAAGTTTTGGTGGAATGGCATAATATACACAGAAATAGGAATATAGTGTTGTACACAGGAAACTTACAATGTTACAGACCAACGTTACCGCAATAAAAAATAAATTAAAAAAAGGAGGGCTTCCCTGATGGCACAGTGGTTAAGAATCTACCTGCCAATGTAGGGGACACGGGTTCGAGCCCTGGTCCGGGAATATCCTACATGCTGTGGAGCAACGAAGCCCGTGTGCTACAACTACTGAGCCTGCGCTCTACCGCCCATGAGCCAGAACTACTGAGCCCACGTGCCACAACTACTGAAGCGCACGTGCCTAGAGCCCATGCTCCACAGCAAGAGAAGCCACCGCAATGAGAAGCCCGTGAACCACAACGAAGAGTAGCCCCTGCTCACTGCAACTAGAGAAAGCCCGCACCCAGCAACGAAGACCCAATGCGGCCAAAAATAAAAAAATTAAATTTATTAAAAAAAGAAAAAAGAAAAAAGACTGTCAAATTGGATTAAAAAAATATTCAACTACGCTGCCCATAAGAAATCACTTTTTCATTTTTATTTTAAACTTTTATTTTCACATAATTTTAGATTTAAAGAAAAGTCACAAAAATAGTATAGGGTTCCCGTATACTCTTCATCCAACTTCTCCTAACAGAAGCTAATAGAACCGTGGGGAAACTATCAAAATTAAGAAATGGACATTCATACAATATTACTACAGAATTAATTTGAATTTCATCAGTTTGTCCATTAATACCCTATTTCTTTCCTGGGATCCAATCCAGGATCCCAACTGTATTTAGCTGTCATGTCCCTTTAACATCCTCCAGAGTGAATCCAACAATACAAAAAAGGATAATATATCACAACCAAGGGGAACTATCCTGGGAATGTGTCCTTCAGTGTTCAAAACCCAGTCAATGTAATTTACTAGGTCAACAGAATAAACAGTAAAAAAAAAACCATAATCATCTTCACAGATGCAAAAAAACACTGGACACAATTTGATACAATTTATGATGAAAACACACGACAAACCAGAAATAAAGGGAAACTTCCTTAACCTGGTACAGGGCACTCCAAAAAAATGTACAGCTAACTCATACTTAATGGTAAAAGACGACGTTTTCTCCCTAAAATCAGGCACAAGGCAAGGAAGTTGGCTCTGACCACTCCTATTCAACATACTAGAGACGTTAGCCATTGAATTAAACAAAGAAAAGAAAGGGAAACCAGGCTGGAAAGGAAGACATGAAACTGCCCTCATCACCAACCACGTGACTGTCTATGTACTCAACCCTCTGGGATCGATCAAAAAAGTTGCAAGAGCTAATAGATGAGCTTAAGAAGGCTGCAGCATACAAGGTCAATATACAAAAACCAACTGTACTCACTGAAGAGGCTACATTAAGGGAACAACTAAACACATGAAAAAATGTTCAACATTAACGGGCATCAGGGAAATGCAAATTCAAACCACAATGAGGTAACACTCCACATCTAACAGAATGGCCAAAATTTTTTAAAGTTTTTTTTTTAAAACAAAACCAGTGACAACACCAAATCCTGGCAAAAAAGGCACAGAAACTGGATCACATACACTGCTATTGGGAACGTAAAACGGTACAGCCAACACTTTGAAAATAATTAAACACAGAACTACCTCAGGACCCAACAACTGCACTCCTGGGCATTTATCCCAGAGAAGAGAAAATATGTTCACACAAAGCTTGTACACAAATGTACACAGAAGTTTTATTCGTAAGAGCCTCAAAACTGGAAACCACCAAGATGTACTTCAACGTCAGAACAGTCAACAAATTGTGTTAACCCGTAACATGGAAAACTACCGAACAATAAAAAAGAACAAAGCACTGATATACAGCAACTTACAGGAGAATTATGCTGAGTAAAAAAATGCCAATCCCAAAGTTTATATACTGTATGGTTCCATTAATATAACATTTTTGAAATAACAAAATTATAAAAATGGAGAACAGACTAGTGGTTTCCAGAAGCTGGGGAGGAGAGGGCAAGAAGGGGCTATATCTATAAAAGGAACGTATGAGGGATTCTTGTGATGTAACTGTTCTGTACCATGATTGTGGTGCTTGTCACATGAATCTATATATATGACAAAATTACATAAGTACATACACAATCAGTAAACGTACAACTGGCAAAATCTGAATAAGGTTGATGTCAATTTCCTGGTTGTGATAGCATTCTGTGGTTATGCAAGACGTATTCCATAAAGCTATGCATTGGGGGAAACTGATTGGGTGAAGGGTATAACTGATCTCTGAATTATTTCTTACAACTGCATGTGAATCTGCAATTATCTCAAACTAAAGTTTTTTTAAAGCAAATAATGTCATCATGAAATGTTATCATATTACATACATATTAAATTTAATGGGTATAACCCTGAGGTTGAATTAAGAAATCCCCACGAAAACGCCCACATCTGAAGTTCAACTAAAATTGATTTTCAACAACAAAAACTATGACACAATGGGTGACATTTTTCTTTCATCTTGTTTAGTTCCTAAATCTCCTTTAAACAAGTGTGAATTTCTTTTATTAATGAAATAAAATATAGATTATGAAGAAAAATTTCAGAAATAGAAACAAGTATATACAGAAAAAAGTGAACTTCCATACCACTGTAAAAATAATGTGTAAAAAATCAACTGTATTTCTATATACAAACAGCGAACAATCAGAAATTGGAATTTTAAAAAATACCATTTACAATAATGTCAAAGAACTTTAAATACTTATGAATACATTTTACAAACCATCAAAAAAACATTATCAGTTGAGAAACCATCAGAAACTTTTGTCAAAATTTGTCCAAGGTTGGGACTTCCCTGGAGGCGCAGTGGTTAAGAATCCGCCTGCCAATGCAGGGGATATGGGTTTGATCCCTGGTCCGGGAAGATCCCACATGCCGCGGAGCAACTAAGCCTGTGCGCCACAACTACTGAGCCTGCGCTCTAGAGCCCAAGTGCCAAAACTACTGAAACCCACGCACTGCAACTACTGAAGCCCACGTGCTCTAGGGCCTGCATGCCGCAACTACTGAGCCAGCATGCGGCAACTACTGAAGCCTATGCTCTGCAACAAGTGAAACCACCACAACGAGAAGCCTACGCACTGCAACGAAGAGTAGCCCCTGCTCACCGCAACTAGAGAAAGCCTGCACACAGCAACGAAGACCCAATGCAGCCAAAAAAAAAAAGGAAAACAAAATGTCCAAGGTCTATACACTGACCACGACACACAAAATGCTGCTGAGAGAATTATATAAGAATCAAATAAATGGGGAGATATCCCATGATCGTGCATTTGAAAATTCAGTATTGTTATAATCTCAATTCTCCCTCAAACTGATTTACAGATTTATTGTAACCCCAATCATAACACACAAAGGCCTTTTTGTTGAAGCTGAAAAGCTGATTCCAAAATTTATAAGCAAATGCAAAGGACCTAGAGGAGCCAAACAACTTCAGAAAAGAACAAGGCTGCAGGACTAACACTTCTTGCTTTCAAGCCTATTACAAAGCTCAGTAAAGAAGGCAACATAATATTTGCATCAAAATAGACAAACAGAACAGAGGATTCAGAAACAGACCCTCACATAAATGATTGATTTTTTTCCATTTTTTTATATTGTGGCAAAATACACATAAAATTTACTATCTTAGCCAGTTTTAAGTGTGCAATTCAGTAGTATTACGTACATTTACATTATTGTGCAACCATCACCACCACCCATCTCCAGAACTCGTTTCACCGTTCAAAACAGTTGACTCTGCCCTCATTACACAATAACTCCCCATTCCTCCTCCCTCCCACCCCCTGACAACCACCATTCTATTACTTTGTCTCTATGGATTTGACTGCTCTCAGTATCAATACTTCATACAAGTGAAATCAATCAGTATTTGTCTTTTTCTGACCAGCTTATTTCACTTAGCATAATGTCCTCAAGGTTCATGTTGTAGCATTGGTCCAAATTCCCCTCCTTATAAAGGTTAAATAATATTCCATTGTATGCATATACATTCTGTTTACCCATTTATCTGTTAACCTGGTTGTGTCTTTGGATCTAAACTGAATCTCTTGTAGACAAGATATAGCTGGATTATTTTTTAAATCTGGCAACTTCTGACTTCTGATGGAAGAGTTTAATCTATTTACTTTTAATTAGTGATAAGGAAAGACTTCCGTCATTTTGTTATTTATATAGCTTTTTTGTCCATCTTTTTTTTGCATTACTGTCTTCTTTTTACTTGATTTTTTGCAGTGAAACATTTCAATTCCCCTCTCATTTGCTTTCATGTATATTCTTTAGGTATTTTCTTTGTAGTTACCATGGGGATCACATTGAACATCTCAAAGTTGTAACACTCATGTGAATTTACACCAGCTTAACTTCAGTAACATACTAAAATTCTGTTCCTTTAAAGGCTCCATATCCACCCTTTTCTTTTATTGTTGTTGTCACAAAATTACATTGTTACGCACCATGTCCAAAAACATAAATAATTGTTTCAAACGATTTTTAGTCTCTTAAATTATTACAGAGAACAAAATGTAGAGTTACAAAGTTACAGTGATACTAGCTTTTAGACTGATGTTTTTCTCAAAAATATATTAGACTCTTAAATCAAGTAGAAAACAAAAACTACAGTTATAAACCATTGTTACAATAATACTAGGTTTTATACCTGCCCATGTATTTACCTTCAATGAGATCTTTATTTCTTTACATGGACTTGAGTTACTGTCTAGTGTCCTGAGCATTTCTTGTAGGGCAGAGCCAGTGGTAACAAACTCCCTCAGCTTTTATCTGGGAATGTCTTACTTTCTCCCTTACTTTTAAAGGACAGTTTGCCAGATATAGCATTCTTGGTTGAGAATGTTTTCCTTTTAGCACTTTGAATATATTGGCCCACTGCTTTCTGGCCTCCAAAATTTCTGATGAGAAATCTACTGAAAATCTCATTGAGGATTCCTTGTCTGTCGCTTCTCTCTTACAGCTCTCAAGACTCTTTTGGTCTTTGTCTTCTGACAGTGTGATTATATAACGTGTCTTGGTGTAGGTCTCTATGATTCATCCTATTTGGAGTTTGCTTAGCTTCTTGTATGTTTATATTCACGTCTCACGAAATTTGAGAAGTTTTCAACCAATGTTTCTTCAAATAATCTCTTCTCTTTCTGAGACTCTCACAATATGTATGCATTTAACAGTGTTCCACAGGTCCCTCAAGTTCACTTTTCTTCAATCTTTTTTTTTTCCTGTGCTTCAGACTTGATTATTTTCCATTATCCTATCAGCAAGTTCACTGATTCTTCTGCCTTCTCAAATCTATCTTTGAATCTCTCTAGTGAACTCTTCCTTTCAGTCACTGTACTTTTCAGCTCCCAAATGTCATTTTTTTTTTTAGGTTTACTCCCTCTTTATTGATATTTCCATTTGTTCACACGTTCTTCACTTCCTGCATGTCTTGTTAGTTAAGCATCTTTAAGATGGCTATTTTTAAGTCTTTGTCTAGTAGGGCCTCCATCGGGTCGTTTACAGGAAGAGTTTTTTATTGGTTCTTTTTTTTTTTTTCTTTGAATGGGTCATACTTTTCTGCTCTGCTTTTGCTGAAAACTGGACATGTGAATTAATAATGTGGTAACTCTGGAAATCAGATTTTCCCTCTTCCCAGGGTTTGCTCCTTTTTCTTTTTTGGCCATGCTGTGTGCCACGGGGGATCTCAGTTCTCTGACCAGGGATCAAACCTGCGACCCCTGCAGTGGAAGCACAGAGTCTTAACCACTGGTCCACCAGGGAAATCCCCAGGGTTTGCTCTTTTTTCCTTAATCGAAACATGTGACATATAACATTGTCTAAGTTCAAGGTGTACAACATGTTGATTTGATACATCTATATACTGCAATAGGACTGCCATCATAGCCTTAGCTAATACCTCTACTACAACACACAATTATCATTTCTTTTTGAGGCGGTAATAACTAAGATCTATTCTGTCAGCACATTTGATATTTATAGTACAGTGTTGTTGTCTATAATCACAATAATGTACATTAGATCTCCAGGACTCACTTATCTACTAGTTCCAAGTGTATACCCTTAAACAACACCTCTCCAATTCCCCCATTCCCCAGCCCCTAGTAATCACATATTCAACTGTTTTAGGAGTTCAGTTTTAGATTCCACATATAAGTGATTATCACAATACTTGTCTTTCTCTGACTTACTACACTAAGCATAGTATCCTCAAGGTCCATCCATGTCGTTGCAAATGGCAAGACTTCCTTTCTCATAGATGAATAATATTCTATTTTACTTACATATATGTTGGTATCTTACATCTTCTTTATCCATTCAACAACTGGAGAACACTTAGGTTGTTTCCATACCTTGGCTATTGTGAATAATGTTGCAATAAACATGGGAGTGCATATTATCTCTTTGGGTGTTTTCATTTTTTAAAATTAATTAATTAATTAATTTATTTTTGGCTGAATTGGTCTTCGTTGCTGCACACAGACTTTCACTAGTTGTGGCAAGTGGAAGCTACTCTTTGTTGCGGTGCATGGGCTTCTCACTGTGGTGGCTTCTCTCGTTGTGGAGCACGGGCTCTAGGTGCATGGGCTTCAGTAGTTGCGGCACACAGGCTCAGCAGTTGTGGTGCACGGGCTTAGTTGCTCCATGGCATGTGGGATCTTCCTGGACCAGGGATTGAACCCATGTCCCCTGCACTGGCAGGTGGATTCCTAACCACTGCACCATCAGGGAAGTCCCAGTGTTTTCATTTCTTTTGGGTATATACCAAGAAGTGAATTACTGGATATGGTAGTTTGATTTTAATTTTTAAAGGAGCCTCCACACTGTTTTCCATAGTGGCTGACAAATTTACAATCCCACCAACAGTGCACAAGGGTTCCATTTTGCCACATCTTTATCAACATTTGTCATCTGTGGTCTTTTTGATGATAGTCATTCTAACAGGTGAGAGGTGTTATCTCATTGTGGTTTTGATTTGCATTTTCCTGTTTAGTGATATTGAGCACTTTTTTCATGTATCTGTTGGACATTTGTGTGTCTTCTCTAGAAAAATGTCTATTTAGTTCCTCTGCCCATCTTTTAAACTTTTTTTTTTTTGCTATTGAGTTGCATGAGTTCTTTATATATTTTGGATATTAGTCCCCTATCCAATATATGCTTTGCAAATATTTTCTCCCATTTCTTAGGATGCCTTTTCATTTTGTTGATTATTTCCTTTGCTGTGCAGAAGATTTTAGGTTTGATATTCCACATGTTGATTTCTATTTTTGTTGTTTGTGCTTTTGGGTTTTGTTTTGATTTTTAATTGTTGTAGGCTTTATCTATGCCAAGGATCAGCCTGGTGTAAACTTAAGGTCTTTTCAGGTCTTTCCTGAGCCTGTCTCTTTCCCAGTTCATTTGCCGCCCATATATGCATTTGCTTTAGAAGGTCCTAGTATTCCATCTGGCTCCTGAAAAAACAAAAAGAGGGACTTCCCTGGCGGTCCAGTAGTTAAGACTCCACCCACCCACTGCAGGGGGCACAGGTTTGATCCTTGGTTGGGGAACTAAGATCCCACATGCCACACGGCCAAAAAAAAAAAACGCAAAAAGAAAATGAAGAGGAAAAAAGGCACTAGCCCTTTAAATCCCTTAGAAGTGACTTCTGCCAGAGGGGGAGGGGCTTGCAACACTAAGAAGCTGCAACACCATGGCCTCTGCCTCTTTGTCTGCACCTCTGATCAGAAGCAGCAATCAGCAACCAGCACAGAACCCTAATACCTGATGCACAGGGTCCGTTTTGCCCACTCTGGCTCCTACAAGCTGTGTACAGGCTGCTCCAGGAACAAGTGCATAGCAGCTTGCTTTGGGTCTGGGGGTGGGTAGCTGCTTCTGTGCTCAGAGCTGAAACTGATTGAAATTAACCACATTTTTGTCCAGGCACCCTGCCCCCCGATCCAGACTCCAGAGCTCCTCAACAGTTACAACAGACAGATTCTGCCAGTGCAATTGTTGTCTGGGGGGGAGACAGATTCCTGCTGCTACATACTCTGCCATCTTCTGGGAATCTTATGGTCAACTAGTTTTTGTTTTTTTTGTTTTTTTTGCAGTACGCGGGCCTGTCACTGTTGTGGCCTCTCCCGTTGCGGAGCACAGGCTCCGGACGCGCAGGCTCAGCGGCCATGGCTCACGGGCCCAGCCACTCCGCGTCATGTGGGATCTTCCCAGACCAGGGCACGAACCCGTGTCCCCTGCATCGACAGGCGGACTCTCAACCACTGCGCCACCAGGGAAGCCCTCAACTGGTTTTTGACAGAAGTATCAAAGTCAGTTAAATAGGGAAAGGATCATCCTTTCAATAAATGTTGCTACAACGATTGGATAGCCACATGCAAAAAAGAAATCCTCAAATGTTACCTCACATCATCAACAAAATTATCTGGGAATGGATCATAAGTCTAAATGTTAACAGATAAATATAAACCTTCTAAAAGAATATATAAACAAAAATCACCATGACGAATGATCAAGGGATCGATCCAAGAAGAAGATACAACAACTGTAAACATTTATGCACCCAACATAGGAGCACCTCAATACATAAGGCAAATACTAACAGCCATAAAAGGGGAAATCGACAGTAACACATTCATAGTAGGGGACTTTAACACCTCACTCTCAAATGGACAGATCATCCAAAATGAAAATAAATAAGGAAACACAAGCTTTAAATGATACATTAAACAAGACGGACTTAATTGATATTTATAGGACATTCCATCCAAAAACAAAAGAATACACATTTTTCTCAAGTGCTCATGGAACATTCTCCAGGATAGATCATATCTTGGGTCACAAATCAAGCCTTGGTAAATTTAAGAAAATTGAAATTGTATCAAGTATCTTTTCTGACCACAATGCTATGAGACTAGGTATCAATTACAGGAAAAGATCTGTAAAAAATACAAACACATGGAGGCTAAACAATACACTACTTAATAACGAAGTGATCACTGAAGAAATCAGAGAGGAAATCAAAAAATACCTAGAAACAAATGACAATGGAGACATGACAACCCAAAACCTATGGGATGCAGCAAAAGCAGTTCTAAGAGGGAAGTTTATAGCAACACAATCCTACCTTAAGAACAGGAAACAGCTCGAATAAACAACCTAACCTTGCATCTAAAGCAATTAGAGAAAGAAGGACAAAAAATCCCTAAAGTTAGCAGAAGGAAAGAAATCATAAAGATCAGATCAGAAATAAATGAAAAAGAAATGAAGGAAATGATAGCAAAGATCAATAAAACTAAAAGCTGGTTCTTTGAGAAGATAAACAAAATTGATAAACCATTAGCCAGACTCATCAAGAAAAAAAGGGAGAAGACTCAAATCAATAGAATTAGAAATGAAAAAGGAGAAGTAACAACTGACACTGCAGAAATACAAAAGATCATGAGAGATTACTACAAGCAACTCTATGCCAAGAAAATGGACAACCGGGAAGAAATGGACAAATTCTTAGAAATGCACAACCTGCCAAGACTGAACCAGGAAGAAATAGAAAATATGAACAGACCAATCACAAGCACTGAAATTGAGACTGTGATTAAAAATCCTCCAACAAACAAAAGCCCAGGACCAGATGGCTTCACAGGTGAATTCTATCAAACATTGAGAGAAGAGCTAACACCTATCCTTCTCAAGCTCTTCCAAAATACAGCAGAGGGAGGAACACTCTCAAATTCATTCTATGAGGCCACCATCACCCTGATACCAAACCAGACAAAGATGTCACAAAGAAAGAAAACTACAGGCCAATATCACTGATGAACATAGATGAAAAAATCCTCAACAACATACTAGCAAACAGAATCCAACAGCACATTAAAAGGATCACACACCATGATCAAGTGGGGTTTATTCCAGGAATGCAAGGATTCTTCAGTATACGCAAATCAATCAACGTGATACACCATATTAACAAATTGAAGGAGAAAAACCACATGATCATCTCAATACATGCAGAGAAAGCTTTCAACAAAATTCAACACCCATTTATGATAAAAACCCTGCAGAAAGTAGGCACAGAGGGAACTTTCCTCAACATAATAAATGCCATATATGATAAACCTACAGCCAACATCATCCTCAATGGTGAAAAACTGAAACCATTTCCACTAAGATCAGGAACAAGACAAAGTTGCCCACTCACACCACTATTATTCTACACAGTTTTGGAAGTTTTAGCCACAGCAATCAGAGAAGAAAAAGAAATAAAAGGAATCCAAATAGGAAAAGAAGAAGTAAAGCTGTCACTGTTTGCAGATGACATGATACTATACATAGAGAATCCCAAAGATGCTACCAGAAAACTACTAGAGCTAATCAATGAATTTGGTAAAGTCGCAGGATACAAAATTAATGCACAGAAATCTCTGGCATTCCTATACACTAATGATGAAAAATCTGGAAGTGAAATTAAGAAAACACTCCCATTTACCACTGCAACAAAAAGAATAAAATATCTAGGAATAAACCTACCTAAGGAGACAAAAGACCTGTATGCAGAAAATTATAAGACACTGATAAAAGAAATTAAAGATGATACAAATAGATGGAGAGATATACCATGTTCTTGGATTGGAAGAATCAACATTGTGAAAATGACTCTACTACCCAAAGCAATCTACAGATTCAATGTAATCCCTATCAAACTACCACTGGCATTTTTCACAGAGCTAGAACAAAAAATTTCACAATTTGTACGGAAACACAAAAGACCCCGAATAGCCAAAGCAATCTTGAGAACGAAAAATGGAGCTGGAGAAATCAGGCTCCCTGACTTCAGACTATACTAAAAAGCTACAGTAATCAAGACAGTATGGTACTGGCACAAAAACAGAAATATAGATCAATGGAACAGGATAGAAAGCCCAGAGATAAACCCACGCACATATGGTCACCTTACCTTTGATAAAGGAGGCGAGAATATACAGCAGAGAAAAGACGGCCTCTTCAATAAGTGGTGCTGGGAAAACTGGACAGGTACATGTAAAAGTATGAGATTAGAACACTCCCTAACACCATGTACAAAAATAAGCTCAAAATGGATTAAAGACCTAAATGTAAGGCCAGGAACTATCAAACTCTTAGAGGAAAACATAGGCAGAACACTCTATGATGTAAATCACAGCAATATCCTTTTTGATCCACCTCCTAAAGAAATGGAAATAAAACCAAAAATAAACAAATGGGACCTAATGAAACTTCAAAGCTTTTGCACAGCAAAGGAAACCATAAACAAGACCAAAAGACAACCCTCAGAATGGGAGAAAATATTTGCAAATGAAGCAACTGACAAAGGATTAATCTCCAAAATTTACAAGCAGCTCAATAACAAAAAAACAAACAACCCTATCCAAAAATGGGCAGAAGACCTAACTAGACATTTCTGCAAAGAAAATATACAGACTGCAAACAAACACATGAAAGAATGTTCAACATCATTAATCATTAGAGAAATGCAAATCAAAATTACGAGATATCATCTCACACCGGTCAGAATGGCCATCATCAAAAAAATCTAGAAACAATCAATGCTGGAGAGGGTGTGGAGAAAAGGGAACACTCTTGCACTGCTGGTGGGAATGTAAGTTGATACAGCCACTATGGAGAACAGTATGGAGGTTCCTTAAAAAACTACAAATAGAACTACCATATGACCCAGCAATCCCACTACTGGGCATATACCCAGAGAAAACCATAATTCAAAAAGACACATGCACCCCAATATTTATTGCAGCTCTATTTACAATAGCCAGGACATGGAAGCAACCTAAGTGTCCATCATCGGATGAGTGGATAAAGAAGATGTGGCACATATATACAATGGAATAGTACTCAGCCATAAAAAGAAACAAAATTGAGTTATTTGTAGTGAGGTGGATGGACCTAGAGTCTGTCATACAGAGTGAAGTAAGTCAGAAAGAGAAAAACAGATACCGTATGCTAACACATATATATGGAATCTAAGAAAAAAAAAAGGTCATGAAGAACCTAGGGGTAAAATGGGAATAAAGACATAGACCTACTAGAAAATGGACCTGAAGATATGGGGAGGGGGAAGGGTAAGCTGCGACAAAGTGAGAGAGAGGCATGGACGTATATACGCTACCAAACGGAAAATAGATAGCTAGTGGGAAGCAGCCGCATAGCACAGGGAGATCAGCTCGGTGCTTTGTGACCACCTAGAGGGGTGGGATAGGGAGGGTGGGAGGGAGATGCAAGAGGGAAGAGATAAGGGAACATATGTATATGTATAACTGATTCACTTTGTTATGAAGCAGAAACTAACACACCATTGTAAAGCAATTATACTCCAATAAAGATGTCCAAAAAAAAAAAAAAGAAAATCATCATGACCTTGGGTTTGGTAGATATTTTATGTACAATACAAAAAGCATGAACTACAAAAGAAAAAACGTGTACCTAATCAACATTAAAAACTTTTGCTCTTTGAGACACTGTTAAGAAAATGAAAAGTCAAGCCACAGACCAGGAGAAAATTTTTGTAAAACATATACCAATTAAAAGTCTTAAATCCCAGTTTCTAAAAACTGCATAAAATATTTGAAAGACACTTCACCAAACAAAGACATACAGATGGCAAATAAGCACATGAAAAGATGACCAACATCTTGTTAGTCATTAAGGCAATGAAAATTACAACCACGATGAGATACCATAGCACACCCACTAGAATGACTAGAATTGAAAAGACTGACCGTACCAAGTGCTGACAAAAATGTGGAGCAACTGGAACTCCAATGCACTAGTGGGGATGTGAAGTGGTGACCACTTTGGAAAACAGTTTGGCACTTTCTTAGATTTCAGCATGAACCTACCATATGATTCAGACACTCCATTCCTAGGTATTTCCCCAAGAGAAATGCAAGCACATGTCTATACCAGACTCACAGAAAAATGTTCACGACATCCCTTTTTGTGATAGCTGAAGTCTGGATACCTATTAATTGTCAATGAATAGGTTAATGGATAAACAAATTTTGGTATATGCATACTGATTAAAAAGAAGAACTATTGATGCACACAACACGGATGAAATGCAAAGTTAGGCCAAAAAAGCTGGACAAAAACATACATAACATATGAATCTATTTAAATAAAATTCCAGAAAATGCAAATTAATCTACAGTGACAGAAAGCACATTAGTGGTTGCCTGGGGACAGAGAGAGAATGAAAGGGGTACAAGAAAACTTTTATGGGTTAAAAACAAAATGATACAAAAGTCCTTGAGGGATTGGATCAAGATGGTGGAAGAGCAGGACGTGGAGCTCACCTTCTCCCCAAAGGTACATCAAAAATACATCAAAAATACATCTACGGGACTTCCCTGTTGGCACAGTGGTTAAGAATCTGCCTGCCAATGCAGGGGACACAGGTTCGAGCCCTGAGCTGGGAAAACCCCACATGCCTTGGAGCAACTAAGCCCATGCACCACAACTACTGAGTCTGTGTGCCACAACTACTGAAGCCCACACACCTAGAGCCCAGGCTCTGCAACGAGAAGCCACCGCAACGAGAAGCCCGTGCACCGCAACAAAGAGTAGGCCCCACTCTCCGCAACTAGAGAAAGCCTGTGAGCAGCAACGAAGACCAATGCAACCAAAAAAAAAAAAAAAAAAAAAATATATATATATATAAAAAACTGAAGTCAAGGTCTTGAAGAAATATTTGTACACATATGTTCATAGAAGCATTATTCATAATAGCCAAAAGGTGGAAGCAACTGAAATGTCGAGCAAGAGATGAGTGGGTAAGCAAAATGTGACAGATATAGTCCATTGAATAGATATTATAGATTTGTGAACAGACATATAGATATATAACTATGATATAGAGACATACATGGAATATTATTCAGCCTTAAAAAGGAAAAGAAATGGTGACACAGGGTACAACACAGGTGAACCTTGAGGACACTGAGCTGTGAAATAAGCCAGTTATAAAAAGACAATACTGTACGATTCCACTTCAGTGAGGTATCTAGAGTAGTCACATCCTTAGGGACAGAAAGCAGACGGTAGTTGCCAGGCACTGGGAAGAGGGGTGATGGGAGGTAACGTTTAATGGGTACAAGTTTTCGGTTCTGAAGATGAAATGAGCTCTGAAAATGAATGCCGGTGATTGCACAACAATATGAATGCATGTAATATCACTGAACTGCACACTTCTAAATCATTAAGATAGTTAAATTTTATTATGTATCTTTTACCACAATAAAAAATTTTTTAAAAAATAAATTTAAATGAATTAAAAATTTTAAAAAATGCTTCTACATGTGGAACGACTCTTACAGAACATCTACTGAATGCTGGCAGAAGACCTCAGACTTCCAAAAGGGCACGGAAATCTCCATGTAACTGGGTAGAGCAAAGGAAAAAAGAAAAAAAAGAGAGAAGGGAATCAGGATGGGACCTGCGCCTCTGGGAGGGAGCTGTGAAGTGGAAAGGTTTCTGCACACTGGGAAGTCCCCTCACTGGTGGGGACAGAGGGTGAGCTCCAAAGCCTTGGAGCAGAGTGCATCAACAGCGGTGCAGAGAGCGAAGTGGAAAGAGACCTGTACAGAGGGTTGGTGCCAACCGACACTCGCGAGACTGAAACAATTGTCACTACCCACTGGGGCGGCTGGCGGCTGGGTACTGAAGCTCGGGCTACTGAGGTCAGACCCTGGGGCGAGGACTGGGATTGGCTGGATAAAGACAGCCTGAGGGGGCTGGGGTGTAGTGCGCCACCACTGAGGGAGTTCGGGAAGAAGCCTGGGCCTGCCAGAGAGGCAAGGCACCACTGCTAGGGGACGTGCGAGGAGAGGGGCGGGCCCACCATAGGAGCTTCTTTCTCCGAACGCTCGCAGGCGGCAGGTCACTGCCTACATGAGCTCCAAGGGCAAGAGCAAGCTGCCATCTTGGACTCCAGAGGTGGGCGCAGGCTGCTGCTGCTGCCACCGCCAACGGTCTTGGGAGCAGGTGCAGATGACTGCCCCCACCTTCCCAGGAGCCTGCGTGCCTCACCCTGCCGAGGACCTTGCGACCTGGTGCCAACCGCCCAGGGGCATGTGACCCGCCATCACCGCTGCGGAGGGACCCATGACCGCAAGCCAACCACTGCTCCCGCCTCCCTGGGAGCCCACGTGAGCTGTGCACCTGCGTACATGCACGGCCCTACCAAAGGGATATGAGCCAGCATATGCTGAGGAAAGAGACAGCAAGCATCCACAACAAAAACTGCCTTCACGCCAAAAAAAAAAATTAAACCCACACAAGCTACACAGGGACGCTCCTGCATATAAGTAGCCCTCCAAGATTACAGTAGGCAACCGCTTCTCCTAAATTCACAGACTAAGAGAAATATAAGCAAAATGAAGAAGCAGAGGAATCACTCTCAGTTAAAAGACCAAGAAAATTCCCCTGAAGGAACAATGAAACAGACCTCTTCAGTCTAACAGACACCAAGGGACTTCCCTGGTGGTCCACTGGCTAAGACTCCATGCTCCTAATGTAGGGGGCCTGGGTTCAATCCCTGGTCAGGGAATTAGATCCCACATGCCACAACTAAGAGTTCGCATGCTACAACTAAAGATTCCCCATGGCACAACTAAAAGATCCCGCATGCCGCAATGAAGACCCAGCACAGCCAAATAAATAAATAAATAAAAATTAACAGACACTGAGTTCAAGAAGGAGATAATGAAAATACTGAAGGAATTAAGAAAGGTTATTGACAGAAATTCAGATTACCATAAAAATGAACTAGAAACTATAAGAAGGACCCAAGAAAAGTTAGAAAATTCATTTGCCGAGACGAAAGCCGAGCTCAAGGCAATGAAGAGCAGAATGAATAATGCAGAATAAAGAATAAGTGACCGGGAAGACAGACTAATGGAAATTACCCAATCATAACAGCAGACAGGAAACCAAATGCAAAAAAATGAAAGCAATATAAGAGACCTATGGGATAATACAAAGTGGGTCAATCTACACATAATAGGAATTCCAGAAGGAGAAGAGAAAAGGGGATTGAAAATGTATTTGAAGAAATTATGGCTGAAAACTTCCCAAACCTAAAGAAGGAAACATATCCAGATACAGGAAGCACAGAGGGTCCCACACAAGTTGAACCCAAACAGACCTACACCAAGATATATTATAATAAAAGTGGCAAAAGTTAAAGAGAGGATTCTAATGGCAGCAAGAGGAAAACATTTCTTTACAAAGGAGCCCCCATAAGGCTATCAGCTGATTTCTCTACAAAAACACTGCAGGCCAGAAGGGAGTGGCAAAATATATTCAAAGTCTTGAAAGACGAAAATCTGCAACCTAGAATACTCTACCCAGCAAGATTATCATTCAGAATAGGAGGAGAAATAAAGAATTTCTCAGACAAGCAAAAACTAAAAATACAGCAATACTAAACCTATCCTAAAAGAAATACTGAAAGGTCATCATCTCTAAACAGAAAAGAAGCAAGAAGAAATAGGAAAGAGGAAATCACAATTGGAAGTAAATCACGTAAACCAGCCAGTATACAGATCAAAAAGAAAAGAAAAAAAACCTATTTGTGAAAGCAATGATAAACACAACGAATAGCAAAAGGATAAACATGAAGATGCAAAAAGGGACATCAAAATCATAAAATGTGGGGAAGGGGAGTAAAAAAAAAAAATGCAGATTCTTTTTTTTTTAGAATGTGTTTGAGCCTTTATGACTATCAGTCTAAAGAAAGCAGATATAGGAAAGGGTTAACATATAATAATTGAGAAACAGGGCAACCACAAATCAAAAACATATTATAGATTCACAAAAACCTAGTAGAGGAGAACACAAGCATAAAAGGAAATCATCAAACCTCAAAAAGAAAAAAAGAAAAGGGAACAAAGAAGAAACAAGGTTTGAAATGGCAATAAATACTTATGTGACAGTAATTACCTTAAATGTCAATGGACTAAATGCTCCAATCAAAAGACAGACTGGCAAACTGGATTAAAAAAACCAAGAGCCTACCATATGCTGCCTACCAGCGACCCACCTGAGGGCTAACACATAGATTGAAAGTGAGGGGATGGAAAAATACATTTCATGCAAACTGAAGTGACAAGAAAGCAGGATTTGCAATACTCATATCAGATAAAATAGATTAAAGCAAACGTTATAGAGAAAGATAAAGAAGGACACTATATAGTAACAGGATCAGTACAAGAAGAGGATTTTACACTCATCAACATATATGCACCTAATATAGGACCACCCATACATACAACAAACACTAACAGACATAAAGGGAGAATGGATAGGAATACAATAGTAAGAGACTTTAATACCCCACTCACATCAATGGACAGATCTTCCAGACAGAATCAATAAGGCAACAGAGGTCCTAAATGATACAACAGAACAGTTAGACTTAATTGATATTTTCAGGACACTACATCAAAAAAACCAGAATAGGGCTTCCCTGGTGGTGCAGTCGTTGAGAGTCCGCCTGCTGATGCAGGGGACACGGGTTCGTGCCCTGGTCCGGGAAGATCTCACATGCCACGGAGTGGCTGGGCCAGTGAACCATGGCTGTGGAGCCTGTGCATCCGGCGCCTGTGCTCCACAGCGGGAGAGGCCACAACAGCGAGATGCCCGTGTACCGCAAAAACAAAACAAAACAAAACAAAACAGAATATACATTCATTTCAAGCGTACACGGAACATTCTCTAGGACTGACCACATCCTAGGGCACAAAACTAAGCTCAACAAGTTTAATAGGAGTACAGAAATTATTTCAAGCATCTTCTCTGACCACAGTGGCATGAAACTAGAAATCAGCAACAGGATAAGAAACGAGAAAAAAGACTACATGGAGACAAAATACCATGCTACTAAAACACCAATGGGTCAATAAGGAAATTAAAAAGGAAATTAAAAAATACCTTGAGACAAACGAGAAGGAAAACACAACTATGCAAAGTCTATGGGACGCAGCAAAAGCAGTTCTTAGAGGGAAGTTCGTAGAGATACAGGCCTTCATCAAAAAACAAGAAAAATCTCAAGTAAACAACCTAACCTACCACCTAAAAAGAATTAGAAAAAGAAGAACAAACTAAACCTTACATCAGTAGAAGGAAGGAAAGAATAAAGATCAGGGTGAAAATAAACTAGAGATTAAAAAAACAATAGAAAAAAATCAACAAAAATAAGGGCTGGTTCTTTGAAAGGGTAAACAAAATTGACAAACCTCTGGCCACGCTCACCAAGAAAAGACAGAGAACCCAAATAAACAAGAAATGAAAAAGGAGAAATCTCAACTGATATTGCAGAAATACAAAAGACCATAAGAGAATACTATGAACAATTACATGTCAACAAATTTGACAACCTAGAAGAAATGGACAATTTTCTAGAAACATACAGCCCACCAAATTTAATCAAGAATAGGTAATTTGAACAGAACGACCACTAGAAGAGAAATAGAATCGGTAATAAAAAAAACTTCCTAAAAACAAAAGTCCAGGACCCGATGGCTTCACAGGTGAATTCTACCAAACATACAAAGAAAAACTTACACGGATTCTTCTCAAACTCTGTCAAAAGACTGCAGAGGAGGGAACACTCCCAAAGACATTCTGTGAAGCCACAATCACCCGGATACCAAAACCAGACAAAGATACCACCAAAAAAAGAAAATTACAGGTCAATATCTTTGATGAATATAGATGCAAAAATTCTCAACAAGATATTAGCAAACCGAATCCAACAACACATAAAAAACATCATACACCACGACCAAGTTGGATTCATCCCAGGTTCACAAGGATGCTTCAACATATGCAAATCAATCAATGTAATACAAATTAATAAAAGAAAAGTAAAAAACCACATGATCATCTCAATAGATGCAGAAAAAGCATTTGACAAAATTCAGCATCCATTCATGATAAAAACTCTTACCAAAGTGGGAACAGAGAGAACATATCTCAACATAATAAAAGCCATTTATGAGAAATCCCGATATAATATCCAATATAATACAAACAGCCAATATAATACTCAACGGTGAAAAGCTGAAAGACTTCAGACAAGAAAAACAAATAAAAGGCATCCAAATTGGAAGTGAAGAGGTAAAACTGTCACTACATGCAGATGACATGATACTATATATAGATAACCCTAAGGACTCTACACAAGAACTACCAGATCTAATAAATGAATTCAGCAAAGTAGCAGGATACAAGATAAACATTCAGAAATCAGTTGCATTCCTTTACACTAACAATGAAATACCAGAAAGGGAATGTAAAAAAAGAAACCTACCATTTAAAATTGCACCAATAAAAAAAAAAACACCTAGGAATAAACCTGACCAAGGAGATGAAAGACTTACACGCTGAGAACTATAAAACATTAATAAAGGAAATAAAAGAGGAGTCAAAGAAATGGAAAGATATCCCACACTCTTGGATTGGAAGAATTAATATTGCTAAAATAGCAATACCACCCAAAGCAATCTACAGGTTTAATGCGATCCCTATCAAATTACCCATGACATTTTTCACAGAAGTAGAATAATCCAAAAATTTATATGGACCCATAAAAGACCCAGAATTGCCAGAGCAATCCTGAGGGGGGAAAAAAAAAAAGCAGGAGGCATAACTCTCCCAGACTTCAGACAATACTACAAAGCTACAGGGACTTCCCTGATGGTCCAGTGGCTAGTCCCTGGTCAGGGAACTAGATCTAGTCTAGTCCCTGGTCAGGGAACTAGATCCCACATGCTGCAACTAAAAGTTTGCATGCGGCAACCAAGTCCTGCATGCTGCAATCAGAGATCCCACAGGCCACAACTAAAGATCCCGTGTGCCACAACAAAGATCCTGCATGCTGTAACTAAGTCCCGGTGCAGCCAAATAAATAAATATTTTAAAAAAAAACCAAAACAAAGCTACAGTAATCAAAACAGTGTGTTATTGGTACAAAAACAGGCATACGGATCAATGGAACAGAATAGAAAGCCCAAAAATAAACCCAGACACCTATGATCAACTAATTTTCGACAAAGGAGGCAAGAATATAAAAAGGGAAAAAGACTTTCTCTTCAGCAAGTAGTGCTGGGAAAGTTTGACAGCTGCATGTAAATCAATATAGTTAGAACACAACCCCACACCATACACAAAAATAAACTCAAAATGGCTTAAAGACTTAAACATAAGACATGACACCACAGAACTCCTAGAAGAGAACATAGGCAAAACATTCTCTGACATAAATCCTACCAATGTTTTCTTAGGTCAGTCTCCCAAGGCAACAGAAAGAAAACCAAAAATAAACAAACAGGACCTAATCAAACTTACAAGCTTTTGCACAGCAAAGGAAACCATAAAAAAAAAAACGAAAAGACAACCTATGGAATGGGAGAAAATATTTGCAAATGATGGGACAGACAAGGGCTTAATCTCCAAAATATACAAACAGCTCATACAACTCAACGACAGAAAAAATGGACAGAAGCGAAAAATGGACAGAAGACCTAAATAGACATTTCTTCAAAGAAGACATACAGCTGGCCAGTAGGCACATGAAAAGATGCTCAACCTCTCTAATCATTAGAGAAATGCAAATCAAACTACAATGAGGTACCACCTCACACTGGTCAGAATGGCCATCATTACAAAGTCTATAAATAACAAATGCTGGAGAGGGTGTGGAGAAAAGGGAACCTTCCTACACTGTTGGTGGGAATGTAAATTGGTGCAGCCATTATGGAGAACAGTATGGAGCTTCCTCAGAAAACTAAAAATAGAATTAATGTATGACCCAGCAATCCCACTCCTGGGAATATATCCAGACAAAACTCTAATCCAGAAAGATACATGCACCCGTATGTTCATAGCAGCAGTATTCACAATAGCCAAGACAGGGAAACAACCTGAATGTCCACTGACAGATGAATGGATCAAGATGTGGTACATGTATACAATGGAATACTACTCAGCCATAAAAAAGAATGAAATAATGCCATTTGCAGCAACATGGGTGCAACTAGAGATTATCATACTAAGTGAAGTAAGTCAGAATAAGAAAGACAAATACCGTATGATATCGCTTATATGGGGAATCTAAAATATGGCACAAATGAACTTATTTACAAAACAGAAACAGACTCACAGACA
The DNA here is from genome assembly GCF_964374135.1 of Grampus griseus. Classification (NCBI taxonomy): domain Eukaryota; kingdom Metazoa; phylum Chordata; class Mammalia; order Artiodactyla; family Delphinidae; genus Grampus; species Grampus griseus. The sequence continues at coordinate 102,072,232 of NC_139004.1, read as the reverse complement.
TAGAGAACAGACCTGTGGTTGCCCCAGCGCAGGGGTGGAGGGTAGAGATGAACTGGGAGTTTGGGGTTGGTAGATGCAAACTATTACATATACAATGGATAAAGAACAAGGTCCTACATATAGCACAGGGAACTATATTCAATATCCTGTGATATACCATAATGGAAAAGAATATAAAAAAAGAACCTATATATGTGTATAGCTGAGTCACTTTGCTGTACAGCAGAGACTGGCATAGCATTGTAAATCAGCTATACTTCAATTAAAAAAGGGGAAAAAAAAGACCTTATTTACAAAGCAGAAAGAGACTCTCAGACATAGAAAACAATCTTATGGTTACCAAAGGGGAAAGGTGTGGGGAGGGATAAATTAGGAGCTTGGGATTAACACCTACACACTACTATACACAATACAGGTAACCAACAAGGACCTACCATATAGCCCAGGGAACTACACTATTTTTTAACAACCTATAAGGGAAAAGAATCTGAAAAAGAATATATATATATCTGAATTACTATGCTGTACACCTGAAACTAACACAACTTTGTAAATGAACTATAATTTTTAAAAAGTTTAATAATAAATTTTAATTGTTAAACTTAAAAAAAAACCTTTTAGAGGTAACGGGTATGTTTATTATGTTAATTGTGTTGATGCTTCCTTGGCAGTAAAGTTTACATGCCAAAATTTATCAAACTGTACACTTTAAATATGTGCAATTTATTGTAAATTAATTATACCTCAATAAAAATTGGAAGAAAAAAAGAAAAGCCTGACAAACCAGATAGTAAGTATAAATAGAAGAACAAGGAACTAAGGAACTAAAAATAGATAGGAGTAGTAAGATAACCACTAGAACAAAAATAGAATAGAAACAAAACGTATTTATACACAACTCAGCAACTTTTAAAACTAGAAACATGATAGCTCTGTAGATCAGCAGTTCTCAAAGGGTGCCCAGGGGACCTGCCAGACTTCCAGGGAGTCCACAGAAGAAAACTATTTTAATAAAAGAAAGATGCTCTTTGCCTTTTTAATCCTAGTTCTCTCATGAGCCTACAGTGGAGTCTTCCAGGGCCTATGTGGTTTGTATCACAGATTAAATGTAGAAACAGATATAAGAATCCAGCATCTTCCAATAAGCCAAAAAATTTGCGAAACTGTAACAATGCCACTCTTCATCAAAAACACTGTTTATTCATTGCAGCACTATTTACAATAGCCAAGACATGGAAGCAACCAAAATGTCCAACAACAGAGGAATGGATAAAGATGTGGTGGACTTCCCTGGTGGTGCAGTGGTTAAGAATCTGCCTGCCAATGCAGGAGACACGGGCTCGATCCCTGGTCTGGGAAGATCCCACATGCTGCAGAGCAACTAAGCCCCTGTGCCACAACTACAGAGGCCGTGTGCCACAACTACTGAAGCCCGTGAGGCTAGAGCCCATACTCTACAACGAGAAGCCACCGCAAAGAGAAGCCTGCACACCACAACGAAGAGTAGCCTCCGCTCGCCGCAACTAGAGAAAGCCCGCGCGCAGCAATGACGACCCAACGAAGCCATAAATAAATAAATTTATTTTTTTAAAAAAAGATGTGGTACACATATACAATGGAATATTACACATATACAATGGGATATTGCTCAGTAATATACAATGGAATATTACTAAAATTGAAATAATGCCATTTGCAGCAACATGGATGGACCTAGAGATTATCATACAAAGTCTAGTAAGTCAGACAGAGAAACACAAATATCACCCTTATATGGAATCTAATTTTTAAAAAAATGATACAAATGAACTTACAAAACAGAAACAGACCTACAGATATCGAAAACAAACTCATGGTTACCAAAGGGGAAACGTGGGAGGGAGGGATAAATTAGGAGGTTGGGATTAACATACACACACTACTATATATGATAGATAACCAACAAGGACCTACTGTATAGCACACGGAACTCTACACAATAATGTTATAGGGTTTCCCTGATGGCCAGTGGTTAAGAATCTGCCAGCCAACGCAGGAAACACAGGTTAAAGCCCTGGTCTGGGAAGATCCCACATGCCGCGGAGCAGCTAAGCCTGCGTGCCACAACTACTGAGCCCGTGAGCCACAACTACTGAAGCCTGCGCGCCTAGAGCCCATGCTCCACAACAAGAGAAGTCACCGCAATAAGTAGCCCCTGCTCGTCCCAACTAGAGAAAGCCCGTGCGCAGCAACGAAGACCCAACGCAGCCAAAAAATAAATAAATTTATAAAAAAAATAAAATCTTGTTAAAAAAGTAATCTGTGATAACCTATATAAAAGAATCTGAAAAAGAATGAATATATGTATAACTGAAACACTTTGCTGTACACCTGAAATTAATACATTATAAATCAACTACACTCCAATAAAATAAAAAAAATAGTTTAATAACTGAAAAAAGACATTGTTTATGTTAACATGGGATGGGCTTATTATTTTTAAATGAGTAATAAATGACCACAGCATTTTAAAAATTCCTCAGTTTTAATTTGTAAAAGGGCACCAGTTGATAGATAAAACCCACACAAACAAAACTCCTTGGGGTCCTGAGCGGTGGGGAAGCACTGCTGTCAATCTGTCATTGCTCAACCCCCCAAGGGACTCCCGTAGGCAGAGGTCACTACCCTCACTAAGGGCGGTGACCCCTGAGTGAGGGACCCTGCACTCCACACTGGTGCCCTCAACCTATGGTCTGGTCCCTAGATCATGCCTGGTTCCTAACAAGCTAAGTACAGAAATCAAGATTAAACCTTCAGAAACATTTACAGCAATTTTACATTGCCACACAACCAAGCACATGATCGATGTATTTTGTATGTTTTTTTAATTCCATTTTTCGAATTGTTCATTTTTATTGTATTTTACAAAAGTGTTAGCCTGCAACAGTTTGAAATGTTTCAAGTGGTCCTTCACCACAGATACATTAAGAAGCACTAAAGTCGGGACTTCCCTGGTGCTCCAGTGGCTTAAACTCTGTGCTCCCAATGCAGGGGGCCTGGGTTCAATCCCTGGTCAGGGAACTGGATCCCACATGCAGCCAAAAAAAAAAAAAGGGCACTGAACTAGATATCATATAATTAAAGAACAGTTGGACTTATTTATTTATTTATTTTTGGCTGCGTTGGGTCTTCATTGCGGCGTGCCGGCTTTTCTCTAGTTGCGGTGAGCAGGGGCTACTCTTCGTTGCGGCGTGCGGGCTTCTCATCGCGGTGGTTTCTCTTGTTGCAGAGCACGGGTTCTAGGTGTGCGGGCTTCAGTGGTTGTAAAATGCGGGCTCAGTAGTTGTGGCGCACGGGCTTAGTTGCTCCGCGGCATGTGGGATCTTCCCGGACCAGGGCTCAAACCGTGTCCGCTGCAATTGGCAGGCGGATTCTTAACCACTGCGCTGCCAGGGAAGCCCTGGAACGATCTTTTAAGCAAAATATGTCGATAGTACTATTTCTCCATGATTAACGTACACTGCTCCTAACATAAGTATCAAAGCATTGCCATTAAAATGGAAATCGCTAATGGTAAAGAAAATCATACATACCCTCTTCAGTGAAGAATTTTTCTACAGGTCCCACAAACTGATTAATTTCATTAAGTTCATCTTGGCTAACTTCCGGAAATGGGAAAACTTCTTTCTAAAAATGATAAACATGTAGTAAAAATTTAATTTTTGGCAACCTCCCATAGTGGCAATATCAACCCAAAGGGAAGGAAAAAGACTTGCTAGTTTCCACATCGGCTGGCAGGGCCTTACTCGCTGAAGGAGCCGGAAAGCAAACTTCAGAAGGAGCTTAAGACAAGGAATGGCGTTAGACTCCAGCACCTTGGTTCATCCTCCTCCCTGACCCAAAATTGTTCCCAATTTTGGTCAGCTTGCCCCATGGAGCAGAGAGCCTGGACTAACATTTCAAACCCCAGTCTGAGCCCTGATTTGCAGCTTACTAACTGGGCAGCCTTAATCACATCCCATCACCTGTCCACACTGCCGTTTTCTCACCTATGATGAGCAGGTAATATTTACTCAAGGTCGTTGTGAGGACCATGGAAGATAATGCATGAGCAAGCTCTTTACCAAAACACAGAAATCCACCTCAGTTATCCTGTGAGCTCAAAGATGCTGCCACCGACAAGAACGTACTGTGGTCACGGGTCTGACATCTTGCCGGGTTCCCACCTGGCTGCTCGCTCCAGCACCCGCCCGTCCCGCCTAATGAGCCCTGCTCCGTGCGCTGAGCAGGGCCACCAGAGAAGGCCCAGACGAGGAGCCAGATCAACCGGAATGCAGCCCTGGCTCTGCCGATTCTTAGATGTGTGATGGGCAAGTCACACCCCTTCTCAGTGTCAGTTTCTCTCCTGCTACAGGTGATGCCTCAGAAGGCAGCTGTGAGGCTCAAAGGAGATGAGGTGTCCTGAACACGAAATAGCTGCAATTATCTGTATTGAGTACTGACTCTGCTCCTGTCCCCACAGCCTGGAAAGCGACTCCGCTTCAAGTCTACCTCAAACTGATAGAGGAGTGGACAATGTTTCCAACTGACCCTGGATTCCCAACCAGGCCATGGCCATATGCTGCCTAAAATCATCCCGCTGTGCCCTCTGGCTTTTGGGCTCCAACCCCCGTTAGCTGCCAGCGTGACCCGAGTATCTGGATTTGACTGACACCTGCTGAGAAGTGATGTCCCAGGCCCTAAGCCGCCCCCAGGAGCCCTGCGTCTCCTCACAGCACCTCTCACCAAGCGTCTTGAGAAAGGTCTTCAAAGCAGAGGAGTCCTGTCTCCTCTCGAGCCCTGTGAATAATCAGCCACTCTAGTTACAGGCTCCCAAATCTACTTTCTTCTTTCCGGCCACCTGTACAGGTGATAGGTGGGTGCCATGCCCAAACTTAAAAGAATCCCTGCCTCCAGGCCACCTTCGGCCCTGCCCCTAAGGTGGTCTACAAGGAAATTACACTGAGCTGTCACCACCCCGCAGCCGCTTAGAACAAAGCCGGCTCTTTAGCCGACTGTAGAGGCCACGTCCACTGCGCCGGCCTGCACGGGCTCACCTGGGCCTGGTGCAATGGCTATGTTAGAGGGAGATGATTCTGGTACCAGCGAGCAGCCAGGTGAGAGGAGAGAACAGGCTGGGAACCAGGTGGTCTCAACTGCAACCAATGGACAACTGTCCCCAGGAGAGAGATCTCATGCACATGTGAGAACAAATTTCTGATGGCAGTGTTCAGAGTCTAAATGGGGTGCCTCATGGGCGATGGGTTCAATTTCATCAGCACTTTTCAAATTTTTGAAAGTACAACCGGTTTTTCAAATAAATCCGGTGCAGAAACCAAATATGCAAAACAGATGCAAGCCAAGCTGCTCTGGCTGAGGCTGTGAATGGGGAGAAAAGTCACCCACTTGACTCCCCCACTAGTCCCTGCAGCAGCCCTGGGGGTGCTCTCAGGAACAGCCTGGGTCCAACTGAGGGCAGGGGGACAACTGCCAGCCTGCGTGATCATGAAGGTCTCCTTCTATTCCGAGATTCTAAGCATCTCGGATACCACGTTGCCGCTCAAACCCCAACAATGCTGCGAGAGACGACGTCTGCCTGAACCAGGGAGGTACCGGCGGAAGTGCTTAAAAGCTGTCAGATTCTAAATAGAACCTGAACGTAGAGAAAACGGCATTTGCTGTTGGATTTGATGTGGCTTATGAGAACAGGAGGTGTCAAAGCTGACTCCAGGTATTCGACCTGAACAAGTGGGCCAGCAGAGTCACCACCCTCTCCGATAAGAAGAGCGGGAGGAAAGACAGGATTGGGTGGGCAGACCAGGAGCTCAGCTTTGGGTGGGCTAGACTGGCGATGCCTAGTAACATGCAAGTGCAGCTTTTGAGTAGAAAGGTAGACATGAAGAGTATGGCGTTCAGGGAGAAATCTCAGCTGGAGAAATAAATGTGCATCCTCAGGATACTGACAGCACGATACTGAATTAGATTATCAGAGGAGTGCTTGTAGATGAAAAGAGAAGTCCACAGACTAAGCCTTAGAAAACTTCAGCTCCGACTGAGCTGGTTGGAGATGCTGTCTAATGTTTGGACTTGTCAAGGAGCCAAGAAGAAATCAATGTCCTTGAGTAGCTGAGAAAGCTTGGGGTACAGTTGGCCTTTGCTGGGAGTGGACGGTTCCCCACATCAACGCAGAGAACGCAGACCACACGGGCACACATGTGGGGAGGAGGGGGTAAGCGTGGTGGTAGAAGTTCTTACCTGACTGCGTGTATTTTCTCAGTGAAACAGGAGGCAAAGCCGACAGGTGAGAGTGCGGATGGGGGAGGTGGCGCCATAGGTTTGGAGAAAGAGGAGCATGAAATGAGACAGGCTGGGACCTGGGACTCTTTGCTGCAGTGCTGTAATCATTGCACCTGGACACACCTCTCCTTGAGCAACAAAACACAAAGAAGCTGTATGGGACTAAAAATAACTGTGTGCATGCACAGCTGGGGCAAATTCTGGATCCAACAGATACAAAAAGACCAAAAAAAAAACCAACTGCCACTTTTGAAGAGCCTGGAGCAAAAACAGGGTACCCCACATGCCCCCTGCACACACCACCACCTAAGGGGTGGACAAAACACCTAAGCCATCCCTCCAGCCTGACACATTTCTACCCTCACCCCATTTAAGAAACCGGTTTGCCCCTCTCAGGGATTGAGCAAGCAAGGGAACATGCTGTTTGTTCTTCTTCTCCCCTGCTGCAGCAGATAAAGCCTTGCCTGAATTTCTTGTCTGGCCTCTAGTAAATTTCTATTTCTTGGGGAAGGCCAAGAACCCTGGTCGGTAACAGAAAAATGTGTGTTCTTTCTTCCCCAAGCTGCTGGGAGCCGCGGGGGTCCCACGACAGAGCACCACACAGCCCCAGGTTCTGGAGGAAACGGCTTCCCTAACTTTTAAGACCTAGCTTCGTACTTCTAGCAGGGCAAACTACTCCAGTCAGAGTGTCTGCATCTGTGCCTGACGACCTTAGAGAATGTCCTAGAAAAACCAGGGAATAACTCCTAAAGTAATACAGAATCAGTCAACATTCCAGCCAAGCTCAAAGCACTTTACACACATTTTTCTTTGGCTTGTGGGCCACCTGTAGGAGGGGGCGAGGGCTGTTTTTACTCCTATTTTCTGTATGAGAGCACTGAGGCACTTCACAGGAGCTATTAGCCCAAGGTCACAAGACTAGCAGGTGTTGACGCCAGCACCGACTACTCATTCTGCTGCTTCATGAACCTGTACCGCATCTTAACAGTTTAAAAAGCATTTCCACGTATATACGTCTCGTTACAACACATCTGAGACGCAGAACACATCGCAAGCTCCGTTTTAAGGCTGAAAGAACTGGGACTCAAAGTCACAGAGTCAAGGTCAAATCCAAGCCTTCTGACTATAAGAGTCCGGTGAGTGCTTAGTAACACTAGGTCGTGCGACCCGTGGAAGGGACAGGCGGGGAAGGCACCTTTGAGCCGGGCTTCTGGGGAACCTGAAAGGTGGGGTGAGCCGTTGAGACTCGGCCGTGGAAGCCAACAGAGAAAGGAGCGGCATGGTCTGTGCTTAGGAAACAGAAAACCCCCTCCAGCCCCCCCAGTTCGCGGCCGGAGTGTTGAGTTGCGGATCACTTAGCGACCACCTCGCCTAGGGTTTCCCAGGGTGTCCCGGCAGGCGTTACCTCGAACACAGGTCAAAACCATAGCTCCTCAGGGCCACAGGGTTAGCACACCCGCCCGCAGGTGCGTTTCTAAGGCAGGTGTGGGGACTCTAACCAGGCTCGACCGGGCCCTCCCCGCAAAGGGCAAAAGGCGAGGAGGAAGGGCAATGGCCGGCCGGGGCTCGGCGTTACCTTCTCGATTTTGCCCAGGAAGAGCTCCTTGGCGAAAGCTTGGCTCGGTGGACTGGTGCGCAGCGGGCGCCGACTCGCGGTGAAAGCCACCAGGGCACGGCCCAAGCGCGCCGCCGCCGCCGAGCGCAAGAAGAGCCCGCAGCCGCTCATGCCGTCCCGAGTCGCTCTCGCCGCCGCCGCCGCCGCTTTTCTAGCGCCTCAGTCACTTGCCCCGGGATCGCGCCTCCCGATGACGCCACCCATCTGCGTCGGCCCGCCGGCCGCCAACGCGCTTGCGCGGCCTCGGGCCCTGGCCGGGGCCGCGGCCAATCTTGACGGTTTCGCGAATGGGCGGCTTCGCGATTGGGCGGCGGCGGCGTGCTGTTTTCAAACACCTGCAGTGGTTTTGCCTAAATGCCGTAAATTACCTGCCGGGGCAGCGTCTCTGGGAGCCGGAACCTAAGCGGTGGCCCAGCTGCCTCCACTTGCCTCCCTCTCGCCAGCTGGGGCGACGAGGACATGGTGGAACTACAAAGCGGGGGGTGGGGGAAATTCACGATATTGGTTGTCTCTGGAGGGAGCGCACACACGGGTTACGGTCCTTGCTTTAAGTGGGTGATTAGTGAGGATTCCTTTGGTTTTGCTTCATAGCTTACGTATTAGTCACATATATGGGGGGTGGGGAGAAGAAAAGGAAAGAGATATTCCACCAGAGAGGTCTGGATAAGACCCTGTAGTTACTACGTCCCTGGGAAACGCCAACCTGAAGGGCAAGGGTGGGGGAGAAGCTGGGGCTGGGACCGGTGGCAGGGACGGGATGGGGGGGGAGGGCGCCCCCCTCCCCACACCCAGCGATGCCCTGAAGGCCCTCCTCACCTGTGCCTGCGCCCTGCCTGTCGCATTTACAGGGCAGTAACAATACGCCTTTTTCTCATTGGAAATGCTCTCTGCCGCCGTCAATATTCAGAGAGCAGTAGGAAACGCATTCAGCTCAACGTGCTGTGCCAGACCCAATAAAAGGTACACTTGTTTGGGTAAAGACTTGATGAAAACGCAGTCCTTCTCGGGAGGGACTCGAACCCAGCCAAAACTCAGATTGGGACTCAACCTCCCCCCCCCCGCCCCCGCATCTCAGATGTGGACGCGAACCCACTGTCTTTTAACTAAAACCTCTCACCTGGTGTTAGGACTTAACTGAAGCTCAGCTTCTTTTGTCTGGTTGCAGAAGGAAGTCGGTGTGAGGCAAAGTGATAGGTAAAGAGTGAGTCTGTTAGCATAGGACGTTTGTGAGAGATACAAGCGGGCTGGCAAGAGAACTGAGCCCTGAGAACCAAGAGGACTACATCTTTATCGCCCGAGAAAAAGTGGGGAGGGGAGAAGACCACCTTCTTCCTCATTCTTAGGCAAACGTCAAGGCTTATATCATTAGTTCCTCCTGTGACCCTATATGGTCTGACCAGGGCTGTCATGGCGCTATTTAATTCATATTTATATTAGCAAAAGGGTAGTAACATAGACTAAAATATGGTAATTAATCTCAGGTTTCAGTATAATGTCCCCTTTCGGCTAGTTTCTTTCCTTTTCACCTATATTTCTGTCTTGGCTACACATAGAAATGCTATTCTTAAAGGATGATTAACTCCCTGACTTCATGTAACAAGATTCAGACCCCATGTCTCTTGTCTTGTGCTTTAACTATCAGGGTTTCTGGCTTGAGTGTGCCTGGCGCTTGGAGGCACCTGTCTTCCTTCAAGGTCGTGTAGATCGTTGCTAGGTTACTGGATTCCTCTCTTGAGTGGTCATTAGCTTACACAGTCTCCCAAACTCCCTTAAAATTCCCTCTGTGTCTTTAATCCCCTAGTGGGATTTCTAAACTGACTATTTGATTATCCTACTCTATCCCGATCAATGACATAGCATCAGGGAAAAAAGAGCTCAAAAACTTCCTTGGTTGCAAAATACCTGTACTTGCAGGCATCTTCTGCAATGTGTTCTCTCTTTTGTCTTTCACTTTTAAAGGCTTGTCACCTGGTTTCTTCATCAGTGGTCAGTATTTGCCAGTTTCAGCATTCAGCTTCTCGAGAAGGCATTTGGTAACAAGTGCCTTTGTGAATTAACTCTGCGGGTGAAACAAAGAAAAAGTGCCAATGCTGGGTTTTAAGTTTGAGCTTGTGTACATTTTGGCCAAAAGAAATGTAGTCAGTCCAATCAAGTCACCCGATAATGTGCTGGTTCCTCTTTAGTGGATCCTAATTTGGTTGGATCCTCCCTAAATTAAACAAGTGAGAAATTCAGTGGCACACAGTTTCCAAAACAAAAATTAGAAAAACATTAAGGCATAATTTCTACGTACTCTAGTAGCATGTACAATGGGAAAAGTTTTGGAGTTCTACAACTTTGCCAGTTTCTAAATTCAGTTTTCTCATCTGTAAAAATGAGTATAATATCACTTCCCTCACAGAACTTTTGTGAGGATTAACTAAATCCTTACAAAAGCATCTACCACAGCAAATGATCAATGTTTTTCTTGTAATAATATAAAAATAAAATGGTTACACACTGAGATTTCCATCTTATACTTGAGTATTAGCCTCTGAGAAATAGGATGCCATTTTTAAAGTTTGCTTTACACACAGAACTTCCACATTTCATATTTAAAACACTCTCACCGAGTACCGCTGAATGTCCTTCTGTATGATCATGTCAGTACAACTGGTTCTCATATGACTTACCAGCAAATAATCTGGCACTCTTGTGTGGCCATCGTGTTGGTGTTAGCATACCAGGATGCTTGGCTCTGGGCCTCTGGCACATCCTCTGAGTAGGAAACTATTCCTACACCCCTCAGCGTGAAAGCCATACACCGGGGAAGGTCATGGAGACATTTACGAACACAGAATTAGAAGAAAGGGATGGCGTTGTCTCCTGTCCTAAGGTTACAAGGTCAATAGTCAGTCATGTGAAAAATGAGAGTCTAGTCAAGGTTCCTGCCTCGTAGCCATCAGCGTCCTAACTGAAGGCTCACAGATAAATCATGCACAGTTATCACCAGTGCATTTCCTGCTGAGAGAAGTTGGCTGACACCTCACTGTCCAGACATCAAATACCTGCAAGAAGAGAGGTGTCCCTCAAAGAATAATGTTGTCTCATACACTAAATTATGTTGTCCACTACTACTTCCTTCCTTTTTGATGTGTATTTGTCCACTTTATTATGGAAACATGCAAGTCACTGGCTTGTTGAAAGCCACAAAGGTAACGAGGTGTTATGGGTTGAATTGTGTCCCCCAAAATTCATTTGTTGAAATTCTAACCCCCAGCGCCTGAGAATGTGACCTTATTTGGAATGAGGGTTTCCTATTGCATTGTGTTGCAGATGTAATGAGCTAAGTTAGGAAGAGGTCATAGTGGGGTGGTGTAGACTCCTAGCCCAGTACAACCAGTGCCCTTACAAGAAGGAGAAATGTAGACAAAGACGTGCACACAGGGAGATGCCATGTGAGCCTGAAGACAGAGATCAAGTTAACGCTTCTACAGGCCGAGGAAGGCCAAAGAGGCCAGCAAACCGCAGAAGCTGGGACAGAGGCCTGGGACAGATTCTCAGCCCTCAGAAGGAACCAACCCTGCCAACACCTTGATCTTGGACTTCTAGCCACCAGAAGTGGCAGACAGTAGACTGTTTAAGCCCCCGGTCTGTGGTTCTTTGTTAGAGCGGCCCTTGCAGACTAAGACATGAGGGCCTGTGATTCTTGGCACACGGCAACGTCAATAAACAGGGCCTAACAGCGACCACGGGGCTGGGGCCGTGTCTCACAGCCCACGCACCCAGGGCTCCTGCTACGGTTTAGAATCAATGGCTTCCTTCTAGCTTTTAAGAAATGAGTGGTCATTCTCTGCTGCCTCCTCTTCCACCAGCTGGAAGCAGAGGACTCGGCCCTAGTGGGCGGCGGGACGAGATAGGAAAGGCCTAGGTCTTTGAATATTGGTCTTTTCCTCCAAAGGAGGAAAGCCAGCCACGGAATGGGGACACCCATGTTGAATATTAACAGGAGCAAGAAATATGTGCTGTATGAAGCCACTGACATTTGGGGGTTTCTTACGGCAGCCCCCAACTAATAAAAATACCTTCCAAGTGTCAAGGAAAACACTATAAGGAACAGTATAAACATAAAGAGTCATCACTTTAGGGGCCAGTCACACCTGCCATGCAGGTCAACTGAGCCCCAAGCAACCAGACTGGATGAGCGCCCTTCTATGCCAGACACTGGCTGGCTCACGTGCTTCACGTGTGTCAATATCATTTAATCCTCTAAACGAGCCTGTGAATTCAGACACTTTATGCCCATTTTGCAAGTGGGAAACACAGGCACTGAAAGCTCACGGTCCTAAACAGCAAAGCCAGGCTCCGGGCCCCGCCGGCTGGCTCCTGGGCCTGTGTCCTCATCCCCCCGGCTGCGCTGCCTTCCTGAAGGGGGCAAGGCAAGACTGGGCGGGTGAAAAATGACCTCCTTCTCTGTCATCACTCGCCCCCATTACTGGCTGACCTGAAGTAAGGTGAAATTACCCTGACGGAGGTCAGAAACCCCATCAGGCCTTGGTGTCACTCTCCACCTCTGCCAGCTCGATGGGGTGACACACCCTTAGGTCAAGTTGCAAGGAGGGTCAAGCACGGCCCTTAGTACTTAGGTGCCCCTTTTACGTGTGTCCTGGCTCTTCTTTCTTTTGTGGGATTGTCAGTCTGAATGTTTCGGACTGACGTGTCTGAGAGGTCCGTCTGCTCAGTGATGCGTTTTCACCAATCCCCTTCATCATCCTCCTCCACCGCCAGACCTCGGGCAAGGCACGTCCTATTCCAGAAGCCCAGTTTCCTCACCTATCAGATGATGAAGTCAACACAAAACATGGATTTTTATGCAAATTAAGTGGTCTAACATTTAGTTCTCCTCCCACGCTACACACTGTAGACTGCAGGGTCTAGCAACCCTGAAAAAAGAGTCTCTTAAGTTGAGACTTGGTCCTAGTGATAACAGTTTTTCAAAATCTCAGGAGAGCTGAAATTTTAACCGCATTAACAACGACAAAAACAAAATACCTCTGATTTTTCCTTATGCTTCAAAAGCCAAAGGAACCTAAGATTCAACCAAGTTCTAGAGCGTGTGTCCCCCACTATTACAGTATGAAAAGCATGTTAAAATAACATGCAACAAACGCTGTGTTGAAACGGCCAGCATTCCCAAAGCAACTGCTGTAATATAAGAGCCAAACAAGCACATTCACTCACTGGGTCTTATCTGTTTGCACAAAAGCCAGTAGAGCCTGAAATCTTATTTCAAGATGCCCAAGTGGCAGAGCCAGCATCCTTAACTCATGAGAAACTGCCCTAAAGGAAGATGCGATGCCAGTCCTTGCTGAAGGGACTTACTGTGGACTATTCTTCTTCAACTCAAACAAATAACTCCCAGGAAACATACTGGGGGACGCACAGTCCATCACCCTGATGCCTGCAGTAGCGGAATCCTGACGCACAGCGAGATCCGGCTGGGTCATTGTCGGGAAGCTCTGCAGTCAGCTTCTTGCCAGAAAACCCTGGGAGCCCCTGCAAAGGCGTCTGGCACTCAGCACTAACATTTCTTTGAAACCAACAACAATATTTTTTTGTAATCCTTTAAGCCAGTGACTGTGGGGCTGCAAACCAGATAATGAAGCGTTATGGGGGAGAATTCATCTTAATGGTTCACCCACTGATCCCGGGAGGTAGAGACAGCTCAGGCCCCAAGTCGGTCCCTGCGTTTCAAAAAGCTTTCAGTGCTCACTCAGCATGAGCTGATAAAGAATAAAGTTTGCTCGCCATTAAAGCTCAGTAACAATATCTAGCGGACCACACTGTGATTTCCTAGGCAGAGACTGATATCAGCTCTGCTCTCCACATCTGTTCACTTATCATCTCTACCCTGCCTGCCTCCAAGAAGGGACAGGCCTGTATATTCACACACCATGGGGAGAATGAAACGCACGAAAAAATCCTCTTTCCGTCATTCCTGGATGCTGTAAATGCCGATTACAGGACCATGGAGAGTCGGCATTAAGTCAAAAATTATTGGTAATTGCCGTGTCTTTTCTCTTTTAAGGAAAATTACTCCTCTTGATTTTTTAAAATAAATTTTATTTATTTATTTTTGGCTGCATTGGCTCTTCGTTGCTGCGCGTAGGCTTTCTGTAGTTGTGGCGAGCAGGGGCTACTCTTCATTGCGGTGTGCGGGCTTCTCATTGCGGTGGCTTGTCTTTGTTGCGGAGCACGGGCTCTAGGTGCGCGGGCTTCAGTAGTTGTGGCACGTGGGCTCAGTAGTTGTATTTCGTGGGCTCTAGCGCGCAGGCTCAGTAGTTTTGGTGCACAGGCTTAGTTGCTCCGCGGCATGTGGGATCTTCACGGACCAGGGCTTGAACTCATGTCCCCTGCATTGGCAGGTGGATTCTTAACCACTGCACCACCAGGGAAGTCCCATTCCTCTTAATTACTTAATAGAACTTGGCATTTACTCAAATTCATTTTTTTCCCAGTTGTAATTTGTAAGAGAGATAACCAAGTGAAACTCATCTGAGGACCTCATTTTGTATTTTTTCCCTGCAATACACTGTAATTAATAGTTTTTTTTTTTTTTCTTTTTCTTCTTTTCCTGAAGATCCAATATTCTCTCGCTGGCCAGGTTGCAGTGTGTAAACTGTATGTGCCCAGCACTGCCCTACAAACAACTCCCGTCCTGGCTGTTGGTTACAAAAGGCCGACAGCAGTGGGTTTTCAGGAAGTCTAGCCAAAGGTGTCAGACATCCCGGTTTGGACTCCAGGTCACAAGGAAAGGGCCATTTGGGGTGCCACTGACTAAGAAATACTCTATAGAATGAAGGCTGGTCCCGCCCAATGTGGATGAGTAAGTACCTCCCCAACTTGGATGCAAAGTCCGGTTAAGCGTATGAACCCAGCTTGTGAGATAAAGCAGCCTTTCGTCACAACACTTTTCCTGTGGAGAGCAGAGATGTTTTTTAAGAGAATAAATGCTCAACATACATCAGAGCTGTATTACGCTAGCTCCTTATGGGTGTTAAAGATAATGAGTTTAGCTTGAGTCCATGACATGCAAAATGGGTTTTAACCAGCAAAGTGAGAAGGAAGACCGTGGGGTAAAGGATGGCCTTCAGACCTGAAGTTGATGCAGAGGTATTTCCCCTTTCAAACCTCTCTATCGTTATGGCTTTGATGCCAGATAAGGCTACAGGACCTACCGGAATACTACTGTGACCGAGCAGGACACTATGGGGTCTTTCTAGAACAGGACCAACACCCATGTCCTCTGCCTGCCTTTTCTTGTCTGTAGAAAAACTTCAGTCGAAGAATACATTTAATCAGAGAAGTGAAAAAATGCAGAAAGAAAAGCAAACAGTCAAGCGAGACAAAATAATAACAGTTTAGCCATTAACCGAAGTCAAGGACCTTTAGTTCCTCCTAAAGGGCTATAGGTAATATTCTGACTCATGTCCTTTGAGCTGTTTTGCAGCTACTGAAACCCTCATCAGGTGGGAGAAGTTAACTGCCTGCTGCCCGCAAGCCCACAGACCCCAGACCAGCTGGAACCAGAAGGTTGATTATGCCGACTCCCAATTACCTCACCACCAACCAATCAGAAAGATGTCCACGAACTGACCACGCCCCACAAACCCCTTCACTCACCTTGTCTTTATAAACCTTTCCCTGAAAGCCTTTTGGGACTTCGGGCCTTTTAAGCACTAGCTACCTGACTCCTTGCTTGGGGACTGCAATAAACGCTGCACTTTCCTTCACCCCAACCCGGTGTCAGCAGATCCTGCCCCACACAGAGGTCCTAGCCGTTGTCATTACTGTCATCACCCTCAAGGGCAGCCCTCCTGAGACTCCAAAGGCGTTCACTTCAGTGACACTTCATCCAGTCATCACAGATGACAGCCACTGCACGCCTGGACTGCCAGCATCCTGTCTCCCACGGGATGCACTCAAGCCCGGGCCTCCCCACAAGTAGCTCCCGAATCCCCTCATCACTGTGGGGCTATCTTCTCGCACCACTCACGGCACCAGTTTTGCATCCGTCAGAGTCCAGGGGACAGAAACCTCAGGGTAATTTGATCAGGGAAGGTTTAATACAAAGACTTTTAAACTATTTAGGGGGGATTCAATACTAAGAAGGGATAGAAAAAGGATTCTCAAAAAAATACCCTTGAAAGAGACACACTGTGGGGCGTGGGCCCTTCCGAAGACCGCACTTCACGCTCATCGGAGCTCTGCTTGCAGCCGGCTGCATGCCCTGGGCTCCAAAGGGCCTACAGTCACCAAGTCAAAGGCAGGCGGGGACCTCAGGCATGAGCAGCAGGCAGGAAACCTCCCACCTTGGGCGGGCGAGGGTGCTGAGGTTTGGGGCAGGGAACCGCTTCCTGGGTCGGCGAGCGGTAAAGCCTGGCCAGATGCGCACAGTGCCAAAAAGTCAGCCGCCTACCGAACCTGGAAGAAAATCCTCCTCCGGCAGCGCCCCCCACGCACCCTCCATCGACAAAGCGACAAAGCGAAGCATCATGCCAGGCGGCAGATGAGGTAGAGTCCAGTCTGGATCACAGAGCTGGGCCAGGGGGGTGCAGCGGGGCCAATATATTGGTAGCACCGGAGTGACTGTAAGCGCAGAAATGCACACCCTGTGCTGCCTTTTGTGGAGGAAAGGCTGGGAAGAACTCTGTGTATCTTTGCTTAACTCTGTGAAAGGACACGTGGGAATGATCAACCCAGAAAGGAACACAAATGGTTACATGGAGCCCCCAGGATGGAGATAAGGATGGAGAGAGCAGTGAAGTGACAATTTCTGAAAAGAGCTTTGCTTTTTTTCCTTTTGGCCATGTGGCTTGAGGGAGCTCAGTTCCCTGACCAAGGACTGAACCCGGGCCACGGCAGTGAAAGCGTGGAATCCTAACCACTAGACCACGAGAGAACTCCCCTGAAAACAGCTTCTTATGCGGTTTTGACTTTCAAACCGTGTGTCCAAGAAACAATTAAAATAACAAAAAGCAAACCTTAACCGGTCTCACCATAGATCCACCATCACTAAGGACTAGCTGGTCCACTTCAGAGGTGGAAGGGCTTCCTGAAAACGCAGTTAACATACTCCCGGGGGGAAGGACCCCAAAAGGACAGGTTCTGTATTACAGGGTGCAGGCCACGCTTTGAGCCAGCGTCCACTGTGTGGTGGTGTCACCCCCATGGTCAGCACACACAGGTGCAGAAATGACAGGCAGGGTGGCTCCTCTCACCATTACACCCAAGGGCCTGCGCACAGAGTTTTTACATCCCATCCCAGCAGCTCTGAGCTCTGCATGTTTGGAGGTCTTAGATCCTGGGAGGGTGGGGGTGGGCGCTTCCACCGGAGGAAATGGAGCGATGGTCCTGCTCAGAGGGAGGTGGGACGGCCACCTGGCCCCTGGGCTCCCTGTTGCCCCCAAACCACCAGGAAGCAGTAGGGTTTACTCTACTGGCTGGACGGGTAGGTCCCAATGACCAAGGGGAGCGTGGGCTGTGGCCACACAGTGGGACAAGAAGGGTTATGTCTGCAACCCACGGGGTCCCCTGCGGCACCTCTTAGTATGTCCATGCGCAACAGCAACAGCTAACGCAAAACTACAGCAACCAAAACAGGGAGGACGCTTGAAGACTCGGACCACTCGGCATGATGGTTTGACTCATTCCCCCAGACACGGAAGCCTGGCTGGGTCATGGAGTACGGTTGACCCCTTAATATCACGGGTTTGAACTGCGAGGGTCCACTCATATGCAGATATTTTTCAGTAGTAAATACTACACACAGGGTGGGGTGGGGAGGGTAAATTAGGAGGTTGGGATTAACACATACACACCACT
This sequence comes from Grampus griseus, assembly GCF_964374135.1. NCBI lineage: Eukaryota > Metazoa > Chordata > Mammalia > Artiodactyla > Delphinidae > Grampus > Grampus griseus. The sequence goes on along the minus strand of NC_139004.1, from coordinate 102,054,438 downwards.
GTACATAAAACAGATAATCAAAGGACCTGCTGTCCCAGGGCACTCTACTCAGTACTCTGTAAAGGCCTATATGGGAAAAGAATCTGAAAAAGGATGGATCTATGTATATGTATAACTGAATCACTGTGCTGTACACCGGAAACTAACACAACTTTGTAGGTCAACTATACTCCAATATAAAACAAAATTTAAATTAAAAATTAAAACAAACAAAATACTACAGTACAACACAGTCCGAGGTTGGTTGAAACCACAGATGTGGAGGGCCAACTATAAATTATAGGTGGATTGACCCCGACATTGTTTAACGGTCAACTGTACATTAGTTTACATTTATGCGACATTAGATGTTTGCTATTGCTTTATTCGCACTTCTGCTTTGGTTGTCTGTAGATCTGTATTTATGCAGGCTTTATCTGGTTTAGAAAACGTTGCTACAGTCAATTCATAGAAAATAATTTGTAAGTTTTCCTTCCATTGCTGTGATCTGAAACAGTTTAAGTAGCATTGAGATGATCTGAAATTTAAAAGTTTGCAAGAATTCCTCTATGAAAGCAATACGGACCTGGCAAGGTTGATTACTTTCTTCTATTTCTCTTACGGATATTTGTCTGTTTAAAATCTCTGTCTCTCCAGGGGTCAGTTTTGTCTAATTATCCATTTTGTCTAGGTTTTTCAAATTTATTTGCATAAAGTTGTTCAAAGTAGCATTGCTTTACATTTTTTCCTTCATTGTAATCGTTTCTTCCCTCCTATCATTTCTTATGCTGTGTGTTTGTGCTTTCTTTTCATCTTGATTTGGTCACCTATAGGTTAGGCAGCTTTGTTTATCTGATTCTCTGACAGCACCTCGTTCGAATAGGGCCCTTATTTTAGCGGCTCCTTTCTTTCCCTTCGTCACCAGGCCTCCGGGAACCTCCCGTTTCCAGGGTGCTTCCCTCTTCTCCGGAAGCAGGGCTTCTGCACCTCTGGCCTCAGAACTTTCTCAGTCTCTCCCCCTTGATTCCGAAGCGGCCAGTACTCTCACCCACCGGCCCTCACGTTTCCTCTGAGGTCGGTCTGTCCTTACGGGTGTGAACCCTAGCTGATGACGTTTCCTCTATTCGTGCAGTCCTCACCTGGCTCTACATTCTGGTGTGAGATTCCCTGGCAACTCTGCTAGTCCAAGATGTTTGTTTTCCCACTGACCTCTCATTGAGATTTGTGATCTTTGGTCTTTCCTGGTTACACTGTAGGTCTGGGCTATAGGTGGTTTTGTTTGTTCTTTTTCTGAACAGTTCTCAGGATGTGGGAAGAGATTCCGATTTAGGTGGCCTCCATTACCCCCTGGTGGGTTTTTTTTTTTTTTTTTTTTTTTTTTTTGCGGTATGCGGGCCTCTCACTGTTGGGGCCCCTCCCGTTGCGGAGCACAGGCTCCGGACGTGCAGGCTCAGCGGCCATGGCTCACGGGCCCAGCCGCTCCGTGGCATGTGGGATCCTCCCGGACCAGGGCACGAACCCGTGTCCCCTGCATCGGCAGGCGGACTCCCAACCACTGCGCCACCAGGGAAGCCCTCCCCCGCTGGTGTTTTTATTTTAGAATGTTTTATTCCCTATTAACCCCACGGAAGATGACACCTGAAGAGCTTTAGTCCCCATCTTTCAGATTTAGATGGGACTTTTTCCATATAGGACACTGGTCACGTCGTGGAGGTGCAGGTGGACCGTGGTCAGAAGTAATAGAAAGGGGAGAAGGCAGTTCCCTAAAAGGGCCTTAGAAGTCTCAAAGTACAGGTCAGAAATGGGGAAAGCATCCTTCATGGCAGCCGGTACATCTTTACTGCAGACCCACTCAGTGCTGAAAGGTGAGGTGGGTTCCCGCGGGAGGGGAGCACTGAATGAATACACCCAAGGAGAGGCTTCTCAGGTGATGCCGTGGCTGCCCTGGGCCACCAAAGTGGTGTCACTGTTCATCCCAGGAGCTCTGGCCTAAAGTCAGACTCAGGGGTGCCCCACTCCCCCAGGCCCCAGTCCCTACCAGAGTCACCAAATCTGCTCAGAAACCCTATGATTTCCAACCATCTGTTCCTTATTCACCAAAACAACACTATCTGATGGCAAGCACATCAGAGGCCACCCATACGATGGGCCAGTGTGCAAACGTCATCAACTGTTGCATCTTTTATAACATCAGGATATATTAAGGAAATACAATTTACACATACAAACTTCAACAAAACGGTATGCTGTAGAACGCAACAGAGTTCCACCGCTACAGACGTTTGGGGAACGTGGCACAGACTATCTTTCGGAGACTTACAACAAATGTCATCTTTCTAAGAGGCTCCTGAAACACAGCAGGACCCTATGGCCCTTGCCCTCCATGTCCTCAGCCTGAGTCTTGTCTGTAGAAAAACTTTAGCCAAAGAGTAAGTTTAATCAGAGAAGTGAGAAAATGCAGGAACAGAGGAAAACAGTCAAAGGAGACCAAATAACAATAGTCATTAAACAAAGTCAAGGACCTTTAGTTCCTCCTCAAGGGTTATAGATAATATCCTGAACCATATCCTGCGAGCTGTCTTATAGATACTGAAACCTCCACTAGGTGGAAGAAGTGAACTACATGATGACCAGACCACAGTCATGACATAAGCTGTCACAATTCCTGGAACTGGCCTCAAAGAAATGGGAACAAACCGACCCTGGAACTGAAGACTAACTGTACTTAAAACAATCAAGATGATGCTGACCAGGCCACTGCAGGACTGATCTCAAGACGACTGTCAGAGCTGACTGTGCTGTTTCTGCCTGGAGCCCCCTCCCTCTGTCTATAAAAGCTCTTCTCCACTGATTGTCATGGGGGAGGGAGTTGACCTTTGGACAGGCGTCTGTCCCCCACCATCCCCTCCCATGCTGGCCTCCGAAATAAAGCAAACTTTCCTTTCCATTAACCTTGCCTCTTTATTGTCTTTTGAGCTGCGGGCAGCCGGATCCCACTTTTGGTAACACTCTGAGACGTCCTGCAGGACAGAGACAGTTTAACTCTGATCAGACCTGGCGTCTCCTAGATGGCTTCCAATGTGAAACTCTTTCTTCACGAGGGGCACCGAATAACACTTACAGACTGTTTGGGACACACATCAAAGATCCGAACTAATAAAGTTACCATAAAAAAAAAAAAAATCTGAACTAGGTAACCGAGAAACATGCCCAAAGACAGGGTGGGAAGGAGGGAGACTAAACGCTCAATTATAACTGTTTTGGCGTGGTGGGATTGTGGGTGATTTTTCCCCCCGCTTGTTATGAATCTATTCTTTCCAAATCCTCTGAATGTTAAAAACATGTTTGATGACGTTAAAACACAGTGATTAAAAGCCTCCAGCCATCGCCTAAATTATTCCTTGAATTAACAAGGAAGCGGCAGGACCCAGTCTTTCCCTGCCTCTGGCTCGTGCCGCTTCCCTAGGTCTCTGATCTCACCGTGAACCACCAAAGTGCATTGTGCATTTCAGCACTAAGTCTCCTTCTTCGGGCGTCGGTACTCATCTATTCACTCAACGAACACTGGCTGAAGCCCTTTGTGCCACGTGTTAGGATTACAGCTGTGCAAGGACCTGACCTTGTTGATGCTTTGGCAGTGGAACAATCACATCACTGAATATACAAGTATGCAAACGCATTGCAGAGAGGGTAGTGGCTGAGCTGAAATTTGATGCAGGAAATAGAAGCTAACTCAACAAAGATGCAAGGAAGAGCATCCTACCTTCGGGGAACGGCCAGGGTCATACTTGCACAGGCCCGGAGGCAGGGGGAACACGGCTTCCCTGGGCGTCTGAAGGGCTAGTGTTGCTGGAATGAAAGGGGACAGCGAGGGTCAAGGGCCAGACCATGCAGGCCTCACACAGCCTACGTCAAGCGTCTTCTGTTATTTTCTTTTTAATGGCTTCAAGCAGGCAGCATCTTAAAAAGACCCTTCTGGTGCCAGTGGAGAACGGGGTCGAGGGACCCACCGTGGAGATCAGGAGCCCAGGTACCGACCGGGTGACAGACAGACAACGGCCTGACGGCAAGTGAGAGATGTGAAGAGGCACAGATAGATTCAAGAACACACAGGAGGTAAAAATCAAGAGGGCTAGGGACTTCCCCGGTGGTCCAGTGGCTGGGACTCTGCGCTCCCAACACAGGGGGCCCGGGTTTGATCCCTGGTCGGGGAACTAGATCCCGCATGCACGCCGCAACTAAAGATCCCACATGCTGCAACGAAGACCTGGCACAGCCAAATAAGTAAATATTATTAAAAAAAATCAAAAGGGCTTGGTGACAGCACAGACTTGGGGAGTGAGGGAAAGGACAGGTGTTCCAGAACAATTCCTAAATTCTAACTTACACCCCTCACAGGAATGCTATTCATCAATGCGAGGGGCCCAGGGAGGCCCCAGCTCCACGTGTGTGTCCGTGTGCGACCATGGATTTGGTCCTCCTGGAGAGAGTTGCTACTGAAAGATCCAAGGGATGTGGATGTTGGGAGCAGAGGTCTGGTCTGGAGATTCGAATTTGGGAATCTCTATAGGAAAACAGAAAGCCAGCCGAAGCTGTGGGCTTGTGTGACGTTGCCGAGAAGTAGGAAGAAAGGAAGAAGGCTTTCTGCGTCCCTGAGTCCAACATGTCATGGCTCCGGGACGGGTGTCAGCCTGCAAAGGAGACACGGGAGGAGCTCCCCACCTCCTCCCCCGGAGAGGAAGGAGAGAGTGTGCGACCAAAGACACCACATGTTTCACGAAGGGACGTGTGAACAGCGTTGAAAGCTTTGAGAGGTCAAATAAAACGCGGGCTAAAGGACACGGGCAGTGAGCAGGAAACAAGCTCGGAGAAGTTTCACTGTGTCACCTGCATCCCCAGCTAGATTCTCGGTGGCAGGAGCAGCAGAGCACCAAGCGAACAACTGTCCATCAGTTTGGGAGGCTGACGATCTACACACCCTCAGATCAGCCAGTGGTTCTGCTGTGACCCCCGCCCCCTTCCAACCACCAATTCGTTTTCGGATGCATCTTGACGGGAGCAGTCCTGTGCTGGCCACCGGACACACAGAAGGGGACCACATGCACCCTTTGCCCCAGGAGCTCGCAGTCTGCTGGGGAGACAAACCCGAAACCCAGAGGACGGTCGCGCCGCAGCACTGGCTGAGCGGCTCGGGTGCCCCGAGCGGCAGGTGTCAGCAGCCCCGTGTGGTGGCATCACACGCTGAAGCAGACCTAAGTATTCCCAGAATTCCGGGAACCAGCTCCCCTCCCTCGGAGGCCCCCGAGGGCCTGGGAGAGGGACGGCCTCCCCGCTGCAGAGACCTGAGACCGTCTTCCCATAGGGACCCACTTCTCTGTGAAGGGTGGGCCACAGCCCATTATGGCCGCTGACGTCAACCTCTTTGTGTTTCCCACAAATTAGGTCTACCAGTCTTACTTGGTTTTATGATACGTACTGAAACTTTTAAGGGGTATTCTCTGGAACTGAATTTGGCTCGAGGAAAGGAGAAACAGTACAAGCCAATCACGTTCCCACAGAACGCCTGCTCTCAGCAGCATCGGAATTCCTTCCCTGGCTTCCACATCATGTGATGGGGTCCGGGCCCTTGGGTGCTTCTCTGCCCCCACCAGTCGCTCCCAGCCCACCTGCACACTTTATACGGTCCACCTCCTGTCTCTTTCTAACTCAACGAAAGCACAAAATTTTGTCGAAAGTTGCTAGAAATTATAAATACCTCTGAAATCTTCTACCAGTGCCTACGTTGTGACGCGTACCTTTATCTTAAGCCGTCCATCAGCATCCTCAAGTTAACGTCTTCCCGGAAAGCCGGAGCCCACAGCAGTCACGACAAGGGATGGGCCACCCTGTCACCTGGAGATCTCTGTGTGTGGCCAACAGGGAAACTGCTGGACTTCCCAGAAAAAGTAAGAACTCGAGGGTTTTGAAGCATTTATTTGATTTCTCCAAGTGATCACAGCTATGGTTTTACATCAGTAGAGTCTGTTACTACTTACACACAGAACGCATAGGAAAACAAAAGCACTTCTTTCCTCCCCAAAGTTACATCGTGGGTGCCGGGCTTCCTGCGAGCGAGGCGGCCCTTGAGGTCTGAAGAGCCTGCATTCAAGACCTGGTTCTAAGTGTGTGAAACGACTCGAGGTGAATGACAGTGCCCCAGAGTAGATGGTCCCACACACGACCTTGGCATGACCGCAGGCGGGTCACACGGTGACGCCCTCCCTCCCGCCCTCGCTGTGCCCATTCACCACCCTCACCTCACGCCGATTCATTCTGCAACCCGCTTCCTGGATTACTGTTGTTGTATTGAAAATACTTACAAAAGGACTCGTTTTTCAGGCAGGAAGGGTGATGGTATTTTACAACGGACTGTAAGATGCATGCTTACCTGTAGCGACATAGCTTCGTACGGTGCTGAGTCAACACCTAGGGTCATGTTTAACATCTGCTGTCTTTTCTTAAAGAAAACCAAGAGGTTTCTGCTACATGCAGTGCGAGATGGAAAAATCGCTCTACACAGGATGACTGAGGATGTTTTTAAGCAAGATGTGCACATCATATTAGGATGAACTTTATTTTTACATTGTTGTGCAATCCATTCATAAACTTAAAAAGAAAAAACAAACATGATTTAATTGTTGTCCCAGAAAAGATGTCTGTGACGGTACCAACTGCCTTCTCTAAGGGTCACCTGCTGAAATAATTTGTGACGTGAGCAAAATGCCCCACGAGTATCTTGACAGCGAGAAAGGATGACACACATCCCGGGGATGCTCAGCCTCCCACCTCCTGTGCCAGGGCGTGAACCACAGGTGCCCACAGCTGCGGCTCTGCGACGGGCTGGGATCCCGAGAGCGCAGTCTCGAGAAAGCTACATGGGGCCACAAGCTTTCCAGGAGCATCTGCTTCCCAAACGAGTTCGGGGCAGCCTGGCTCCAGACTCCTCCAGGGAACAGTGTACCTTTTGGGAACACTTATTCCATGACAAGTTTGGAAATGAAACACAAAGACTGATGAAACCTCACTGACCAGAAGTCAGTCCAGCAGAAAGTTGGGAACACAGGGAGAGACTCCCCCCACTTTAGGGACCCAGCCCGGTGACAGTCTGGAGGTGGGGGTCCCGAGTGGCCTGCAGAGAGAGGGCACCCTTCCCACCGGCTCTACCCAGCTTGGCTCTGTTTCCATCAGTGACTGCCCTTCGGGAAGGGCGACCTGGTGTCAATCAGCCTGGCTGCATCTTTTCTGGAACAACCTGGAGTTTACAGTTAGATCCTACGATTGGTACAGAGGGTGAAGAAAAGCCGACATACTTAATATGTTATCACTTTACTTCAACTATTTGTCAACAGTAACACTGGGAGAGTTTGCAAATACACAGAACACAAAGTGTGGCCTCGCGCCTGGCGCCAGAGGACATGCAGCACAATTCGATTGTTCCCTGTCATCACAACGCCCTTTAAACCACAAGACAGAGAACGCCTCGGGAGCGGGACTCTGGAGGGAAACCAAGGAGTTTCGGGGTCCGCGGAACCGGGGAGCCTCCCACCAGCCCGGCCTGGACCAAATCAGACACGCCCGTGCTTTTCGTTTCTCTCTTTCTGAGCAGATGAGAGAGAAGGACGACACGGACGGGAAGATAAAGGCGGGCAGGTTAAAGTCACACTTCTTTCAAAAAAGGAAAAAAAAAAAAACCAAAAAAGCTAAACTCTAGATTGCTGTACTTGCTCTCTATGGAGATTAACAAAGTGCTCGGTTTGCAGATTTGCTGGTTTGGTGACCTGGATGATGCGACAAAGGGGGCGGTGGGCGGGCAGAGCCCCGGCCGCCGCCAGGGTGGGCCCCCCTCCGTCGTCCCGCTGCCGCCTGTCCAGAGCCCCGCGCCCGCGGAGTCCCGCGCCAGCTTCGCCCTTTCTGGAAGAGCTCCCTGCCCGGCAGGTGCCGGGGGCGATCCTCGGGTCCACGGCTTAGGAGCACAGCACTGGCTGCTGCAGTGGCTCGAAGGGCTGAAACTACAAAGTACGGCCCGTGGGTGACTCAGGCACAGAACCAGGCGCGTGCGGCGCCAGCCCCGGGGGAGCGGATGGTGTCACCACAACATGGAAGCGACAAGAGCACAGCGGAGAGTCATGTGATGCCCCGGCAGCCGCCTGACCGTGAGGAGGTGGCGGGGCCGCACTGGCGGGGCCGGGCACTCGTCGGCTGGGGTCAGATGGGCCACGGCGATGACACGGGGGTCGTGCTAGCACACGGCCACATGGAATCACGATGATCACGGCCACCACTCAGAAAACAAAACGGGAAACACACACACCGCCCTGGGTTGCTAAACGCTAAGAGGAGCCTTCGGGTTCCGGGGCGTCTGCCTGCTGCGGTTGGAAACAGGATGAGGGAGCTATGGTGCTGGGGACACAGGATGAGTTGGTCGTTTTCATGTTGGAGATGAATACCTCGGCCGTGTATGGGGCCCCCCGCAGAGGGCTCTGAATGAGTGTGCATTAAATCAAATGCATACAGAAGAAACATGGATCATGGAAATTCACAGTTATTGCAGCCATTAAAGTGTCTAAGAATCTGTAACCAATAGTCCAAGGCAACCAGTTCTTAACTAGCTGTCTCGAGTTGCTACTGTAGAGTTTACTGCATTTTATCTATTTGCTTACCTGAAATAACAGAGCAGTTATAATACTGATTACTTATGTTAGTCTTCTGTTAATAAAATAAGGATTTATACAAAGCAGTATCGGACTTTTAAAACAGTTAGATGCTATGTTACTTGGCACAGTTAGTAATGATCGTGTACAGATCTCCGCCAGTCCTAGGGGGGCTTCTCTTCTTTTTATGAAAATACGGAAGAATATGAATTTTGTCCCTAGCATTTAAGTTTTTGGCCTACCCTCTCACACGTTTGCCTAAGGTACTGTCTTCCTAGCAGGTAAGTGGAGCTCCTTGTAAAGTCTATATTGCTAATTTCGTGGACTGAAACGTTTGCCTTTCACACACAAATACTACCTATACAGTATATATATGTATATATTTATATATTTATATATTTATATTATATAAAGTTTACTTACGTATTTTCATCAACCATATCAGGTCTACTTAATTTTTGCCCATTGTCAATAAAAGAGCAATAATGCAGCAAGTTTTGGGTTTTTTGTTTGGTTCTGTCTCTGGTTTTTTGTGTCGTCTCTTCTTTTCCTAGGCTGGGTTCTCATCTGCGTGTATAGTGAGGGAGCAGAGAGCTGAGGGCTGCAGGTGGGGGGTCGGGGCGGGGAGCTCAACATCTACTTGGCCGGCGGCACTGTTTCAGGGCTGATGGTGGCCGAGGCCCACCTCCCGGGCTGAGGTGGATGGAGCCCGGGGCGCCACCACTAAATGAAACTGGGGGCGGGGGGGGGTTTGTTCCCTGTGACACAAGCCCCGGGGCTTGGGGGGCTCCATCCGGGCCGGGAGCAGACGGGGAGGTGGAAACAGAAAGTGCTCTGGGGCTGGTCTGGGGCCGCCACCCCTGGGCGCGCCTGTGTGGTGTGCACTTGCTCTGAGGGGCCCGGGACCCCCGCCCAGGCTGTCTACACAATTGTGCTGATGCCGCTGGGTTTGGCCTTGCTGCCGGGGAGGGGTGGCGGGGCAGGGGGCTGCCCGTGGTGGTGCACGGCATGGCCCACGTGGCCCGGGTGGCCGACGTGGGCCGAGGGCAGCGGCGGGTGGCTGTGCGCGTGGGCCCCGTAGGCGGGCTGCCCCCCATGGGGGCCGTGGTGGTACTGGTGTGCGTGCTGGATGTGCTGGGGCGGGTGGTAGTGGTGGTGGTGATGGTAGGGGGGCGGGTTCTGCTGGAGGGGGCAGTACTGGCCGTGATGCCCGTGCACTGGTGCCTGCAAGGGGCCTTCCGTGGGCCCCTGGGGGTGGCCGGACGAGGGATGAGGCGGGTGGGGGGGCGGCTGGGGAGGGGCTGGGGGCAAGTGGGCCTGGGGAGGGGGCTTCCCTCTCTTACTCCCAAATAGGGAGCCCAGGAGGGAGGAGGAGTTGGGCATGGCCTGGTGTGGGCGAGATGGACAGTCTCGTGTTGATGCAGCTCTCCGGCGCATGTGAGGACTGCTAATGATGGACCCCTAAAAAGGAAATTCATAGAAACCAAAATTAAAAGAGCTTAGAGCACTTACATCAGAATGATTCTTAAGAAATGTCAAAAAAAAGTTCGCCCACTGACTGCTAAGCCTTAGTTCAACTCGCTAGCCGCAGAGGCCGGGCCGTGTGAGGCTGGACTCAGGCGCCACCTCCAGACACTGCCGTGCAGGTCGGCTGGGGGGGCCAGGAGGGGGCCTTTGGGGAGAAAGGTTGGGGGGGGAACGCAGCTGCTGCGGGTCAAAGTTGACCTCTGCTCTTGGCCTGATGAGCACCCTGTTGCCGGAGGCGGCCGGAGCTTTGAGATCAGAACCGTGTGTCTGCGGGTGTGTGTAAGCGGCGTGTGCTGGGTAGGGCGGGGCGGGCGAGCTGCGTGCAGGGGAAGGGCCGGTCCTGCCGCCTCCTGCCCTAAGCTCTCCTGGGTCCTCTCAACGTCCGAGGGCGTGTGCTCTGCCTGTGCCGGTCCCGAGGTTTCTGGGGAGGTGGTGAGGGGGACAGGAGGGGCTGGGCACCGCCTAGGCATTTCACTGCGGCTACCTACTGCAAACCGAACACGGGAAAGGAAGGAAACAGAAAGGTCTGCAAGCTGAGGTTAGATGTGAACAGGGATATCGAGATGGCTGGAGGATGAATGAAATCTCATGAAATCCACACTGAATTCCTCTCGCTCTCATGGCTCTCCTCCCCCGAGCTAGCTGAGCAATTCCGTGGTGCCCTGACTGCAGACACACAGCAATCGAACCTCCAGGAAGGAAGCGATGGGGATGGCGGAGCATGGAAGTCCCGAGGTGGCAGAACCCGACAGCGAGGGGGCGGGGGAGGGTGCCCGGCGGCCGCCGCCTCCGGCCCAGGATGAGTGGGAAGCCGGGGTGTTAACCATGCTCGGGACCGCGGGGATGGGTTAGGCGGAGACTAAACCACAACATCCAGACCCACCCCCTCCGTTGCAGCGCAAACAAGCGGTGAGGGGCATGGGAACGCCAGGCGGGCGGCATGCGCGGACGAGGCAGGCGGGGGGTCTGAGCCTCTGTGCAGAAGGGGAGGAGGAGCAAAACAAAAAGACACCAGGAGGCGACACACGACAGCCAGCTGGACGGGGGCTTCCGACTTACTTCCACATTGCTCTCTAGCGATCCCGCACTGCTGCGACGCCCTCGCTTCCCTGCCCAGAACATGCAATACCACAGGTTAGACGCGACACGGGGCGGGGCGCTGCCGCCGGATGGCCCGGGGGAGCCGGTGGCAGGGCAGTAATGAGTTAACAAGACAATGGGGTTCTTAAAAAGCAAAAAAAAAAAAAAACAAAAAAAACAAAATCTTTTTCAACCAGCCCAACTTTAACCCCCTCTCCGGGACCGGGAGCCTGGGGGGAGGGGCCTCCGGGGGGCTGGGGTGGGCACACAGGCCCGGCTCACCCCGAGCTCCAGGGGGCCTCAGCCGCCTGCCCGCGGGGACGGGCAGGGCAGCTCCTCCCACAGCTAAGACGAGCTAAGCGTGGTCCTGCCCGGCCTGACCTTCGGTGGATTTCACATACGCATGTATGGACGTACGCACACACACGCACACACATCTGCCTCCCCGGCTGCTGGGGGGCCTGACGGTTAGGAGATTAAACTCCACATCCTCTTTCTCCTGGTGGAGCAGAGGGGCCGTACCCTGGGGCCGTGTTTGGTTTGTGCAGTGTCTGGCCAGGGACAGGGATGCTGGGACTTCCTCCCAGCCCAGGGCCTGGAGTCCTCTGTGGGCACGGCCCACTGGGACGCCACACGCGTTCTCCAGTCGTGAGCCCTCACTGCCAACGCCTCTGTGTCCCCCGCACATGGCACGTAGCAGGCACGCAACCTGTGTTGGCTGTGCCAGGGGAGACTGAGTCTTCCTCTTGGTTCTGGACGTCCAGCGCCCGCCCTGGCCCCTGCAGGTCCCCCGGACGACTTCTCCAGGCATTTCTGCAGGACACCGAGGCTGAGGCAGAGAAGGGGCTCCAAGACGTTCTTCCAGCTTCCACCTGTGCAGGCCTGGCCAAGCCCCACAGTGCAGGACAGGTGTCCCTCTGTCCACACCAGGAGGAGACGGAAGCTCTGGCCGATGGACTGACCGGCTCAGTCCCCACAGTGAGCAGGTTCACACCGTGTCTGCCCGTCCACCTGAGGCGGGAAATCTTGGCCACGCTGCCTTCTGAGCTGGACCCGGGCTGGACCCAGAAGCCTGGAAGATGGAAGTTGCTGCCTCGCGCCGCCCTGTGGCCCACATCCCGGGCCCACGCTGGGTGCAGAGGGTGTGTCTGGATCCTTCCGGCCTCATGGTGGCAGCTGCGCGTGCCTGGGACAGGCCCTCGGGCCTGGGCTCACGACGGCAGGCTCAGGGGAGCTCCGGTGACTTTGCCTTGCCTGCTGACCCCCAAACCTGAGTTCCAGCTGGGAGCCTGGGGTCCACTGAAGGCCGTGCTAGACCCCGGCCTCAGAGCCCACTCGGAACTGCGCCACATGGCGGATGAGGTTGCTGAAGACCACGGACCACCGGGCGGGAACTGGCCCTCGTTCCCAGCTGAAAATGACCCTTCCCTTCCTCCTCTTTCCGCCGGTATGAGAAGAGGGGTGACCTTTCCTTCCTGCCTTCGGTCCCAACACGGTGGCCCGGGGACATGGAACAGAATTAGAGTCCAGCCTCCAGAAGGGGTGCTCTGCAGCTGGAGGGGTGACCCTACCTGGCACGCCGTCCACTCTTTGCCTCAGTTTCCACATCTGTCCACTAGTCATGGCACCCACTCCCTGGGATGGCTATGCTCAGACCTCTGCTGTCCTTGGGGTGCCTCAATCTGCACTCTAGCCCCTAGAAGGCTGGGGACACGCCTCTGACTAAGGACCAGGGACAGAGAGGGAAGACAGAGGCCCCGCCGGGCTAGCAGCGCGCTCCAGCCGGCCTGCTTCTCCCAACAGGACTGGGCCAGGCCCGGGGCTGCGGGCTGCGGCTTCATATGCTGCCCCCACTGGAGCTGAACAGGCCCCCCCCCCCCCGCCCACGTGGGCCAAGACTCAGGAGAGCTCTAACTTGGATGTCTTGGAGTGATTCTGAGTTTCTCAGACTTCACCTTTTCAACTTCTCAACTCAGCAGGAGATATGGGATGTCCCCGCAGGAGTCCTGCCCACGGCAGACGCACGTGTGGGTGTTTGCACACCTGCATACCACCTACTGACGGAGGAGGAGCCGGGCCAGCTGCTCCCACTCACGTATCCCCACCACTCCTTCCTTGCCTGCCCTGTTTGGGGGTCCCCCCCAACCATCTCCGGATCCTGCACAAGCCTCAGGTGAGCCCTGCCCCAGCTGGCGCCTCTCGAGGGCCAGAGCAGGCCCTGCCAGCCCGGCCACGGACAGCTTGGGAGCCACATCCAGATGGGGCGCCCAGTGCGGCTCTTCCCAGCATTCCTGGCTTCTCAGCGTTGGGACAGCAGGCAGACAGGGCTCTGCCCGAGGCCTCGCACCACGGCCCTAGCAACGCTGAGGGTGACAACAGCCAGCACGCGGGGCCGGGCCCCACCCCCAACGCTCTGTGGGTATTGACTCTCACAGATTCTGGAGGGCAGCGCTAGTCCCACCTGCATCTGGGGAGCCCAGGCCCAGAGGTGTAACTCGACCAGGGCCCGGAGCCAAAGACCCCGGAATCGGTGTGCTGCGCGGCCCTCTGATGGGCTCTGCTTGGAAGGCCACCCCGAGCGTGGCCCCCACCCCAGGAGAGGCAGCCGCTGGCCCACTGGCTGCTACACATGTGGAGCGCCCATCGTGGGACAGCAGGGGCTGCTTTGGAAACTGGCCGCCAGGAGCCGCCAGCTCTTCCCCAACAGGTGCAGGACGTGGCAGTCTTCCAGTTGTGACCCGGGTAACGAAAGCAGACCCCGCGGGCCCGGGAGATGTCCTCTCCGTGGGGACTGGTGTTGGGCAGCTCGGCTGGTGAGGGGCTGGGGGCCTCGGGGTCCGTGGACAGTGTCCACTGTGACTTGACAGATCTGCGGCAGGAGCTAAGACTCAGTAGTCGCACCTGTGTCAGAGGTCCTTGTGGGTCCTTGATCTCAGGCTGGCAGGGCTCTGGTGCCACTGAGGCAAGCAGGGGGCCCAGCTGAAGGAAGACCACGTGGAGACAGGGGGCGAGGCCTCGCAGCTCAGCAGGGGGGCCGGGCTGGGGGCCAGGCACCACCCCCCCACCTCTAGGAAAGTCTGCCGCCCCTCTCCTCCTGGGCCGTCAAACCACGACTGCCTCCCAGATCCCAGAGGCTCGTACCGGGCCGAGGGCACATCCCCGGGTGCTGTCTCCTGGATGGATGTGTGGTCGCAGGTCTGGGGCAGCTGCTCTGGGAGCGATGACAAGCCAGCTGCTGGGCGTCACTGGCCCTGAGCCTCACCTCTTCCCGACAAGCCCATCTCGGCCGGCGCACGGCGGGTGCGGGAGAGCTTCGCCCCGACCCAGTCCAGCACATAGGGGCATGTCTCCGGCATGTTCCGGCAGGCAGCTGGCATTGGCCCGCCTTCCTCTGGAGGTCGCGGGGGGCTGTCCCAGCCTGGGGCTTTGGCGGTCATCGGGGCTCAAACACCCACCTCACCGCCCCTCTCACCTCTGGTGCAGGGGGCGCTTTCCCGGGGATTCTCTTCACGGTGCTTTAGGACCTGAGAGGACTCGCTGCCTGGAGTCCTTCTCGGCTCAGAATCCCCAAACAAAAATGGCAACGGTAACGATAAACAGAAATCAGCCAGACCTCGGAGCTCCGCCCTTCACATGGCCATGCACCCGGGCACGCGGCTCTGTCTGGCCCCTAAGCAGAGAGTGGACGGCTGAGGCCCTGGAGTGGCTGCGCTGAGGCCACTGCTACCCGAGGGGGCTGGGCAGGACCCAGAGAGGCCAGAACCTGCCCCACTGCACAAACTCAAACACAGGCCCTGGGCCCCCAGCCTGCAGAGGCCCCGAGCAGTCTGGTTACAATTAGCTGGGTGTAACAAGCCACGGGGAAAACCAGTGGTTCTCAACCACGGCAATTCTGCCAACCAGGGGTGGTATTTCTCCCCCAGAGGGCACCTGGCAATTTGGGGGGACATTACTGGTTGTCATGACTGGGGGGTGTTACTGGCATCTAGTGGGCAGAGGCCAGGGACGCTGCTAAGCGTCCTGCACAGAGCAGTCCCCACGGCCAGGAATGATCTGGCCCAAGATGTCAGCAGAGCCGGGGTTGAGAAGCCCTGCTTGACTCTCACGCTGGCCATGCAATTCGGATTTTCACTATGGAAGAAAAAAATGACAAGACAGAAACAAAGAAAAAAATCCAACTCAAAAAAAAAAAAGAAAAAGAATTCTGGGAAATGAATAAGCGGAAAGGAAGGATGGGGTCATCAGCAGCTTCTCTACGGGGCCCAGAGCTGGTCAAGCGGTGATGCCTGAGGCCGGGGGCGTGGGCGAGGCCCTGGTGGGGAGGGGTCCGCTGGGCCCTGGAGAGGAGGAGGCCGGTCTCAGCCTGAGAGGGTCTTCGCCAGCAGAGCCGCGGTTACGTCAGGCTCCTGCGGCTGGGACAGCTGGGGCCTCGGGGTGGGAGCCTGGGGTCCTGGCACAGCCACGTGCCCCCGTGTCCGGCCCCCTCCGCTCCGCCGCAGCCCCTGAGCTTCCTCATGGGAGAAGCTGCCTGGCTAGATACGCCTAGTGGGGGGCTGAAGAGCCACCGGCGTGCATCCCCTCACCCCGTGGCTCCTGGCTCCTCCGACCGACGGCGCTGGCAGGCAAAGCAGGCTGCAGCAGCGCTCCCCTCCCCCCCCCAGCCGAGGTCAGGCAGGGCCGCCAGCAGAAGCTCCCTGCTCACTGATGCTCCACGCACGGCCCCGCCCCAGGAAACCTGGGCGGCTCGAGGGGTGCTGCTTGCTTGCACGCACGCTAAGAGGCTGGCAGCGAATCAGACACACACAGAAACAAAGAAACAACGAGAATCACGTTTCCGCCAGGGCTTTCCCCTGATGTCCCAGGGCCAGGCGTGGCCGCGTCTCTGGCCTGGACGGAGGCCTGGGTTTCCCAGGAAGGGACACCTCTGTGGGGAAAGCAAGACCTGGGACAGTGGGAGACGGGGTCCCAGACACAGCAGCAAGGGCTTCACTCCATCTCATTCACCAGCGTGAAGCACAGGGACGGGGCAGCACAGAGTGCGGGGGACACACCCATCAGCGGGGCCCGACTCACTCTGCGCGAGAGCAAACTTCAGAAAACAAATAAGAGAGTAGGATAAATAAGCAAGGGAGACCAGGGCTAACCTCCGGCTGTCCTGCCTGTGACCATTCGGCCCCGTTCCCTTTGGCCTTTGGGGGACACCCTCTCCGCGTGGCCACATGCTGCTGTGGTTTGGGGACGGCCACCCAAGTGAGCTCCGTCCGAGCCCCTCCACTGTCCGAGCCTCCAACACAGCCCCTTCCGGCCGACGCAAGCCCCGCCGGCCACGGGCGGCCGAGTCCCGCGTGCGCTGGGTAGGGGGCGGCCCTGGGCCCGGCTCTTACCCGCTTCTGAGAGGTCGCGCAGGGAGCTGCTGAGGGCGCTGCGCTTGAGGCCCTCGCCGCTGGCATAGCTGTCATCCAGGCAGGCCCGACTCAGTGTCCCGCCGCCCGGCTCCTTTTTGAGGCTGGAGCACTGGGACATGCTGGGCCGCACGACGCCCTTCTGCTTCTCGAGCTCCGCTGGAACAGAGCCCGAGGGGCCCAGTGAGGGGAGGATGGCCCCCAGCCAAGGGTGGCTTGGAGAGGGCAAGGGGCTGGGCCCCCCCAGGGCAACGCGACGACTTGGGGGGCCCTCTGCTCAGGGTGGCACCGGGCTGAGCCGCCACCTCCTTCCAGGGGGCAAGTGAGGGGCAAGGTCGTCTGGGAAAGGGCAGGAGCGACGGCACCTGTGACCAAAGGGGCTGAAAGGAGACCCCGGAAAGGAGGCTGGAGAGGTCAGAGTGCCCGAGGTCTGCAGGAAGGTCAGTCACTTTCCTAGGAGGTGGATTCGCCCGCGTCTGGAGAGGAGTTAACCCGGCCTGGCTGTGGATGGAGGCCAGGGGTGGGGGCACCCAGGTACCTCCAGGAATGAGGCTTAGAGCCAGGAGAAGCGGGGGTACCATCGGCTTTAATGAAAACCAGGGGATGACCCTAGCCCTGACCCCTCCGGGTGGTCAGGTGCAGAAGACACAAATACCAACCATGCTCAAGTGCAAAGGGCTCAGGTCCAGGGCTCTGGACACGGGGTGACCATGGCTCCGAGAAGCCCCCCCTCAGGGCACACGATGTAGTTCCCCGGGCAGGACAGGCCTGGGCCTTGGAAGCCCGGCTCCCACCCAGAGACCCCTGCCCACCCCTCCTTCCTCTGTGCCGCCTCCCGTGACCTGGGCAGGTGGGCTGCCTGGTCACGTGGCCGTCTCACCTCTGGGCTTACAGAGTCACTGCAACCTGGCCTCTCACCACTGTCTTGGCCCCCAGATGGGAGGCCACGCCTGCACCCTGCAGGCCCCCGCCGGGCACCCGTGACTTACTCTCTATCCTGTGCTTTTCCATCTCCTGCACCTCCGCGATGGACTCCCGCAGGTCATCAGTGAATTTCTTCCGGTCTTGAGGATTGGGAGCGTTAAAGTTTATTAGCACTTTGATGTCTGCTCCGGGGACGGCAGATGTGAGCCGGATGCCGTTGGGGTAGTCTGCAGAAGAGGAGGAGAGCGCGGGCCTCAGGGCGGGCCCTGCCACCTCCTTTCTGGCTGGCAAAGGACCAGCGGGTCTCCATGCAGCCGGGGTGTGGGAGCACGCTGAGGCCAGGCTCCCAGAGGACGCATCCCTCCAGGGAGGAGAGGCTTCACGGTGCAGCCTGGAGGGACCACCAGGCAGTCTCTGCCTCCTGACCTGGGTCTGTGTTTGCTCCGTGTTCAAGTCGAGGGCAGATCCGACTGACCTGAGGCAAAGCCAGGGCCCTCGTTCTTCCCCGCCGGAAGGGCGTGGAGCCTGGACTCTTTAGGTCAGGATCCTTGGTCACTCGGCCAGGCGCCGAGCCTGGGAGGAGGGGAAGGTGGTGTCCCAGCTGGGGGACAGTCTTATCCAGTCACTTCGGACTCTTCTGTCCTCTCCCCACTGGTCTCTAGGCCACCAGCTCCCTTGGGGTACACTGTGGGCACCCCACACCCAACAGAGCCTTCTGCTCAGACCTGCCCGGTGCCTCCTCCGTGCTCTCGGGGTCTCTGGGGCTTTGGCATGCCGGCAGCCTCTCTCCTCAGTGGGAATCGAGCATCCACCACTGAGTGCATGAAGGTTCTTCGCCCAAACACCAATCCCACCACGGTTCAGACCCGGGTCAGGGCGGGGACCTCAAACGCCTAGAGGCCTGTGTGGGTTTCCTCAATGCAGGAAGCGGGCAGGGTAAGACTGCGGCTGCTGACTCTGTGGAGGGTGTGCAGCCCGCTACTGCCCGCCATCCGCCCAAACCTAGCTTTACAAAAAGAGCCACGGATACCTGAGCCTTATGGGAAGATGTTAGTATGAGCTCAACGAATTTAAAATAAAGTTCAAATATAACATAACTGAGCTGCGACCGACCAGGGGCTGCCAGCTTGAGACCCCGGGTGTGAGGCATGTCCTACAGAAGGTCGGGGTCGGCTCTCACTAGCACTGCCTCCAGGGCTGAGGGTTGAGCCCTGGGAGCCTGAAAGCGGTCTGGGCGCGGCCTCTGCAAAGGACTCAGTGTGCCCGGGCCGCTGCTGAGTGGTCACTACCACCGCCACCCCTTCCAGGAGGGGCCTGCCGGCCAGGACAGTGCACATGGCACCAGCCCCCCCGGTGCTGCCTGGGAGAAACCAAGGCAAGGCCGGCCTTCCGGCCTGGGGTGGAGTGATGGCGGGGCCTGCATCCTGAGCTCCTCATGGGCACGTGAGAAAAGAGGAGGAGCTGGCAGGTCCAGTCCCGTTTAGCACAGAGAAGCCCTCAGGCCCTGTGTTCTGGGATGGCCCAGCCACGGGTCCCTGGCACCTTTCAACCTGCAGAGGCAAGGCGGACGGGACAGGACCGCGGGACCTTGCTGCTGGACACGCCCCAACGCTCCATTGTGGCGGCCCTTCCCTTGGCTCCTCCGGAACATGGCGGGCAGCAGGACGCCCCCCACCCCACCCCAGGAGCACTGGCTCAGCCTGCAGCTCGAGGTCCTCCGACAGGGAGGGGACAGAGAGGGAGAGAGGAAGAGGGAAGGGCGTGGGTGGCGGGAAGGAACAAGCCCGAAAGGACCCGTCAGCGGGGTTGCAGGGGTGGCCAGCTCCCTGCTCCAGGATCCCCAGGCCCAGGACCCACTCACACCCAAAGGCCTGAACAAGCACCGCCCCTGGGCCACGGGCTGTCCTGGCCTTTATGTGAACGGCCTCATCTCATCCTGAGGCAGGCACTACCATCACCCCATCGATGGACCAAGGGAACCGGGCTGGAGAGGTCCAACAGCCAGAACACATGGCGCTGAAACCTGAGCGGATGGACCGGGGCTCTGCTCGTGACCTCTGCCTGCAGTGTCTCTGGCACGACCCTCACCTGATTGTTTGGCCATATCTATATATCACTTGTGCCATTCACTCGATGTTTTCCTATCAACATTTTATCACTTTGCACTAAATTTAAAAATCTTATCACCTTCAAGAAGTAACGGTAAAAGTAAACCCGATGAGTCCTACATACAATGATACTGAATTCTCCCTGGTTACCCCTAGCCGGCAATCTGCCCTCTGTTGGGAAAGTGGGAATTAGAACACCGGAGAGGCCACCCTGGGGTCGTCCCTGATGGAGCCAGGAGGAAGAAGAGGGGACGGCGGAGGAGAGCTTCCTCGCTACACGGATGGACCAAGTGAGGCCACCTCCTGCCACGGGGTGCAGACCATGTGCGGACGGGCCCAGGGACTCACTCACACTGGTTCTCGAAGAGTAGGACCTGCATGCCGTACAGGGAGAAGGACTGTCGGAAGCTGTACGTCACAGAGTTCTTCTTCTTCTGGAAGATCTTGGTGACCTGGGGGCAGCCAGAGACAGAGGCTGAGCCACTGGGCCCGCGCGGCCGGGAGCAGCCCTGGGCGCTCAGGACTCTAAGTGGACCCTCAGTTCGAGTTCTCCTGTGTGAGGACCCTCCTGCGGTTCCAAGGTCAGGAGGCCCGCGGGGCGGGGGAGGGCCGATGCAGGGAGGGACACTCACGCCCGACATCCCCATGCACGGCCCAAAGGCACCGTGAAACCCTCTGAGAGATGAGTTCTACAGAGAAGGACACTGAGGCCAGAGGTCTGAAACGATCTGCTCAAGGTCAGGAACTCTGAAAGGACTTGAACCCACACGTCTAGATTCCAGCCTCAGGAACCCGAGAAGAGCAGCTGGTCCTCAATCAGGTGGGGAAAGGGGATAGGGTCTCGGGCAAGAAGGGGGCCTGCAGGAGGCAAGAGCTCCAAAGGGCAGGCCCCCTGCTCCCTGCGGGAACATCTACATCAGTGCTACCTGTTTTGGGGCAAGAGCTCCACTTCCCTGTGGGGAGCCCACCTCTGCCATGTTCAGCCCATTAGTCCTGGGGCTGAGACCCAGGCCAGCGGGACAGCACCGCCCCCGCCTGGCCCCAGGGGCGGGCTTGGGCAGCAGCGAGACCTCTGCTCAGTCCCGGGAAGAGGATTCCCCCGCGGCCGAGGGGACAGGATTAGGCCCGGACCTGCGGAGGCTGACTCCCCCTTCCTGGATGAGCCTGCCTGAGGTGGGAGCCCAGGCAGCCGCCACTGGGCGCAGCCGTTCTGGGGTCTGCACACCAGCCCCTCACCCGTGGGGCCCACGTACCACCAGGAGGTCATTGAACAGGAAGATCTCTCGCTGGTGCAGCCCAAGCTTCTGGGGCTTATTTGGGTCTGGAACCTCGAAGAGCCGGCAGTAGCAGACCAGGCGCCGGTGTGGCAGCGAGAGCACCTGTGTGGAGGGGCGGCGTCAGCTCCACGCACCCGCGGGGACGAGGGACTCCCCCACCCTGCCTTCCCTCGGGCCTCCGGAGGCCCCTGCTCCAGGGAGACCGCTTTCCGACTCCTCTCAGCACTGGGCTCGTGGAGCCCCCGCCACGAGCCACGCGTGTCTTCTGAGCCCCCAAAGCACCTGTCATGTGCGCCCCGAGCCACACACATAGGAGGCTGCAGAGCCTGGGCTTCCCCGCCCCCAGGCCCTCCCTCCTGAAGGCTCTCAGCCCCGACAGCTGGGTCTGGAGGAGCCCTGCAGGGTCCCGAGCTGGCAGTCACCACCTCGAGGGGCTGGTCCCTGCCCTCTGCACAGGCGGCCATGGGCACACATGGCCCTACATGGGGCTGCTCTCCAGGCCCGAGCTCAGCGACCCACAGATGAGAGGGAGGGGACGCGGGCCCAGCCTGGTGCCCTCAGGGGGCAGCGCTGTCCGTAGCAGAGTGTGAGTGAGAAAGGAGGGCAGGACGCAGGGCTGGGGAGGTGGGCGAGAGCAGGTCACGGGCATGCCAGGGGTCTCAGGCCTTCTGCAGGGGCAGCTGACCCCGCTGCCAGGGTGGGGTAAGGAGCAGACCACATGACGGCCAGCAGGCACACTACTGCCAGCCCTGGCGGCGAAAGGGACCCGAGAGGCACAGCGTGGGCTGTGTGGGGAGGGGGAGGCCTCAACGCCACACCAAGGTCATCTGTTCAGGTACAGGGTCTCGGGGCCGAGGGACAAGCGGGATCTCTGAGCTCAACCAGACAAGACGGGAGGGGACCACCTGCTCCGGGCCTGACAGCACAACCCTCCCGCGTGCTCTCAGAGATCTGAGGTGGAGATAACTGTGAAAATCAAATTTCTTATGGCTCCGGAAATTAACTCATGCAGCCAGAACTGTGGGTCTGGGAGCCGCGAGCTGCGGGGGAGTGGGGATCACGGAAGGCGGAAGCCGAGGGGAACTCACACAGCCGAGCCCGTGGTGCAGGGATCCAATCTACAGGGGAAGCAGTGAACAAACAAGAAGAGATGTTAATGTTCCAAATACACATCTGGGCCCTGACAGAGACTCCGGGGTGACACCCCACCCACAGCGCCCCCCAGGGCGCCCCCAGCGGGCTCTGACGGGGAGCCCAGGCTGCCAGGGAGCCACTGCACAGCCCCGGCCATTGGTTTATTAAGAGCCTCAGATTCTCATCAAAGGGGACCCAGAGAGAAGGGCTGTGACTCCCTTAAAAAGCCCCAAACCTGACATAATCCACCAACCCCACCTGGAAGGGAACAGGTTCCAAAGGCACTGTGGCTACTGGCCAAAGCCGAGCCAGCAGGGCAGCCTGGGGTCGCGGGGCGGGTGGGGCTTGGGCACGCCGGGCCTCACGCGGCGCCCCCCCCGCCCCCAGTGGGGACGGAGACCACCTACCGGCTTCTTCCCCACGATGAGCTTCTCCACCTTCTGCACCTGCGACACGTGGTCCTCGTTGGTCTCCAGCTCCCGCTTCCGGATCCGCTCGTAGATCCCGATCAGCATCTCCCGGGGGATGTCCTCCCCATCGTCCACGCCTGGTAGGGGACAGCGGCAGGGCTCACCCCAAGGCACCGGCTTCTAAACCAAATCCGGACAGCGGTCCCCCTGCCACTCCCCAGCTGAACCAAAGGCCTCCAGACCCACCGCAGCCGGCCCTGCCCCGTCCACCACACGTGTGCTCGGAGCCCCCGCACCAGGGACCAGGCTGGCACTGCCCCCGGATGAGTGTGCAGGGGCCTGTGCCACCTTGCAGCCACGCCCAGGGGGCTCAGCACACACGGCCCCGCTCAATCCCGGCCGCCGCCCCGTGGGGCGGTCACCACGGTCCCCATTGCACCGACGGGCTGGCGGGGGCCTGGGGATGGGGCTGCCCGGCCCGCATCCTCACTTTGCCCCTTGTCGGCCTGAGTCATGGTCTCTCTGAGCTACGAGTCCTCTCCTCAGTGACACAGGTCACCAAGAGCACGGTGACTTTACAGGGACCAGGGCGGCTCACGGGGTCACCCTCACACCCCTGACACGAGAGCTCAGGGGATCTGAGTGGCTGCTGTCCCAGTTCTGGGACTTGAAGCCGGTCGCTCTGACAACAAGCTTGCGCCCTTTCTGCTGCACGGCCCCCAAAGTGCTGTCAGGAAGTCCCAGCCCCGCTCACGACAGAGACGCGAAGCCCCCCGCCCCCCGCCCTCTGGTACCGCTGCTGGAGGTACGTGGGGCAGTGGGACGGCTCAAGCCCTCTGGTGGGCTGTCCGGCACCACCTGCCAGTCAGAAATTCAAACACCCTCGGGCCCACTGAGTGGCTCTGGGGGATTGGTCCTGTGGGGTGTGACATTCAACGCAGCCCTGCTTCCAAATCGCACAAAACGGGAGCTAACCCATTTGCACACTCACAGGGGGCCGGCTAAGCGGTCCGCATACGAGGACTCCTGGGACAGGGATTACTGTACGCCCGCAGGAACGAGGAAGGCCACGGCAAGCCTTGGCAACAGCCCTTAGGTTTACCGAACCAAAGAGTGAGGCGCCGAGCGGGAGAGGGTCAAACCAGCCGTGCACATTTGTACCGGCTCCCACGAGAAGCTCCGCGTGGCACAGCAGGGACTCAAAGCCGATGACCTCCAGGGATGGGAAGGGCCCTGCGGTGCACCTTTTACGCTTTCTGGCTTTTTTCTAATTAGCTATTTTTTCAGAGCAGTTTTAAGGTCATAGCAAAATTCAGGGGAAAGCACAGAGAGCTCCCATATACCCCCAGCTCCCCGCCAATCAGCACCCCGGCCAGAACGCCGCCTTCGTTACAACTGAAGGACCTACCCAGTCACCAGAGCCCACGGTTCACACGAGGGTTCACTCTTGGTGTCGTCCACCCTGTGGGTCTGGACATATGGACGAGGCCATGTGCCTGCCATTATAATACCGTACAGAATTTTCACTGCCCTAAAACCCGCTCTGTGCTTCTCCTTTTCATCCCTCCCCCACGACCACCGGCAACCACTGGTCTCCTGACTGTCTCCACAGCTTCGCCTCCTGCAGAATGTGGCGCAGCTGGAATCAGATTGCAGGCTTTCAGATAGGTTGTTTTCACTTAGCGATGTTCCTTTAAGGTTCCCCCGTGTTTTTTCACGACTTGGTAGCTCATTTCTTTTCAGTGCTGAATAATATCCCACTGTCTGGACGGACCAAGGTTTATCCATTCATCTATGGAAGGACAGCTTGGTTGCGTCCTAGTTTTGGTGAATACGAATAAAGCTGCTATAAACCCCGTGTGCAGGTTTCTGTGTGGACGTAAGTTTTCAGCTCATTTGGGTAAATTCCAAGGAGGGCAACTGCTGGGTCATGTTACTTCCTGGTTTTTGAACTATGTGAGGATAAGACCCATTCAAAATATACATTTAAAAAATCTGAAGGCAAATAGCAATAAAAGCAAAATACCGCTTGCCTGGCTTCCAGGTTCCTCCCCTGCCTATCCCTGAACTCCCGGAGGCCCCCCTGCTGTTGGACCCGCTGGGCATACTGAGCGATTCCAGAGAAAATGTGTGTCCGGCGCATGTTGGGGCAGGGGGGCACTCTCTAAAAAGAACAAGCTGGGACATGTGCTCAGCGCAGAGTGCCGACCTGGCTTTGGGAGGCCAGCGTCCTGCCTCCTCTGACACACACTTGCTGTGTGACCTTGGCCAAGTCCCCTCCCTCTCTGAACCTTCTGAAGCTCAAGGAAGATGGGGCAGAGAACGCTAGAGTCCCTGGCTCGAAGAAAACAGGTGATTGGTGGCAACAGCCTAGGCTCGCAAGAAAGAATCAGTGGCTTCCTCTCCTGGTTCTGGGGTGCTCAGCCCCTGCCCTGGGAACTGGGGTGACAAAGCCCCCCTCCCCCAGACTGCCGGGACGGCGGATGCAAGGATGCGCACAAACCATGAAGCCGCAGATATGAGGGCGGCCGACCAGCAGGTATCTGACCCAGCAGCCCTGTCTTCCCCCGAGCCTCTGTCCACGGGCCTCGTTTCTGTCTCATTTCTCACACAGGAGAGGCCCCAGTTACATGGCTGAGCTGCTAAACCAGAGAAAAACATCAGAGTCCCTTAAGCTCCCCAGGGTCGCCAACAGCATGCAGCTCACGGCCAGCTTTCCCGGCAGCTACACAGCAACCGCCTGCATCCAGGGCCACGGGGACGCCGTGGAGACCAGACCTGACCAGGCCCAGCGAGGACAGGGGCTTGAGGTGGCAGAGAGGAGGGGAGGGGGTGCAGCCCCCCGGACCATCAGTGTCCACTGACCGCCCTGCTCCCTCACCTGTTCTGGCGACTGGATCTCTTATCAACGAGGTTCCTAGGAACCACAGCTAAGACCTGCCCCTCCCCGGGGCCTGCGGAGAGCCGCACGGGGAGGGCCCTGAGCCCAGCTCCCTGCGGGACCGCCTGTCAGGGTGGGGCCCACCCCCAGGGAGCGCCAGCACAGACCCTCCGCTCTGGGGGACGCGACGACGGAGCAGTTTTACAGAAATGAAGGACAAAATGAGAAATTCAAACAGCTCGAAAAGTTGGACTTGATTCAGATCAGTTGTTTCCCTTTTATAAAATTATGATGCCATTTCTAAAGGGACTTCAGTCCCTTACAGCTGTTTCCCAAGGACAGGGACAGTCTCCCAGCCCGGGACTCCACGGACAGGAGGGACCTGCCAGCAGCAGACACGGAGACAGCCGTTCCCTTTTCCATCCCTCTCCTGCCTGGCTACACAGGAGGAAGCCTCTGTCTGGCTGCCCAGCCCCTGGTCACCTGCCCCACGTGGGCCCACCTGCGAGGGAGGAGAGGGCAGCCTCGGGCCCTGGGCCCAGCCAGGAACAGCCTGGCTGGAACCCACAGTGGTTTTGCCTCTTCACGGCACTCGTTTTCGTAAATGATGCCCACGTGTGACAAATGCTACTGGTTTCCCGCTTACACCGATGACGTAAAGTTCGTTTTAAAAATACATACGTTTCATAAGAAGACAAAAACAAAAAAACAAGTCTGTTCCAAGAAGACCACTGAGAGAGGGGTATGGTGGGCGATGCTGTGTGGGCAGCAGTGATGGGGGCAGGACAGTGCCAGCCCCCGCCCGGCCCCCATCCCGTCCCCACCCCCCGTGCTCGGAGGCCCCGGGGCGCCCAGCACCCAGCTTGTGGTCCATCCTCCCTCTGCCCCTGCAACCAGGCCTGGATCCACCGTGTGCGGCCGGGCCCCAGGCGCTGAGCCCAGCTGCGCTCTCAGGCCTCTGCCCTCTGGCACCCTGGGCCTGCGGAGCCCTGCAGTCCTCTGACACAACACGCCGCCTCCCCCTCGGAGTGCCCCCGCCACAGCAATCAGCGCCCTCTACGGGAACTTGCACTGCGTGGGCTCCTTTGGGGAGGAGCCCCACCCCTCCCCACGTGAGGCCGCGCTGCGCGCACCTCTGTCAGGTACGTGCTGGCGGGGAGGGGGCGGGCGTCCCGCCGCGGCCAGGGCAGCTCACCTCGGAGGTTCTTGACGAAGTCCTCTAGCTTCATCTTGCGCTCGGGCTTGACATTGGGGCTGTACATGTCGGTGTTGAGTAGAATGATGGCAAAAGCCAGGATGAAGATGGTGTCTGGGTTCCGGAACTGCCGCACCACCCCGGGGTTGCAGATGCAGTACCGCTGGCTGGGGGAGGACGGGGTGGTGCTTCAGCCAGGGCAGGAGGCCAGTCCGCCCCTCACCCATGAGCGGCCCTAAACAGCTGAAGCTGGTCACTGACCTCGGAGCCTCCGTCTCTGGTACACGGGGATGTCGCCTGTCTGGCAGAGCCGGCCCTGACCGTCCACTCACCCCCCCCCCACCATGTGAGTTAAGTCCCACCCGCCCGTAGTTCAGCCGGCATGTGGCTGCTCAGGGCTGAGGACCACGTCCCTCGGCCCCCGCGCAGCCACGTGCTAAGTTCCGGCCAATGCGATGTGGGCACCTTCGAGGCTGTGCCTTAAAGGCAGGGGGTGCCCTGCGTGCTCTCTGCCTGCCTGGAACGTGAATGTGATGGGTGTTGAATCTGCTCCCGGGGACCTCAGATGACAGGAGCCCAGGCCTCCTCCACGCCAGCTCAGAGGGCGGCCCACTTCCCGGGCGTTTCAGACACGGCAGCTGTGGCGGACGTCTTTGTTGCGGCAGCCGAACTAACAGCCTCGCTACAAACTGCCTCACAGAGTCATCTGCTCACGTCCTCACTGCCTTGAAAACGCCCCACACCCCACCCCACAGTTCCCTCCACTGGCGACCTTGTGCAGGGGTAGGTGGGTGGGGCAGGGATGGAGAAGAGGAACTGGGTGGGGCACCGTGACCCTGACCGAGGCCCACAACCCGCAGGCAGCAGCCATGGGCGCTTAGATGATGTGGGCTTCAATTTCGTCTTCCCTGTTAAGTGCCGCTCCCTCCAGGAAGCCCTCCTGAATGGAAGTGTCTGAACGCTCCCCTCCCAGGGCCCGGGGTTCCTCCTCCTGCGACCTTGCTCCTCTGTGAACCCACCACCCCTGCTGAGCCCAGAGAGCTGGGTCTCCCACACCCAGCGCAGGGCACGGACTCCCTACGCGGCCAGTGTGCACACCATCCCAGCATGGAAGATGGCGCAAGGACAGCCTGCCTTGACTGCAGGCTCTCTGGGGGGCCAGGCGCTGGGCAGAGTGCACCCACACGGCCTGAGTGGTTTAATCCTTCCACCCCCTCCAGGGTAGGTGCGTTCATCAACCCCTCTCTACTGGCAAGGACGTGAGGCACAGAGAGATTAAGTAACCAGAGCAAGGTCACACAGTGGTGCAGGTGTCAGAACCACGCCCTCTGCGTCACTGAGGGAGCATCTGCCCCTGTGAATGAGCAGACGAGTGATGACGCAGATGGACTCACGAACCAGTGGGGACAAGAGGACCATGAAGACGTTCGAGGCCCTGGCTCCAGCACTGAGCCGCACAGCACATGGCAGAGGAGGGGCTGCCGCCCCCCGCACCCCCGTCCCCTGATAGCTCATGGCCACCTGACCCTGAAGGGGGGGTCTGCCCTTGAGCCTCGGTCTTCAAGCGGGGACGTTTTTTCTTCCTGACACCTGCCCCGCCCCCACCTGAAGGCCTCGATCAGCCGCTCCACCTTCTGGGCCTCCCCCTGGACCCGGATGTGCGCCTGGAACTTCCGGAGAGCCTCGTCCAGCTCCATGGCGGAGAAGTCCATCTCGTCCACTACGCAGCTGAAACGAGAGGAGAAGGCCCCGTCAGTGTCCCCTGCCCACCTTCCCGCCGGGTGCAGAGGCAAGCGCGGCTCGCAGAGGGCAGAGGGAGCACAAGGGGTCAGCGCAGGGAGGCCCGAGAGGGAGGGCGGCCGCAGTGGGCTCCCTCCTCCACAGGAGGAGATGGAGGGCTGGGCACCCACTGGCCCTGCAGCCACCGCGCCCTGGGCCTGCCCCTCACGTCAACGCTTTCCCAGGCATTTCTGCGGGGCCTCTGGAGGAGCTGTGCTGCCCTCACCTGCCGATCCCACAAGGAGGGCAGAGCTGGGGAGCTGCAGGTCACAGGTACCTCTTATCACAGCCCCGCCGCCTGCTCCTGCCTCTGACCATGACCCCGAACAGTAGATGGGTCTGCAACAGGGACCCTCGCCTGACCACCCCCGGTGGGGCTGCAGAGACCCCGGCCGTGGGCCCCCCTCCCCTGGGGCGACGCTCTGAGCACTCAAGGCTGTTGGGGCAGGGTGAGGGCAGGGGCCCCGCAGGACAATTCGCTGACCAGCATCCGATTAGGATGCCTGGGGGGGGTCTCGCTGCTTCCTGAGGCCGCTGCTATTTTCTGATCCGAGGAGAACAATGTGCGGATTTCCTACGGACTCACAGGCAGCTCGGAGGGGGTGTGGGGGGAGAGCAGGGGTGGCTGCAGGGGAGGGGGCCAGACCACATGGTCTTGGGCCCCATTCACGGAGCAGCTAGCATGTTCTCCTGGGACGGTTCCTCCCGGATTTCGAAGGGGGAGGGGCACCAGCCACACTATCAGGGCGGGGCCAGAACAGAAAGGCGGGGCTGTGAGAGAGCAGCCCAAGCGGGACAGACGCCACAGCCGGCCACAGGCCAGGCACCGCCAGCGGCTCGCTGCCTCTCCGGTGTGTGTGTCTGTGTGACTGAGTGAACACTAGTGTACATATATGTGTGTGCACGTGGGTGTGTCTGTATGGGGGGGCACCCAGGCCAGACCCCCCGCCCCTCCCCAAGCCTGGGTCTGCTCACCTGTGAAACAGAGAGGCCACAGCCCACGCCCCACTCCTCCCAGGGCGCCCGGAGGCGGCAGGTGTGCGTGGCCAGGCCGCCCTGCCGTTTTTGCTGAGGGTCAGTCTTTACCCTGCTCTGATCCCGTTCCTGGCCCACCGGCTGGGTCACCCATCCCGCCTGCAGTGTCTGGGTCGGCAATGTGCCCACGGCAGGCCTGGAGCTGCACCCCCAGGTCCCCACAAAGGGGAGCAGGGCACCTGCTCCAAGCCGGCCTCCTGCTGGCCCTGGCTCCTTGTCTGCGGAAGGGGTTATGGACCCCTGACACCCCCGCGGACGAGGTGAGGACACAGCCCGCATGTAGCACCTGCCCAGTGACCACAGGACCCAGGTGTGGTGGCTTTCTACTCAGGACAGTCTGGAGGAGGACCGGGGGTGCAGGGTACGTGCGGGCAGGACTTCTCAAAGCTGTCAGCAGTTCCCAGGGGGCTGGAAACCTGTTCTTCTGCAGGGTTCCAAGTAGCTGAGAGTCTATGGCCCCCAGCCTGGTGGGCCCCTCACCCCATCTCCCGCCAGGAGAGGGAGGAGGAGGGGGGCTGAGCTCCCCGGTTCCCCTCCTGCTGCCCCTGCGGGAGGTTGGCCCAGGGGTCGCTGGGCCGGGGGAAGGGGCTGGCCCTGCTGGATGGGGCCAGAGGTGCTGGCAGGGTATCTCCCTGTGTCTGGGAGTCAGAAAGACAAAGGGGAGCGGGGAGCCTGGGGTGTGCGTGGGGCGCCCCCAGCCCCACTCACTCGAGCACGTCGCGGTTGAACTGCTTCTGCCGGTTGCCCAGGAACTCCCCGATCATCTGCCGGCTCAGGCCCTTGCGCTGCAGCAGGAAGTGGGCCACCCCCACCGGCGTGTCGGGCACGAAGCCGCGCTCGATGAGGTACTGGACGCCCTTCTCGGGCTTCCTGGGGGACAAGAGATGGGCTCAGCCGGGCGCTCCCACCCTTCCAGCTCCCCCAGCCCTCATCCCCTCCTCCTCCACGGCACCCTGTCCTGCCCCACCCTGAGCCCACAACGCAGGGGAACCGGGATGGCTTGGGCCCTGCAGGAGGGCTGGGCCAGCGCAGGAACACGGAGGGTGCCGGGGGCTGGGGGGGGGCACAGAAGGGCCCCACCCCTCCCCGCTCCGTGGTCCCCTCTGTGCCGAGCTTCCAGGCAGGCTGGAGGGCCCCGCCCAGCACACGCTGGCCGCCTGTGGCACGTGCTCCGTGCCGTCACCGTCTGAGGACCCTGCATGCCAACTCAGTCCCCACACTACTCCCTGGGGTTGGCACGCTTGTCACCTGTGCTGCCTGACAGCCACGTGACCTTGCTGGGGACTCGAGTGCCCGTGTCGTGAGACTTGTGTGTTAACACAGTCGGGCGCCTGGAACGCTGCACGCAGTAGGTGAGCAATGCCTGGAATGCTGCACGCAGTAGGTGAGCACCGGGAAGGTTTAGGATAAACCTCAACGGACGGCAGAGGACGTGGGGGCGCAGTGCTGGCCCCACCTGCAGTCAGAGGCCTGAGGCGGGGCTGTGCCGGCCCCACGGGGCTGAGCGTCCACCCAGACCAGGAGCCCGGGGGCCGGGGCGCCCTCAGGGGCTGAGCAGTGAGCCAGCAGGTCCCTTCTTCCCGTTGGCCTCGGGGCCTGGTACCGGCTCAGCTGACCTCACAGGGAGACGGTGGTCGAAAGAGACAGGGCAGGGGGAGGCGCCACTGAACCCTCCCTCTGCACCTGTGACCCTCGGAGGGCGGTGTCCTTCTCTGACGAACCCGGAGCCTCGGAGCTGCGGAGCCCTTGGGTATACCCGGCACCCCACGCCTTGCCCCAGTGGTAGAAGTCAGTGTCCTGCTGGCCCCTGGGGGCATGGAGGTGAGGGCCAGGATCTACCTGCCACCACCAGCTGTGCGCTGACAGCGGGTCCCGCAGATGCCGTATTTCCACACGCAGGCCAATCTCCAGCCTCAAGATGACCCTGCTATTTTTATCCCAGGTGGCCACACACCCCAACCTTGCGCTCAGAGCTGGGCAGGGAGCGACTGCCGGCCGCCTGGGTCCTGGCACAGAAGTGGTCACCGAGTGGCCCCGTTCCCCCACATCCCCGTTCCTCCCGGCAACCCTGGGGTCTCCAACCAAGAACTGCCCCAGCCCCAGGCCTCTCCAGGCACTGGGCTACTGGTGCTGATGCAGCAACCGGGGGTGGGGTCGGGGTGGGGTGGGTCACGCTTCCTCACCGCCAGCTCCACAGCGGCCCCCGCAGGACCCCAGCCCATACCTGACCGCCCCCCGCTTCCACAGTAGCCCACAGATGTGTTTTCTTCGGCCCACACGACATTAACAGAAAGAATTCCAGTTGGTCGCCAATGTTTAGAAACCGGGAGCTTGGACACAGAACCCGGATTTCCGGCTTCTCTTGAGAAGACAGCGTGGCAGTCCCCGGCCTGGATCCCATGTGAAAGTGACTGGAGAGCCCCCTCTCGGGCGCCCTTGTCACCCACCCGGGCCAGCCTGGCCCACCGAGGCCCTGACACCATGCCTGGTCCAGCCCAGCCTCGTCCTGCCACCCTGGGGTGGCTGCTCCCCTCTCCGCCCCAGCTGCTCCCGCCTGTGTTCACAGGCCAACGGCATGCAGCCTCACAGCTGCCAGGCCCACCCTCAGGGCCCACAGCCTTGTGGGAGGGGCAGGCTGCGCAGGGGCCGTAGGATGAGGACTCCCCACGGCGTAAGTGCCGCATGCCGACTCTGTGCCGGGCGGCACTCTGGATGACAGCGGCGAGCATGGCTGGCCTCGAACGCCCGGCACGACGGCTGCCACCGCCCAGTCTGAAGGGCAAAGTGGCCGAGCGAGGGTGGGAGGGGTTCTGGCAGGGGAGGCAGAGGCCTTCTCTGAGCAGGTGACACAGTGACAAGAGTGCTCAAGGAGCTTTTTGGTGGAGGCAATGGCGAATGCAAAGGCCCTGAGGTGGGAGTGGGTTTTGTAGGATGGAGGCCATGAGGCTGCTCCAGGGCTCAGAGTAGGGCCCTGGGGGAGGGGCAGCGGGGTGGACAGGCCGCAGGGGCATCTGGCTCTCCTCTGAGTGGCATGAGAAGCCTGGCATGCTCTGAACAGGGCAGTGGAGGGACCTGGGTCCCCGTTTAAGAAGCCGCCTCTGGCTGTTCTACGGGAGCCCAGGTGGGAGACCCTCGCAGGCACCCCAGCACTGGTGCAGGAGTGGGGGAGGAGTGGCGGGCTCAGGACACCGTCTGGGGGCAGCGATCACAATCTATGCTAGTGAACCCGCGTGTGAGCCCGAGGGATCCAGCTCTCAGCCCGAGGCCAACGGGGCAGGAGCCGCATCCACCTGGCACCCTTCACAAGATGCTGCAGGAGAGGAATGTGGACTGACCAGGCCACGACCAGAGACCAGGGGCTCCCAACAAACTGAGAGGAAAGGTGCTGCGGCTGGAGGTACAGGCGGGGGTTCGGGTGGGGGCTCCAGGCTCGGGACGCGCGCGGCTGGCAAGGGGGGTGATCTCCCTGACCGTGGAGAGCCAGCACTGATGTGAGTCCCTGGCCCGCAGGATCTTGCTGGCCCCCAGCTGCCCCCCGTGTACTCCATGAGCCCTGCTGGGCAGGGGTCCTGGGTCCACTGGCCCCTCACAGGGCTCCGTGCTGACCGGAGCAGCCCAGATGTCCTGCGTGGGTAAGTCACACACTCGGTCTGCTGCTCACCCACAGCCCTGCCCACCGCCCTGGGGCAGTGAGGGGCACTGGACGGGCTCGGGCCGAGGCAGAAGGGTAGAAGGCACGTCCTGTGGGGCTCCGAGATCCCCCAGAGCGCCCAGGGGACGCCATGGAAAGGAGCCTCTGCCTGCCTTGTCCCTGAGACACTTGATGAGCGCAGCAGGCCTGGCCAACACGCAGCGGACGCGGCGAGTGAACAGAGAAGTGCACCCGGCTGTGACAGAGCCCACCCGACCTGGCAGACGGGCTCCCCCTTCCCTGCCTGCGAGCTTGAACGCGGCTCCAGGCCCTCGGGACTGAAGAGGCGCAGCCTGGGGCCCTGCTGACTGTGCACCCTCAGGGGCCAGCGGGGGCCCGGCCCACACAGCGCATGTCCGGCCAGAGAAACAGAACGTGCTGTGTCTGGGGCTGGGGCCGATGTGGCTCTGGGAGGGGGTGCTTTGGCCCGTGTTCCCAGGACTCTGCCCTAGAACCTTCAGGGCCTCCCAAGCCTGCAGGACAAGTTCCGGCCCCTCACCCCTCATCCACTTCTCCATTCACCCCAGGCATCCATCCAGCGCCTGCTCTGGGTGGGTGTGGCACCAGCACACCTGTGGTCTAGACAAAGTCCCTGTCCTTGAACACACATCCTCACTGGAGCGCGATGAACTCCCAGGAGAGACGCTCACAGGCATGGCTCAGATCCCAGCTCCGCTCTCTGGCTGGGTGACCTAGGGCAAGTTACCTAACCTCCCTGTGCCTCAGCCTCCCCACCCGGGTAGTGGGGACAGTGACAGTGCACACAGCAGAGTCACTGTGCAGATTAAATGAGTTAATGCCTCTAAGCCCTTGGAAAACACGCTGGTTTTATGGCTGTTTAAGAAAAGGGTCAGCACTAGGGCAGAGCTAAACCAAGGGGAAGCCGTAGTGACCACAGAAGGCCTGGACTTCAGATGGATGGGGTGAGAAGGCGCGGTCCAGAAAGGCCTCCTCGGGAAGGTGGCATTGAACCTGGAGCCAGGAAGAAGGTCCCTGGGGGCGGGAACGACCAACGCGAAAGCCTTACTGGACACGTAACAAAACAGGGCACACCAAAAAAAACACAAAAAAAACCAAAAAAACGGGGCACACCAAGGGGGGAAAGTGGTGCAGGGGTGGTGGTGGGATGAATTGGGAGAGTGGGATTGACATGTATACACTAATATGTATAAAATGGATAACTAACAAGAACCTGCCGTATAAAAAAATAAAATTCAAACAAAAAAACGGGGCACAGAAAGGCGGAGTAGCTGTGCACCAGGCTGTCCAGCGAGGGAGAGCCAGGTTCTTACCCCTTTGCGGTAGAAGCCCGTAAAGTTCCACTCTATGCTCCCAGCCCAGGGCTGCAAATCTGCTCTGCCCACCTCTGCGCAGCCAGCTCTCCCCATCTCTCCAGGTTCCCCTGACGACTCCTTCTCTAGCTTTCTGACCTCCACCCTCCAGGACCAGTGTCAACGAGGTGCAGAGGCGACATTTTCACCATCTACACCTGACGCGCTTCTGCATCCCGGGCCCCCGGGCCTCTGCCCCTCACCCCCACTGCCCGTCCGCTGGGCCTGCGAGCAGCCTCTGCTGTCCCCAGGTCCAGCTTTTCTCGTCGACTGTGCCAGGTGAGCACGTGCAGACCACAGTGGTGCTGCCCTCCTCGCACCTCTGTCCTCGAGCCTGAGCCCGGGGCTCTCGGGAGGCGGTTACTACGAGGCCGGGCTCTGCACCTAAGGACCACCCACCTGCCGGAACCCCTCTCCTCCCAGCAGGGTCTGCAGGGGCCACAACGGCTCCTCCTGTCGCTTTCACTTGCTATAGCAGCTGAAGAGACATGGACGTGGGCGTCTGCCCGGCACCCTGTTGGCCTCTGGATTTCCCACACCCCCCTCGAGCTCCGCCCCCTGATCCCACGGGCTGCCCGTACTCCAGTCAGAGTGCTGCACCCCGCTGACCACGGCGAGCGGTTCAGAGGGCGCCGGCGGGAGCCTCTCTTCCTGCAGGGCTGCCATGAGGCTGGACCACGAGCCTGGACTACTGGCTGCCCTCCTGCCCTGAGGGCGCGATGGTGGGGCACGGCCAAGAGATGCCCAGTGGCTTTTCAGGTACACGAACCAGTAAGGCCCCTCTGCTTGAACCAGTTTGATCAGATGCCCATCAAGAAGGGCCTCATGCACACAGAGACCAGCACGGGGTCTGCACAGACACCGGCAGCGCCCGAGGATGCCCCGAGGTTGGAGGCCGAGCCATCCCCGTGCTGTTCTCACTGGCCGCAGGGGCGAGGGATGGATTCACCAAGTTCAGCACCCAGAGGCCCTGCGCCCGGATGTGCCCTTCAACTCCGGAATCTAGGCTCGAACCCCTCCAATATCCTGCAGAGAAGCGGCCACCTCCCATCGGCTCGCACACCTGCACGGCCAGCAAGCCCGTCGCCTCCCCACACTGCCTATTTTATCCAGCTCTGATTTTCACAAAGTTCTTTCTGATATTAGAAACCCAAGCTGAACGTGGCTGCCGGGGTCTTTTTCGCACTTATGCCAGAGACAAGGTGGAAGAATTACCCTCTGGCCCTCACGCACTATTGGTGTGAACGTAAACTGGTACAGCCACTGTGGAAAACAGTATGTAAGTTCCTTAAAAAACGAAAATAGAGCTACTATATGATCCAGCAATCCCACTCCTGGGCATATCCAGACAAAACTGTAATTCGAAAAGATACATGCACCCCTATGTTTGTAGCAGCACTATTTACAATAGCCAACACGTGGAAACAACCTAAATGTCCATGGACAGAGGAGTGGATAAAGAAGATGTGGTACAGATATATACAACGGGATGTCAGCCGTAAAAAAGAATGAAACATTGCCATTTGCAGACCTAGAGCTGATCATACTTCGTGAAGTAAGTCAGACACAGAAAGAAAAATAGTACATGATATCACTTATACGAGGAACCTAGGGAGCTCCCCACTGGTCCAGTGGTTAGGACCCCGTGGTTCCACTGCAGGGGGCCCGTGTTCCATCTCTGGTCGGGGAACTTAAGATCCTGCAAGTCGTGCAGCGTGGCCAAAAATAAATAAATAAGTGGAACCTAAAAAATCATACAAATGAATCTATATACAGAACAGAAACAAACTCACAGACATACCGTAGAAAACAAACTCATGGTTACTCGGGGGAGGAGGGGGGGAGGGAGGGACAAATGAGGAGTATAGGATGAGTGGATACTGGGAGTTCCCTGGCAGTCTAGTGGTTAGGACTCAGCGTTCTCACTGCCATGGCCCCAGGTTCAATCCCTGGTCGGGGGACTAAGATCCTTCAAGCCGTGCAATGAGGCAAAAAAAAAAAGAAAAAGAAAAAAGAAAAGGATTAATGGATACAAACTGCTATCCATAAAATAGATAAGCAACAAGGATTTACTGTAAAGCCCAGGGAATTATATTCAATATCTTGTAACAGCCTATAATGGAACATAATCTGAAAAAAAAAAACCCCAACTAAATCACTTTTCTGTACACCAGCACAATATTATAAATCATCTACACTTCAGTTTAGAAAAAAGAGAAGGAACTGGCGTGGCTGGAACACCCGTGGGGCCTGCCCCGCACTGCCTCCCTCCCTGAGGCCCTCGGCACCAGCCAGCCCAGACCCGCGACAGCACTCTGAGGGTGGCGTGGGCCGGAGGAGTGGCTCACGTCAAGGGGAATAGGACCCTGATCTGCAAAGACCCAACTCAGAGTGCTCGTAAGAGAGCCACAGTCACTTAAACCGTCAGCACGTCCAGCACCAGCAGACGGCCCGGCACAGCCAGCACTTCTGGTTCTGCAGCCTCGAGCCAGCGCCTGGGGTCCCGCGGCCGGGCTCCCAGCAGCCACGCCTCCCAGGCCACCGTGAGAACTTGGCAAGATGCTGCACACGAACTGCTCGGCACCAGCTGGCAACTTAACACGCATCTACGCAGGCTGGCTGTCACCACTGTCCTCTTCACTGGTCACAACAAACGTAACGCCCAAGGCGCACGGAATCGGGAGCCCAACCCGGGCTTTGCCGCTTGCTGGGAGGCTGGCCGATCCCCGAGCCCCATGGATGTTGTAAGGATGGAACCTCGGAGCACCCCAGCCTCACTGCGGGGCTCTGTGCAGCAGCTCCAGCGGGCAGTGGCCGGAGGAGCAGGCAGGTGGCGACCCGGTGCTGGGCGGAGAAGACCTGCCTCCAAACCAAACGCAGGCCCTGGGCAGGGAGGGACCTCGGAGGCCAGGTGAGCAGCTCCCTGCCGTCAGGAGTCCCGGCACACCAAGTAGTCTCCAAGGCCCGACTTACATGCTCCTCAGACAAGAGGCCCTCAGTCCCTTCCGACGGCACCATTTCATCAGGGGCGGCTCTGGGGAGGAGGACACTCGTCCAGAGCGGGGAGAGGGCTGGCCTGGCCCATGGTCACCTGGGCCCACGCCCGAGGGCGAGAGGGAAGGGCGTGAAGGAGCGGAGGAGGATGAGGTGAGGGGCACAGGAGCAGGGCCCTCCGTGGGCAAGCAGGTGACAGGCCCGGTGAGGTCCCGCTGGGTGCCCCCCCGGGCTGTGGGGTGCGGACCCCAGCTCCCACCGCTGTGGCGGACACCGCAAATATGAGGCTCCGCCCCCTGGACTCTCAGTGCACACGCGAGGCCCAGTGAGCGGGCGGGGCCACGGAGGCCATGCTCCAGGCCGCAGTCCCTGCACTGGGCTTTACGAGGGTGTGTTCAGGGGCCAGGTGGCGGTGGCGTGAATCCCAGTCTGGCCATCCACCGACCGTGGGACCTCGGGCAAGCTACCTCTGGGCACCTCAGCTCACCCAAACTGTAAAGCGGACTAGTGACGGTCCCCTCCCTACGGTCTCCCGTGAGCACGGTGGGCTCGTACAACAGCACCGGGCACGTGTCAGTGCACGCGGGCATCAGCCACTCCCGTGCTCCATGCTGCTCTGTCCGCTAAGCCACCTCCTGGGTCCTCTAAGGCCCGAGCCCCAGGCCCCCTGCACTGGCTCCGGACGCAGGAGCCCCGCGGACCACAACAGCTGCCACCCGTTGCACCCTGGACAGCGGCTCCTGGTTTCACGGTCTCTAACCCTCATTACGCCCTGTGGGGGCAGGAACCTCATGGCCAGTTTCTGGGCGCAGCCAGCAAGGCTCAGGGTGCACGGAGGTGCCGAGTCCCTGCAGCGGATACGCTGAACTGGGGCTGAAACTCTCCTGCCTCGGCTCCCGGCCCCGGCCCGGTGCCCAGCGCTGCGAGCCGGACGTGCAGTCCTGGAGCCTGGGAGGCCATCTGGATGCCAGGCAGACTGCGGCAGCCTCCTCTGTGGCCCCGGGGACAGCCCCTCCCCACCACCCTGTTTCATTTCTTGGGTTTCATTTGTTTTCCCTCTCTGCTCCCCAGCCGGCTACTCACCCACTTTGGATCCAGCGCTCAGGCCCTCCACATACCCCCTGGAGGGGGCGGGTGTCTGTGCTGGAAAGCTCCCTCCCGGGAGTGGGTGGGACCTGAGAACTGTTTGAAAGGCAGCCTGGGTGTGGGCCTGGGTAGGGGCTGGGGAGGGAGGGAAATGGTGGGGGGAGAGGAGACCCACAGGGAGAGCGTGCAGAACAGAGGTGGGCAGTAGACAGGTGGGGGTGAGAGAAGGGTGCCAGGAAGGGAAAGGACAGAGGCGCGAAGGTCCGGCCTCCCAGGGAGGGGCCCTGGCCTCGGGCAGCAGGCTGCTCAGTGTGCGTCCTCGCCCAGCGGCTCCAGGGCCTGCTCAGGGGCATCCGGCTCCCAGCTTCGCTAGCCCCGCACAGGGCCTGGCCCTCTATCTACTCGGGTCGGACCGCCAGCCCTTTCTGGGCCTGGTGAGACTCGGGAGATGGCCGGTGGCCACAGTGCTGTGGTTGCGCCTTCAATCCTCCAAACAACCCCCTAGGTGGACAACCAAGGCCGAGGAGGAGAAGACTGAGGACGGCCAGAGCTTGTAGCCACACGACCTCCCAACACCTGCCCCGCACGCCACTCGGAGGAGCCAGCCTGCCACCCGCCCCTCTCTGCATGCGAGACCCGCGTCATCCAACGGCGGGCTCTGCAGCTGGGGGACCATCCTGGACCCGCACTGCCAGGGATGCAGCCACCAAGCACGTGTGGCCGGTGACCGCCTGCACTGCGGCTTGCCACCGGGGGAGCTGGACGGACTGTGGTTACCTTCAATCTGAACTTAAACACCATCTGTGGCTGGACCTCACCTCTGTCCCTCGACTTGTAAAGGGGCGAGGTCCCCCAAGCTCAAGGGGCTCCAGTGCCAAGTCCACCAGGAGTTTTCATGGTCTTAACGAGCTGACTCTGCAATCCATGTGGAAGAGTAACTACCAACAAGGGCCAAGACCACTTTTTAAAAGAACAAAAGAGTGGTTTCTGTTCTAATACAAAAACATATAAAACTGAAAGTCTGATGTTGGCAAAGGAACACACAGAGCCTCTACCCACTAGCATGGAGCATCGCAGGGTCTTTATTCTGTTCAGGGCTGAGTCCAGGCCCCCTACACAGGGCCTGGCATGCAGCAGGTGTTCAATAAACATGTGCCAAGTGAACGAAAGGATCCAAGCACAGGCCCTGTTCACGTAGGAATTAGATGGGATTTCAAGTCAACAGAGAAAGGACAGACTCCTCAGCACACCGTCTGCAGACAACCAGCTAATTTACAAAGAACTATAAAAACTACACCCCTCACCTTGTACCGTTCTCCAAACCAAACGCCAGGTTAAAGTCCTAAAGGATATAAAACAAAACTAAGAAAGTCCTGAAGAAAATATTTTAAAACTATATTATGACCTGGGGCGGAGCCTTTTAAAATGAAACATAAAAAAAACAAAGTAATAAACAAAGAGAACACTGATGAATTGACTACATATATATAAATATTGAATCATTATGTTGTATGCCTGAAACTATGTTACATGTCAATTCCACCTCGATAAAAAAAATGCAAAAAAAATTAGTAACTTCTGACCAACAAAGCATACACAAAGTTAAAAGATATATAATTAAAACCCACTGAAACTGTACACTTCATAAAGGTGAATTTTATGGTCTGTGAATCCTATTTCAGAAGTTTAAAAAAAAAAAAAAAGAAAGCCAGTGACAGGAAGAAAATATTTGTAATTACAAAGGATTAGTATCCACAATATATAAAGAACCACTTATAAATCAAAATGAGAAATAACAGAAAAATGGGCAAAAAATAGGAACAGGCATTTTGTAGAAGAAAAAACCCAAATGGCCGAAAGACACACATACGGATGCTGCATCTTAGAAGCAGGCAGAGAAATCCAAATTGAAACAATAGAGACACTATTTCTACGCTTTGATTGGGGTGGGAGACAAGGCTGAGCGCTCTCCACCGTGTGAGGAAACGGGCCCTCCAGGTCCAGCTTCAGGCTCTACTTCAATGGACGACACGCCCACGTGAGCCCCAAACACCGCCTCCTCCAGCTATCCCCTTCCCCAGAGACTCGGGAGCGTGTGGGAGGGGCAGGTCCACGGTCACTGTCATGTGGTTGGTGACTGTGAAAACATGGGAGCGAGTGGCCAGACCACCCTGGACAGCCGCACGTGGACCCCACGTAGCAGCACACAGACCAGGTGGCCCGCGGCACCAACGGGAATGGCCTCCAACAGCAAACCGCGTGGCAGCATCACAGGGGGGCAGTGTGTGTGGCCTGGGCCCAGGTAACGTCAACAGGGGCCACGGGGACAGCAGAGAGGCTCGGGCCCAGCTCGCCACACGTCTGGCGCTGCTGAGCATCCCATATACCCGCTCATCTCCAACTCACACTCCGTGAGGTGGACACTATTGGGCTCAGCGCCACCATGCAGATGAAGCCTCCGTGGTAGAGACCGAGCTGCCCAGGGACACAGACAGGAAGTGCAAGGACCGGGGTCTGCACCCAGGCGGCCTGGCCTGGAGCTGCGCTCTGGACCACACATGCACAGAAACCCTAGCTTGAAGGCTTTCAACTTCTACGCAGAGTGGAGAGCGTATTCATGCGTTACAGGTGTAATTAAAAACTAAGAGAGCCAGAAAGAACCTACAGAGACCAAGGCTGCTCGGGTGAGGGATGCAACTTTTTCTGGCCTCCACCCGTCCACCCAGCTGGGACTCCCACGTCAGGACACAACGTCTGCCAGGGACGAGGGAACCTCGGGCACTGGGGGAGCCCCCAGGTCATCCCAGCCTCCCCCATGAGGATCCGAGATGGTCCGGGAACTGGCTGTGCCTGGAAGCAGGTGGGGGCAGGCTTTCGGGACCGACCTCGGGATGGGCTTGGCAGCTCACGACCTCCCCGTTCAGCGCGCTGTTCTGGCCACGGACTGCGTGGCAGTGGGACTGGTCCTCACATGCAGATGGAGTCTCAGGAGAGCACCCCTGGCAGATGTGACGGGTCCAAGACTCTTAGTCCTTAGCTGATCGAGGACCAATGACGCCCAGCCCCTAGTGGGGGACTGCACAGTTCCCCCATACCCGCCCTTCAGGACAGGTCTCTCTGAGTCCCCCAGCCGGCGCTGCCAGTTGCACCAGGGATGGCTCAGAAGTGCCCCCCAAGACTCTCCACCCCCGTCTAGCAGAGGAAGCGGGGAGCAGGGAAGCACAGTGTGCAGGTGTCAGTAGCCACCAAGCAGGCTGGCCACATCCCCTCCATGTCCCCCTCCCCGGAGGAGCCAGTGCCAGGCCGGCGTCTGGTGACCCCAAATCCAGAGACCCTGTGGATGGAAGTGAGGAGAAATCCGAGGTTTAACAACCAGAGCCGCCAGCGTCTTCTCCGAGGGACTGCTCAGCCCGCCTGCCCTTCCACTTGCTATTTTCAGCTGTGCTAAGAATAGTGAGCTTTAAATACCAGCCTCCTGCCCCAGACCTGCTCTCAAGGCTGCCCCGACGGCGCCTTGCCAGAATGTGGCGTGGCGGCCACGCCACGAACCCAACGTACAATCTCCCAGAGGGCGTAGGGCCTACCAGTGCCCTGCTCCCGGGTGCGGGCCCGAGTCCAGGCTGCACGGACACGGGCACGGACCTGCACCCGGCCCGCCCCTGCTCAAAGACCACCGTGCCCGCACCACCCAGGGCCAGACGCTGGGGCCAGCGCGGTATAGCAGGCGCCGCACCATGCAACCCCCCCGGCCCCCACCCCGGAGCCGCCCCTCATCCCGCCCGGGCCGCCAGCGGCCGGGGACTCACTTGTTGAAGAGGTTGAGGCCGATGCGGTAGTGCCGCCGGCGGATGACGTCGTTGCTGAAGGTGGGCGAGTCCCAGCTGTTGCGGGTCTCCTTGTGGTAGGTCTGCTTGCTGAGTGTCTGCTCGCGCAGGCTGTCGCGGGACGAAGACTCGGAACTGCAGTTGATGGTGTCGTTGGAGTTGGATGTGCTGTTCAGGCTGTCGTTGTCCCCATCCGAGTAGTCCGACTCGGACTTGCTCTGCCTGTTGGCCGAGCCATTGATGGCCAGGTGGCCATCCAGGGGCCTGGGCGCCCGGGCCCGCGGCTCCGGCTCCTCCCGGGGGAGGCCCCTGGGGGGCCCATGGGGGCCGTGCTTGGGGCTGCCCTGCGGCCCGCCCAGGCCGCG
Source organism: Grampus griseus (assembly GCF_964374135.1). Taxonomy (NCBI): domain Eukaryota; kingdom Metazoa; phylum Chordata; class Mammalia; order Artiodactyla; family Delphinidae; genus Grampus; species Grampus griseus. Next base: position 102,011,726 of record NC_139004.1, on the reverse strand, counting down.
CTCGTAGGTGCTCTGCCTCTTAAGCGAGCTGCGGTCCGAGCGGTCGCTGAGGTCCACGGAGCTGTCGCTGGGCGGCTCGATGGTGAGCAGCGGGAGGTGCTCCCCGCGCAGCCGCGGCTCCTGTGGCCCCAGCGAGGGCGTGCTCCGGCAGCTGGTGTCCGTGTCCCCCTTGTCGTCCTTGTGGGCCAGGGCCCAGTAGTCCTGGGCAGCACCCCCGGGCCGCAGCCGCAGGTCCGACTCAGCGCTGGACGGCCGGCGGCCCGCCTGCATCGGGGGCAGGGGTGGCGACAGCTCCTCCTCGTCGATGTACAGGGTGACGTCGCTGTACGAGGCGGTCATCTCGTCCAGCTGGCGATGCTCGGCGCCATGCAGGGCCGGCGAGGGCTCGGCGTCCCGGGTCCGCCCCACGTCGGGCGCGGGGGCCCCTTCGGTGTGCAGGCTGCGGCAATTGAGCGCGTCGTCAATGGACTCGGCCAGCGACTTCACCTGCCGTGAGAAGGCGTCCTCCAGCTCCGTGATGGCATCTGCGAAGTCACCGGCCGGGGCAGGGGCCTGGAGGGCAGGCGGCGGGCCCAGGTCTCTGCACTCGGCCGGCACCAGGGCCTCCAGCGGGGCACCCTTGTCGGTCACTGAGACCTGCTTGCCCTCGAAGTAGGAGCTGTGCACCTTCTCTGGCCCCTCGAAGGAGAACTGCATCCTCATGTTGGACAGCACGATGCGGCGTGACATGCGGTTCTCGGACATGGAGCTGCGCAGCCGCTCAAAGTTCTTGTTCATCTGGTACTGGCGGAAGGCTGTCTGGATGGTGCGGGCCGCATGGCGGGTCACGAGGCGGCCCCCATACTTCCGTTCTAGCATCTCCACCTGCGGGGGAAGGAGAGGAGCGTGAGGACGGCCCAGGAGGCCCAGCGCATCCCAGGGGTCAGACCCAGTTAAAGCAAGTGTTCCCTGCAGGACTTCTCAGAACCTTTAAAGAGTGGTGGTTTCCCAAAGTTCTCTGGCCACAGTAGCCTTTGGCCCTGGTGTACCTGGGGCATGCAGTTGAATGAGACTTGGAGGTGGTGGAAGAGGTGCAGGCAGCCCCTCCAGAGAGAGGAAGCTCGCGGCAGGTGCAGGTTAAGAGACCGGCCCGAGGGGCTTCGCTGGCGGTCCAGTGGTTAAGAATCCGCCTCCCAATGCAGGGGACGTGGGTTCGATTCCTGGTCAGGGAACTAAGATCCCACACGCCGCAGGGCAACGAAGCCCATGCGCTGCAACTACTGAGCCCGCATGCCACAACTAGAGAGAAGCCCGCGCGCTGCTACGAGGAGCCTGTGCGCTGCAGCAGAGGATCCCGCACACCGCAAGGAAGATCCCACGTAACGCAACTAAGACCCGATGCAGCCAAAAAAAATAAATGAAGAAAAGCGAGAGACGGGCCCGAGACCCAAGCAGGCCCTGGGTGCTGAGCACTGGCTGCAGGCCTCCAGCCCCAATTCCGCCTGCGGCACTGCCCGAGGGCCTGGGTCTAGTCCTGGCCCTGCCCTTGGCAGTGGAGTGACTCTGAGAAGCCTTGCTTCTTGCAAGGCTTGCTCAGTCCCATCAGACGGACCTCGCAGGGCAGCGGTGGGCACAGGTGAGACAGGCCCTCGGCACATGCCAGCTGGGGGCTGAGGAGGTGCAGGACCCTCAGCTGCACTCCTGGGAGGTGTAGACAGTTTGTGAGGGGCCCCAAGTCCCCTCTGTGGCAGATGGGGAAACTGAGGCCCAGAAAAGAGGCCCAGCACACCCCTGGAGGCCTCCAGACGCAGAGCAGGCTCCGTGAGCCTGGCGATGGGGCCGGGCTGCAGGCAGGCAGGGGCGCTGGGACTCCCGTGTGCCACGTGGGCCTGTGAAGTCCTAGGCTCATGCTGGCCGAGGACTCCGGACAGCCCCCAAGGGCCGCTCCCCGTGCCTGCTTCCCGAGTGAGGCCCGAGCCCGCTCTTCAGAACCCGGGAAAGCCCAGGATAGGGAGCTGGCTGGTCGGCCAAGCTGAGCCCTCGGGTGCTGGGCAGGGTGGCCCCTGATGTGGGTGGGAAGGCCTCGGGTCCCTGGGAGTGAGGCGTGCTCATATCCCGAGGGGGCAGAGCACCGCTGTCTGCTCCATGCAGGCGCCACGCCCACACCGGTGGCAGAGGGACAAGGTCCCCACCCTCAAGAGGCCAAGGCCGTCCAGAACAGAGGCACACGCGTCACTGAGCAAACCCCAAGCCATGGCTGAGTGGGGCAGACGGCTGCTCAGAGCCGCCTGAGGGTGGGCCGGAAGGGGGAGGGGGGCTCCGTGCCTCACTCAGGACTCAGGGTGGGTCCTGGTCTCCCTGAGGGATGCCAGCTCCCCCCCCCCCAGCCCCGCCCGCGACACAGACGTGCAGCTCTCCGGGGCCCACAGGAGGGGGAGCAGCAGGCAGGGCAGAGCGGCCCCTCGCACGAGAGGAGTTGGGGGGCGGGGTGAGGATCAAAATGACTTTTCAAAGCCCGGCCCTGGAGTCAGCCAGGGCGGGTCTGTTTTTCCTCTCGCCCTGAAGTTACTGAACAGCATCCAGAGAGATGACCTCACTTCCGCATCTGTGAGCAGCGTCTGTTTTCTGGGTTTGGAGTGGAGCTCTGAAAGCCCACGGCGCCGGCAGAAGGCCCACGGCTGAGCTCTGGGAAGCCCTCTCCTCTCCGCCCTCCAAGGCCTGGGCTCCGGGCCCCTCGTGTGGGGAGGAGGAGGGGCACCGTACAGCTCAGAGTGCGCTCCACGGCTCCTTGTCGCCTTCTGACTCTGGATCTCGCGACCCCAGGGGCGACACTCCTGGCCTGAGACCGTTCCCCAAGTCTGGGTCGGGACAGGAGGGACCTTGGGAAGGCAGACGTGGGCTCTGTGCTGCATCGGCAAAGCCCCCTCAGCCCCTCCTCCTGGCCTCCCCCCAGGGGACACACAGACCCAGGTCCGCTCCTACTCAGCTCCCGGGCCCACCGTGGCCACTCATTCTTCCTTCCGGGCCAGAACCAACCCAAGGCCCAGTCTGAACGCTAAATGGGGGTGCAGGGCAGGGACCCCAACCTGTCTGTGCTCGTCTGCTGGGCATCACCCTCACCTGACACAGCGTCTGGTCTGCAGAGGGACCCCAGGAAGTCCCCCGCCCCCTGCAGAGGGGGGCAGAGGCTCTGACAAGTGAGGGGACGAGGAGCTGAGAGGCTCACCTCACCCTCCCACAAAGCTGAAGTGCTACCCTTGCCAACTCAGGCCTCCTGCTCAGACAGGAAACTGCCAGGAGGCGTGGAGGCTGAGGGCCACTAAAATGGGGCTCTGCGTCACCCAGACTCTACCCCCTCGTGGAACCGGGCACCCTACCTTCATCTGGAAACTCCTGGGTCATCTGTCCTGTTCCTATTTTCACCTTGACTGCCAGGAGGCTCAGCAGAGAGTCGAATGCTCGGTGGCCCTCAGCATCACCTCCCCACCCCTCCCCTCTTCCCGGCCATCCTTTCTGCCAGTGGTTCTGCCTCTGGCCTTCGTGCCTGCTGTTACCTCTTCCTGGAAGACCCCGTCCTCAAACACCCAGTTCTGATACCACCTTGGAGAGGTCCCCCGCACCTCATCCAAGCTGTCTCCTCCCACAGGTGCTCAGCTTCTCTCCCCTCTTTCTTCATTCCCGGAGTTTGTATCACGCTCTGGAATTAACCTGTGTCGTTACTGTTAACCTGTCTCTGGACCACAGCGTCTGCTTGAGGGCTGGGGCTGCACTCTGGTCCCTGGCGACTCCCCGGCACCCAGCACGGGGTCTGGCACACGGTGGGCATCAGGCTAATGTGCGAGGGATGAAAATGAACAGCTGTGGCCACATTAAGGCTGCAGGAAGCATATGATTACCTCCACAGGCCTCTCTGAAGTTTTAACCTTTCCCACTTCTATTTTAATGGTCCTGCTGCAGACGTGTGTTACTATAAACTGTTTTTGATCCACTTTGGCTATGGGTGAAACTGATAAGTGGAACAGAGGCTCCTGCCGTGGACCTGGCCACGAGGCCAAGCGCCACGAGGCCAGGGGTCTGTTTGCTCCCCAATATTTGCCTGACGGGGATCATCTGCTTCAGGCTTTGGCCACTTGCGGGCCCCACCCCCCGTCAGTCCCAACTCACGGGCAGACAGATGAAGACCAGGGCAGGTAGGCAGGGCTGTCCACGGTCACAGGGCAGCGCCAAGAACAGGGAGAGGGGGCCGGTACGGACCGTGTCGGGGGAAGACCCGCCCTGGGCAGTACCCACACACCGCACCGCTCCCCGCAGAAGTCTGGGGCTACACCAGGCCCGGACCTCTGCTCTGTAAGAGACAAACAGTTAGACTGGGGAGCAAACAGAGGGTCCAGGCCAGGGTAGGTGTGGGAGGTGAGAGGGCAGGGCGACTTCTGCAGCCTGGCGTCTGAGGGGCTGCCGGGCAGGTCCTGCAGCCAGGCCGGGGCAGAGGCAGCCGCCCGGGCTCGCAAGGAGACTGCGCACAGCTCAGGGCACAGGAGCTGGGGACAGCGACAGGCAGGCCGGCCCCGCACGCCGGCAGCCTGGGGGTGCTCCTGAAGCCTGGAGCTTCCTGTCAGAGCTTCACACAAGAATTCTTAGTACAGTGCCTACTACGTGCCTGCACTCTGAGGGGCTGGGAGTGAGAAGCCTCTGTCCCCTCATGAGCTCTCACTCCCTCTGCCCCCCACCTGCCACCCAACCGGGACCCCTCCCCTCTCTCCCATCAACCTAAGAGGCCAAGCGAGCAGGTCATGCGTGCCCGTCGCTCTGTACACACGTGCCAGCCCCACAGTGGGTCTGGGCCAAGGCTCCGGGGAGGAAGAGCAACCTGCAAGGAGGCGATTTCCCCCAGGACACGGGGCTGTACACTGAGGGGTGGAATGAACAGCCTGGCCTCACTGGCTGGGGATGGGCTCGCTGTTCGGTTCAGAGTACGTGCTCTTTCTGTGAACTGACCGTCCCCTCCCCGAGGGCCCCTCCTGCAGACCTCCCAAGGTTCAGCTCTCTCCTGGATCCCAGGACCTCAACGGCCGCCACGGAACCCAAGTGCACTGGTGGCACCAGGTCCTGACACCCAGAGTGGGCCCCGGAGCCCAGAGAGGAGGGCTGTGAACCGGGCAGAGGCCGAGGCCGGACAGGAACGTCCCCCATCGGCTCCTTCCCTCGGAACCCTCCGCGTTTCGGGAGGAGCCAGCTCAGGCTGAGGCAGAGGCCACGTCCGCAGGGAACAGCCCCTGCCTGGGCGCGGCTGTGGAGCACACAGGGTCCCCCGCGGCCCTGGGCGGCCCCAGCAAAGGGCCGCGTTGTCCGAGGCCGCGCAGGCACCGCAGCCTCCCCCAACCCCCAGCGCCTCTCCCCCGTGGCCCGCGTGGCTGGCCGCCTACCTGCTTGTCCTGCAGGTCGGAGGAGAGCTCATAGCTCTCGGAGAGGGATCGTGAGCGCTTGATAGCCTCCTCCTCGGCCTGCTTGCGCAGGATGGAGGTCGAGTGCTGCAGCTTGGGCCTCCGCGTGCGCTGCTGCCCGGGCGGCCCCGCATACAGCCCATAGGCGCCGCCTGGCGTGTGCTCGGAGTGGTCCGGGCCCAGGCCGGAGCCGGGCGCCGAGGGGCCCTGGTGGTAGGCGGAGGGGCTGTCCAGCGACGTGCCAGTCTCGCTGCTGGGGGCCTCGCCCTCGACACTGCAGAGAGAGGACGGGCCTCTGGTGAGCGGGAAACCAGAGCCCAGGGCCCCGCAGGCATCCCCCCACCCTCCTACAGGTGGTCCCCAGGGGCGGCGGAGGCCGAGGGCCGTGACCCTCGCCTCCCCTTGCGGTGATTCCACTTTCTCTGTACAGCTCGCCCCTCCTCACAGCCAACACCCCTCCCTGAAGGACTCTGTTCACTGTGCGTCTCCCACGGGAAGGTCGGCCCCGTGGGTCCACTGACGAACCCAGGACCTCGAGCGGGCCCGGCCCAGAGCAGGTGCCTAGTGACATTCACTGACAGACAGCGGGTCCCGTCCCCTCCACTCCCTCACTCCCACTGCCTGGTTTAAGTAAACCACTCTTTTTTAAAAAAAAAAAAAAACAATAATAAACAGAACGAGTCTTCACTGCATACCTACGGGAGAGTCAGGCATTGTGCTGGTGTTTGTTATGGGCTGAACTGGTCCCTCCCCCACCAACATTTTTATACTTCAAGCCCTAACAGCCAGCACCTCAGAATGTGTCTGCATTTGGAGATTGTCTTTAAGGAGGTAACTGAGTTAAAGTGAGGTCCTGAGGGTCCTAATCAAACTGACTGGTGTCCCCGAAGGCGAGATTAGCCCTCCAGAGGACAGATTATTAACCCCTTTTCCAGGTGAGGAGACTGAGGCCCACACAGCACAGGCCTTGTCCGAGGTTGCACAGGTAGAACGTAGGTGAGTTGGGATTAAAGACCAACACTGGGGGCTCCCCTCCACCCCACCACCCTCGTCCCAGGCCTGTGCGGATCCCTCAATCTTCCAAGTGCCTGGTGGGGGGACAGAGGGGTGGCTTACTCGTCCCGAACTCATGACCTTAGAAGACTTGGGACACAGAGAGAAGGGAGAAACGTGCAACCGAGTTTCTGGCAGCTTCTGGCGGCCTCTCCCGAGGCGCCCTGCCACTCCCCGGTCCATCGGATCCCTGGGGCCAGGGTGGGGTCCCTCTGGAAGTGGCCCAGAGGAGGGAAGGGCTCACAGACCCCGTGAGCTACAGTCCGTCCTCCAGAGTCCCGCCTTTAGAACAGTGGGAACGCCCTGCCTTCAGCAGCCTCTGTGCCCGGCCCACCTGCCCAGCTCCGCCCCCACTGTCCCCACGGGTCCCAGGGCCTGCAGAGCCAACTGCCCAGCGTGTAACATGCCTCCTGCGGAGGGGGCATGGGCACGGAGGCCCTGGAGCCAGCACACCCCAGCCCACCTGGCTGTAAAGCCCAGCACATGCTGCCCGGCAGGCCGTCTAAGAAGAGTGCAGGCCTTCCGCTCTGGCCCGCGGGGATCGACAGCGGGTCTCCTGCAGCAGAGGACATCCCAGCCGGTGCCCAGGAGCTGGGGTGTGATGAGGGTCCTTCCACGGGGAAGAGTCCTGGGTGCCTGGCCTCAATGCGGCTGTGAGTCAAGGGCTCACGCTCATCGCAAGGCCTGGCCCCTGTCCGTGACCCAGGTGGGCCGCCTTCGGTGCCTCAGGCCCACCACCACTCGAGACCCTCCTTGGCCGCTCGTGGTCACCCGGCAGCAGCTTCCTCGGGGCCTCGTGGGCCTGTGTGGGCAGCACTGCAGACTCTCCCGTTCTCCTGATAAGGCCCACCACCCGGGACGGACAGCTGGAGGGGAGAGTGAAGGAGCCCACAGGCCTGAGAGGCGATGGACGCCCCGGAGGTGCCCGCGGCCGACCGGAGCCCCGGCCTGCGCCACGCCTCCCCTGCAAGCACTTCTGTCAGAGCCTCTTCTGTCTTTCCCAGCGAGAGGGTGACAGCAAACAGAACCGTGTCCTTGAGGAGAAGCAGCCGGGGCTCAGCTCGCCAGGATTCTAAATCGTCTCTGAGCCCTGAGTCTGCAGAGGCCACGGAGACAGGGCGGGTTCCGTGCAGGTCCGAGCGGGAAGTCCCTCCGTGCCTCACGGGCCCCTCCTGCTGGGGGCCTGGACTCTCCCCCCAGCGCCCGACACCCCCCGACAAAGGGGGTGTCCACCCTCACAGGGAAGGGGCTTGGCCCCTTACCCCTACCCCGCCCGCGCTCACCTGATCTCGGAGCGACGTGAACAGGTGTCAACAGGTGAAAGGCCGTCCCCCTATCCCCCCGCAGTGGGCCGGGCTGGGCCGGTGTGGGGCAGAGGGAGCTGAGGAAGGACAGGCAGGGGACTGCCCCCGACCCACGGCCATGCTCTGCCCTGCGGAGGGGCCAGGCCTGGCCGCCCGCCTGAGCTCACGGACAGGACATCTGTGCGGAGTCCCTCCGTGTGGAGGCTGGGCCCCAGCAGGAGGGGCGCACTCGGGATCGGATGGGGATGGAGGTGCTTGGGGGGATGCAAGGGCTTTCTGGGGCTGTGCCAGCCCGGGGTTCCTGCTCTGCCCATGACCTGGCTCCCGACCGTCTCAAGCCAGCAGGTTTCAGAAGGTGCCTGGCGGAGAGGGCCAGGCCTCCTTCCAGGCCAAGAGAAGGGGCTGACAGTCACCTGCAGCCTCTCCCCTGTGAGCCCGACCTTTGAAACACCCCTGCCTGCCCACTTGTCAGCAGGTGTTCCAGGCCACCGCCACCGCGGCTCCCGGGATTATCACTCACGCCCCCGCCTCTCTTCTCCCCACGGCAGTCAGAGCAATCCTGACCAGACGGGAGCCACATCGAGGGCCTCCCTGCTCCCCGTCCCACTGGGAAGACACCGTCCTCCTTGCAGTGCCCTTCGGGCCTGACCTTGGCTGACTGCACACCGGTCCCTCTTCCGCCTGCTCGTTCTATTCCAGCCTCACTGGCTTCCTTCCTCCCTTCTCCAAGGGGCCAGGCAGGCCTCAGGGCCTTTGCCCTGGCTGTTCCGTCTGCCTGGAACGCCGTTCCACAGATCTCAGCACGCACCACACCTTCACCTCCCTTGGGTCTTTACTCAGTGCCACCTTCCAATGAGGCCCCCACTACTCGCCCAAGTTAAAACCACACAGCCCTCTCCCCAGCACCCCTAGTCCCACACTCAGTGATCTGCCCACCAGCACGCCGTATAGTGTGATGTATTCTTCCTGTCTTTCCTTTGCCGGCTGCCCCCCACATCAGTATCGGAGCCCTGTGAGGACGTGGGTCATTTTTCTGCGTTGCTGGCTGACGCTCCCCAAATGCTGACACATGTGCCAGACTAACGGGGCCCAGCGACACCTGCTGAGTGAGTGCAGGCACTTTCCAGGCCAGCCACCTGCCGGTCCCGGAATGTGGCTTCTTACATCACCCCCGCCGGTACATCCCACCTGCCCCAAACCTAACCGGTGACGGTCGCCCATCACCATGCAGTGACGGAGCCAGAGTCCCGAGCTGAGTCACCAAGTTAGTCCCTCCCCGACGGCCAAACCCCGCTTGGGGACAGATGGAATGGGGCCTCACCCCATTCCATCTGTCACCAAGTCCTGCCGAATCTACGTGAATGGGGTCCCTTGAGCTGTGCAATGTGGCAGCCCTTGCACGCCCCAAATCCAAACTTCAAACCATCCCGATAAGAAATGGCCAGGCCATCCTACTGCAACCAGTATGACTCACTGTCCTCCAAGAAATGAGTGGACAAAAGCGAGCAGAGCACGTAGTGTAAGAACCCATCTTGAGCCAGAGAACATCACTCCTTCATGGTCCCAAACACAAGCGACACAGTATTAGACACCGAGAGAGTCTCCTTAACCAGAGCCAAACCCCTGGCGAACACAAGGACAACGTCTGACGTGAAACGCCTGCTGATGACAAGCACGGGCAGCAACAGATGCTCTCAGGACACGCTGCTCTAAATATTTCAGGGCAGCAGCTAGACCTGGTCATTGACCTTCAGTCCTGCAGATGCTTGACCTGAACCCATGGAGACGTTTACCCACATCCTGGAGCTCAGGGCTCGAAGCCCCTCTGTCCTGGTTAGCACTCGCCTCTGCCCCCAGCTCCTTCCTGGGGGAGAAGGGTTTGTCCCCTGAGCAGAAGAGGCACCCCACAGCAGGATGCCCACTGCAGGCTGCCCCAGGGACACAGATCTCTGGCCCGGCTCCCAGCCTGCCCTGCACGCCTCTTCCTCACCACCGCGCTCGACGGACGGGAGCTCCACCTCTCACCACCCAGGTCCTCTTTCTCTCTTGGGGAAGCTTCTCCCAAAGCCTTTGTCCATCAGCCAGGACCGGACACCCCCGAGTCGGTCCTCAGCTGCACATTGGAATTCGTGATCACGCACAGACTCCCGGGCCATGTGCAAATCTAGGAATGGGCAGGCGCCTTCCCAAGTCCCTGCCATTCCCTGACAGTTTAGAGTTTCTGGGACGTTCCATGACAGTTAAGGCTGGTGCCAGCACTCTGAGAAAACGCTCCTGATCCAGCAATCCCTTTTCTGGAGATCCACGCGAAGGAAATAAGACCAATACGCAAAGAGGCGAGTACAAGGAATTCCACCGCAGTGTTGTTTCTAATTATGAAAACTTGGAAATGATCTAAATGCCTGTCAACAAGGGATTGATTTCAATTAATTATACATCAATATACTGGAAACAACGTCACGATGGGCGAAGGTTTAGCTTGATGGCTGTTCTTATGAAAAAGACTGGGGGACCTTTTTGGCTGACCTGAGTTTAATACAAGCCGAGAAGCCAGCCACTAACAAGAACGAGTAAAAAGCCAGAAGCAGACCCAGCCCTACCGTCCATGACAGGTATCGGATCACAGCGGAAGACCGTCTGAGCCCCAGATGGGTTCTCAAGCCTGGGCGCTTTTGCTCCCACCTTCTCCCGCCAGCCCAGGACAGACATCGCTAATCCATCACAGACTCCCTTCTGCACGGCTGCCAGCACGGCGCACCACAGACCACGACGGACGCCAGCTGGGGCGAGAGAGGCCCCGTCTGCCAACCCCAATTACAGCACAAGGCGACCTCCCACCAAGGGCTGAGACCGTGTAGCCAGGAGAGCAGCGGCCAGAGGGGATATGAGGTCTGCGGTCAAGCCTCTGACGGGCTGACAGGCAGAGGACAGAGCAGATCCTGCTGCAGACAGAACTGTGACCTGCATCGCCCTGCTCGAGAAAAAATGCTCTCTTGTGGTCAGGGCTGCTCTGGAGGTGATGAGCTCCCCGTCACTGGAGGTGTGCAAGCTGCGGCAGGTCAGACACCTGTCAGAGGTGTGGCTGAAGGACTCCTGCACTGGCTAGAAGCCGCCATCCATCTGCACCCCGCTGCCCTTCACTTGCATTTCTTGGCCTCTGAGGCCACACCCAGGTATCAGCTCAAGTCCCACTTCCTCTACAAGGCCACCCCCCCCGCTGCGGCCCCCGCTCCCGCACTCCCGGTCACCGTGGAGATCACCTGGGCGAGTGTGTGTGGGGTCCATCCACCCCACTGGGAGTTCTGCTCTGTGAGGGCTCAGTCCCTGAAAGCCTCAGCCTCCGGCAAAGACCGCGACCCAAGACTGGCTCCTTCCCGAGAGGCCAAGCTCCGCACATGCACAACGGGGCCCCGAGGCTACAGAGCAGGAGGGGGCTGTATGTGTAGGGGAGCTGCACGCAGAGGCGGCCACAGTGGCCCGGCCCTACCCACACCAGCCTGGGGACGCCGAGCTCTGCGTCGCCGAGTTACCCCAGGCTCCTCCTCCCCTTCTCCAGTTTTCCAAACATGTCTTCTCGCACTAGAGGCTGGTCTGTGTTATGTTTACGTGGGGAAATGGCCGGATCACAGCGCCCGGAGCTTCCGACAGCCCTGGGATGACGGAAACCACATAAGAACAGAGGACACATTTGAAGCCTCTCCGCCTCCTCTCTGCCAAGTGAGGGGCTGGACGGGCTCCTGGCCGCCGCCTCCTAGCCAGACGTCTGGGCTGGAATTCTGGCTCCACTGCTCACCAGCTGTGTGACCACAGGCAGGAATCCTTCCATGCCTCAGTTTCCTTTCCTGTAAAATGGGGGCGATTAGAGAGCCAACTTCACATGCCTGCTGTGAGGCTTTACAGAGTCGGTACAGGAAAAGTCCTTAAAAGTTGCTCGGCTCATAAAAGCACTTTCTGATTGCTGTCTCCAGTTATTCTCTGACTGACAGGGCCTTACCTGCACGTGCCAGCAGTTAGAAGGGTCACCTACCCTGCCTGCTATAGGGCCCCTCCTTCTGCGGACACCCCCTGCAGCACTGAGCCACGGAGGCGGGTGAGGGGCTCCCAGGGGAAGGCAGGAGGGTCCTAGAAAGGGGCCCAGGCCCCACAGCCGAGACGCCACATCCTGACTCTAGCTGGGGAGAGTCAGGGCAGGGGGCCCTCGGCCTCTTGAGCCACGGATGTCTAATTATGGCCTGTGAGGTCCTGAATGACTTTTCTTAAGAAAGATGTTAGAGGAGGCTCGGGGCAGAAGCAGGAACCCGCTGCTCACCCCCAACACTGATGATGCTGATGACAGAAATAATACTAACGTCTGCATAGTCAGTGGTGTTCTAAGCTGTACGTGAAGCTCATTTAGTCCTCTTGACCGCCCAACACACCCCATAGGCACAGAGAGGTTGGGCCCATCCTGAGGTCACACAGCTCACGAGTGAAATCAGAACCCAGGTAGCCTGGCCTCAGAGCCGACAGACGTATGCCCTGTGCTTCTATGACTTCTGAGTGAAACACACACACACACACACACACACACACACACACACACGCGGGCGCACACACACACACACACACACACACACACGTTTGGGTTATACAGCAGCAACTCTCCTCTGTAAACCTGCTGCGTACAGGAGCTGTGTTGGGTGTTTAACCTACGTGGCCTGTAACCCAACCACCATCCCTGGGGACCGAGGCGGTAGGGGTGGGTGGGTGCTAGGCCACTGTCCCTTCTGCAGATGAGGAACGTGGGGCTGGTGGAGCTGAGTCACTGGGCCAAGGTCACCCATGCAGGGGACCTGACCCCAGGTGGGTGCACCTGCCAGCTGGCGGCCCAGAGAAAGCGTGTGCGGTTGACATGCCGGGGGCAGAGCTGGGGTTCAGGGCCTGGGGGTCTCGGAGTCGTGCGTGGTCATGAGATAAGCCAGCCCGGGCTGCATGGTGCCAGCTGTGGTCACATGACATGGAAAAGCCACCCTCTTCCGAGTGGGCCGGCCCCACACAGAGGAAGAGCGATCTGCAGGCCTGCCCGTGGTTAGACGTCCAGGGCTCTGTTCAGGGTTTCTGATTTCCAGAAAGGGAGTCCAGGCCAGAGGCAACTGACGCGCGGCCTCGCAAGCTCCCCCTGGGCTCCTGTGACTCTGCTGCCTAGGCCACGTTAACACGTGTGTCGCCCAGAATGCGGAGGGGACGGTCTTGCTCTGCACTAGCTTCTGGGGGAGGAACGCAGGCAGACCAGGGCACGGTCTGGAGGGGAGGGGAAGGGGGCAAGGAACTGGTGGCCGTGTCCTCCATCCTGGGGCAACAAGGGCAGGCATGTCTCAGGGGCCACAGGCAGTGTGAAGGCAGCCCGGAGGCTTCGGGAGGTGAGGCGTTTAGCAGTTCAGCTACTGGGGAAGGGCTGCCTCGGGGCAGTGCAGGCGTTCCAGCAGGGTCTGGAAAACCAGTCTTCAGGGACTGCTGTGGCTTGGGGTGGGTCGTCACCCACATACACCCACCCAGCGTGCCACGCGGGAGCCCTGGCACAAGCTAAGTGCATGTATTTAATCCCTGCCGTGGCCCCGTGGAGAAGGCACGGCTCTCCCCGCTCCGCTGACGGGAAAATGGAGACTCAGGGTTCAGGGCTCGCCCAAGGACGCAGAGCTTGAAGCAGAGTCAGGATGCAAGTGCAGGTCATTCTCCCAGTCTTTCCCACTGACACATGCCTGGCCCCGAGGAACAGCATACAAGGACACGGGGTGGATGTGAAGGGAGAAGTGAGTGTGTAAAGGGACAAAGAGCTGGTGTGCCAGGAAGACGGGGGCAGAGGGCTTCCCCAGGGGACCGGGGAGGCCGCACCTACGCTGCTCACCCACCCTCCTCCCTGGTCTGGGTGGAGGCAGCATCTCCAGGGAGGACTAAAGCCTCGCAGCCTAGACCACAGTTGGTAAGTGGTCCTCAGTGAAGACGGATGCCTAGCTGGCAACCGAAGGGACTTATGGATCCCGGCGGACACCCCGAAGCCCTTCCCTCCCAGGGAGGAGAAGCTGGGCACCCCCTAGACCGAGGCCGGGTAATGCTAGGCACCTCCCCTGGTGGGCAGGTTGGGTCAGTGTGACCTAGAAGGACCTCGGGAGGGCTGCAGGGCTGGTGGAAATCTGGGGAGGGTGGATGGAGGGCCGGGCGGGCAAGTCCACGGGGAGCACGCAGGGCCTCCAGACCCCGCCGAGGCCTCAGACAGAGGGGCTGGGGGAGGCGGGAGCCACATCCACCTCAACGCCCACCTAAACATCCAAGGTCCCTTTTGGCTGCTTAACGAGGAGCCCCATATCCAAAACGAGGGAGGCGACGAGCTTTCTGGACAATCTGGAGGCGGCCCTAGGGCTTGGCAGGCGCAGGAGAATCAGGAGAGTTCCTGTTTTTACCCAGTTCCTACACTTGCTTTAATGAGGCTCTACAGTGATCACAAAGGAACTGAATAAACGCGTGTCCAGCCCCAGGCGCACCCTCTTTGCTGCCCAGCAGACCCCTGGAACACAGGCTCCGCTGAGCTCCTGCGTGGCCCCCACCCGCCCCTGCAGTCGCCCCATCTCAGCCGATAGCAACTCCATCCTTCCAGCTGCTCAGGCCAAAAATCTGACGGCCGCTCTTGGCAATTCTCTTTTTCTCACACCCAACTCCCCGTCTGTCAGCAAATTGGGCCGCTCCACCTTCAAAACAGAGCCAGCACCTGACTGCTTGGCCTACCCCCCACTAGCCCGGTCTGCACAGGCCTCACCTCTTCCTGCCTTATGGCCAGAGCCTCTCCAGCAGGCTCATCCGGCCCCTCTCGCCCCTTCATTCAGCAGCTGGGATCTGTTAAAACACAGCTCGGACCAGGTCCCTCCTCTGCTGTCCCTCCTGGGGCTTAGAGCCAAGGCCTCACAGTGACCCAGAAGGCTCTGCAGGACCGGCTGTCCCCCTGCTACCCTTCCTCCATGCCCCCTTGGCCATCCCACCCCCACCCTGCTGGTCTGCTGGCTGTTCCTCCACATTCCTGACACTCCAATCGCAGGGCCTTTGCACGTGCTTTCCCTCTGCTGGTGTCTTTTCCCAGACGTCCACCTGGCTCACTCCCTCACCTCCTTCAGGTCTCTGCTCAAAGGCTGCCCGAGTCTCAGCGAGGACCCCAGCCCTCCCCCAATCTTCCCCTGCTGCACCTCCCTACAGTGGTATGCCACCGCCTTGCCACCATCTGTGGGAATGTCTGTCCCGTGACATCTAGGTCTCAGAACAGCACCTGGCACATAGGAGATGCACACACTCTGAACTACCCCTACCAAGCCAGGGAAGCCTTTTTAAAGAAACCCAGACTCCCGAGGGCTGCTCTGTCTGCCACGTGGACCGCAAAGTCTGTGGGAGCGGGACCTGAGCCCGGGTGGGCACCAACTTACAACAAACTGTCTCAGCCGGGTTGGCTGGACCCAACCCTCAGATAAGGTTTCAGATCCTGGCTGGGGATGGCGGGATACGGAGCCACTGAGACCCAAAACACGCCCAAAGTGCCAATTTCAATGCAGAAAATCCACACAAACATGACTCAGAACTGTCTAGAAATAGGTTTTTAAAGGAAAGCTGGAAGCTTTTCTACCTCCCCGCCCCTAACTTTTGGGCTCAAAAGGGACAAGGACCCTCTGGCCGGACACTGACACCCCTCCCTCGCGAGGTGGTGCCCAGGTGACAGACACGAGATAACTGCAGAGGGCCTGGGGCACGTGGCCCCCAAACCGGGCTGGTCCCTAGATTCCCTTCAGAGAGTCGGCAGCCGATTCCCACCCAAGTCTGGAGATCCCGAGAATTCAAAGGGTCAGCCAGCAGTGCGGCCCCTGAAACAGGACTTCAAAAAGAGCCCCGGCTGGTTGTGACCTGTGGCCTGTTTGGAATCCTGACTACCAAGCCAAGCCCCCCGTCAGACACAGAGGAAACGGGGGCTCAGCAGGAGAGACGCGGCCACACCGCTCCCCTCCCGCCGCCCCACAGCCCTGGCCCTGGAAGCCCACCCACGGGCAAGGTGCACACCTGAGGCGGAGGGCCTGAGTCCAGCTCACGTGGCTCTGTTTGTACACAGAGCAATGGCCACCATCTTCTTTTTCTTTCTCAGGTGAGAACTAGGTACCAGGAGTGTTCACTCACCCGAATTTCTGGCTTTTCTTAGATAAAATCAGAAGAGATCGCATTCCTGCGTGGCCTCCATCGCTGAGCTCAGAGGCAGCCACCTGCAGTGCCCTGGGCCCCCGCCGGCCGCCTGCCTCGTGGTGGACGCCTGCCTGCCTGCCTGCCCCGCAGGTGCCGAGGGCACAGAGCCGCAGCCACGGGCCCAAGTCCCCCGAAGGGGTGACTTCCCCTGGCCTGACCTCAGGTTCCCAACAGTAAAACAGTCCAGCCAGGGCCCTGCAGCAGCGGCCTGACGGCTCAGTCCCCTCCAGGGCCCCCAAGGGACATGGCGTCTGCAGGCCGAAGCCTAAGGATTTGGCCTGACCAGCTCCCTTACTGAGGCTTTAAACAGCCACACAGCTAATAAGATAACTTACTACAGAGTGTTGTTTTTTTAAAAAAAGGATGGTGATTTTAAAACCTCACCGGTTTTAATCTCTCAAGATTTTCTCTGGACCTGAAAAGTCTCATTCACCAAACCATGGATGGGGCAGCTGGGCTGCGTGGGGACCGCAATGTAGACCCCAAAGCAGCCGCCCGTGGGAAGGTCTGTCCTCCCCCAGGAGCCCCCGTGCAACCCCCTCCCCCAGGCTGGTCACTTCATTCCGTGAACTGAAGCCAACTATATGACACACCCAGGTCCAGGGCCAGGGACGCAGGGGGACACGGACGATGACGACGGATGGCGTTAGGAACAGTCATGGGGGTGCATCAGGCGCCCGAGGCGGGAAGCTTCCTGGAAGGCACAAACCCTCTGCCAGGACCCCAGGCGGAGCAGCGGGTGGCGGGGGAGGGCTCTTCCCGGCTCAGGACACTGTGTGTGTGGAGGCTAAGCAGCGGAGGTCGGGGTCCACTGTGTGCACAAGGGATGGGAAAGCTCAGTCTGGCGGGACACACACGGGGCAGCAGGAGCCAGAGTGTTCAGGACCTTGCAAGGCTTGTCAGGGAGGGTGCAGTGGACCGCAGGGTCGGGGCAAGGCCAAGGGAGGGTCTAGGGTTTACCTGGGGTGGGACGGATGGCAGTGGCACCCTAGAAAGGGAACGCTAACTGTGGAGCACAGGCCCCTCAGCCCCTGAGTCACTGCCTCCGCCTCCCCCCATCCTTCCTCTGCGGTGACCCTTCGGGGCACAAGCAGGCCTTGACGACGGGATGGGGGAAAGGGCTGGTCCCAGGGACAGTGATGAGCCAGAGGTCACCGAGAAGCTGGGGAGGCTAAGGATGGGGCTGAGAGGGCCCGGAGGGGAGGGAGGGAGGGAGCTGGGGCAGAAGGAGGACGGGTGGGTGAGAGGAGGGGATGGGCGGTGGCTAAAGGGGCTGGCGCTCCAGGGAAGGCCTGTGGTGTGCCAGCCGGCAGGGACCTGGGCACACCTGAACAGTACAGGAAAGGGCCCTGGAGGAGCACCAGAGGAGAGGGCCCCAGCAGGTAGGACCCAGCAGCCCGGTAGGACCTCTCCCCTGCCTTGCTTCTCCGAAGGGCCGGGGCGGGGTGGTCAGTGGGCTGCCCCCGACCCCCAGCTAGCTGGGACTCGGGCAGGGCCAGTTTCGGGAGCCCGAGGTCTGAATTAGACCAAAGCAAGAGAAATGGGGTTCACTCCGACCCTGTGTCCAGCTGCAGGGAGGGCCTGCAGCCCTGACACTGGCCCTGGGTCTCCACCCCCGCGCCTCTTGGCCTCTGTGACCTGCAGACCCCTCGGATGGCCCCTGAGCCTGGAACAGCCCCTCCCAAGCCGCCCAGCCACCGTCCTCCCTGACGAGGGCGGACAGGTCGCTGGCCCGACTGCCCCATCACCTCCGGGGAGAGGGCTGTGGCCGCAAAGCATCCGCTCCCCTGCCCCGAGGCCTGCGCTGCCGGGGATGAGGTCCAGCTCAGCTCCGCCTCCCGCCTCCCGGGCTGCAGACTGGCTCTACTGGCACCAAGGCCTCCAGAAGTGGTTTTTATATACGTATAAAAATATAGGACTCAGAACAATGAACTTCTCAGAGTGGGAGGCTATTTTTAGAGCCCTGCTAACTGCGCCAACATTCAGCATCTCCCTGTTTGTCAGATGCTGCTGGCGAGATGGGCCTCGGGCAGGAGCGGGGTCTCCTCAGGACGCGAGCGCATCAGGAGAGGGGCGGTGTTGGGACACCCGAGCTGTGGGGCGTGGGGGCCACCGCATGGCACTCCCCACCCCAGGTCCTGAGTGCCCACACGGCCCTGCAGGGCACTCACCACTCTACGGTGTCCCGACGGGAGTCGGCAAGAGTATGGGCGGGTGGCCCACACCCCGGGGTCCAGCCACCCTCCCCAAGCCTCAGTTTCCCACTTGCAGGGCAGGAGCGAGGCCGCCCCCTCGGGGGTATGGAGTCGGGGACCCGTTGCCGGGCAGGAGCCCTACAGACAGCCAATGCCGAGCCTAACTGGACAGGAACCCTCCAGGGGGCGGGGCAGCACCCTTCCTCAGACAGGCCTGTTGTCACCAGCGCACGGCCAGAGGGAAGGAACAGAAGTCCGCTGCGCAGCCAGGCCCTCGCCCTGTGAACATACTTCCAAGTCGCTCTTCCGGCCCTGGGGAGGTGGCGGCTCCAACATCCCTGGCGCAGGCCTGACTCCTAAACATAAAGAACGGCTGTCTACCCGCCTGCCTGCCGGAGCCCGGGCTGGACCTCCCGGCAGCTCATCGTGAGTCACTCCCATTAAAATAGCCGGGGGCGGGGGGGGGGAGGACGGAGGGTCAGAGGTCAGCACCAACAGCCTGCAGTCAGATCCAGCGAAGGCCATCCCATGGGGCTCAGGGCACGGCAAATGCAGGGCATAAAGGCCACCCTGGCAACAGGGAAGGGAAAGGGGTTCTGCAGCTACCAGCCCCACCTTCCCCCACCTCCACTGTCTCCACTGCATCGAGCAGGCTGGTTATCTGACTGCCTTTTCTCCTGCATCCTGTGTCTCTGCCTTGGAAAGCTGGGTGGGGGCTGCATGCTGCTGGCCCCTTGCTCAGGCCCCCAGGGCTGACAACAGGGCTCGGGGAGCTCAGTGAGCATTTGCTGAATGAGTGAATGAGCGAATGAGCGATGATGCTACACGAGCGACGCCACCAGTGGCTAAGGGGCCCCAGTGAATCTGGGAAGTAGCATCCCTCGTTCGTTCGCTTATTCACTCAACAAACACAGAGATGAGAAGGATGAGGGCCACTGCACGATCAGGATCCAGAGCTGGGCATCAGGCGAACCTCCCAGCCTCCCCTCCCACACCTGTGCCCTCTCTTAGCTACTCCTGGACCAGGGGCCGCGTGCCCCTAACTTTCCCTGTAAGACCTTTGGGCGGCGCCCTCAGCCCCTTGGCCAGGCACTTCACTGGGGCCGCCTCAGTCAGGCCCAGCAAGCCCGCAGCCGGGCTCACTCCTCCCTCACTTACAAGCGGGGGCACCGATGCCTGGGGCGGGGGGCAGACTCATCCGACTCCCCCGACACACCCACAGCCGTGACGGGGCCTGGGACTCTGGACCTGCGCCCACGCCTGCTCCCTGGCCCTGCCGCCCGGCCTCGGCAGCACCAAACGGCCGCAGACTCGGGCGAGTTTCTCTGAGGCAGAGATGTGTGTCCTGCACCCAGAACGCCGCTCCCCAAACCTCGAGGCTCAAAGGAACAGGGGCCGCGTGCAGGCCACCTCTGCCCGCGCCCACCTCCCCAGCCCTGGGAGGCCTGCTGGCCGGCCCCGATGGGGCCTCATGGGAGGCAGGCACAGGGACCCCTCCACAGGCGGCAAATGTGCGCGTTTACCTGGGCTGGAATCCAGCTGGCGGGGAAGCCACAGGCTCGGGTGGAGGCAGGGTCGCGGGGAAGGGGTGAGGGCCGACACAGGCAACCCCCAATCCAGCCCAGCCACGGCCTCTGCTTGGCGAGGGGCTGCTCACGTGGCATCACCCGCAGTCCCAGGGGACCCCAACCTGCCCGAGGATCTCAACCCACATCCCAGGGACCAGAGCACCAAGCCAGGGGACAGGCCTAAACCAAGGGAAATGGGGCCTCTAATGACAGTCCTGCAGCCAAACGCAGGACGGGCAGCCTTTCCAGAGAAAGGCTGGAAAAAGCCTTTTATTCTCCCCAGCGCCATCTGGGCGAGGACCAAGGGAAGGGTGAGGCCCAGCCATCTGGGACCCTGCGCCTCACCCCCAGGACGGCTGGCTGGGAGGCCTGGCACCCACTCTGCCACTCCTCACATGGGCACCTGAGGGGCAGAGCTCTCTGGGAGACAAGGGTCTCTGCGAGGGGAGCTCACGAGGTCTCAACACAGAGCTCCAGATGGGCAGCTAAGGATCAGGCCACATGGGCCCATATTCCAGCTTGGTAACAATCAGACGGAGCTGGGCGGCAGCCACACCCATCAGAGGGCAGGCGGTCTCCCACCGCCACAGTCCTCACCACTCCCTATAGCCTGCCCACACCTGGCCTGCTCCTCTCCCTCACACCGCCTTCCTTTCAGAGCATCTGCATTTGCTTGCCATGCTTGCAAAGGACCAACATTCACAACTCAAAGAGCAGAAAAGTCAGATCTGCAGCTCCGGTATCTGCTGTTCCCAAGGAACCTGATTTAGAACACCAAGTCCCGAGGGGCAGGGTTCCAGAATTCCCACAGCTCCGCACAGCGGTGGGAACGCCCAGGCCTTCCACTCTGTCGCACCCTCTGAGCGTTTGATTTTTGCAAGACCCACCGCAGTGGGTCCACGTGGCTGACAATCCACAACCACACAGCTGTCACGGCCACCAAACTTCAACCCACCAGACGTCCTCCTTCCTCAATGTCACGCGGCTAGGATATAACTTAAAAAGCGCTCATCCAAACCTGGATGCCCAGGTGACGTCCTGGGGTTGGCCCACCCTCAGCAGCCCCCTTCACCCGTCTGTGAAAGGAACGGTGCCCTGCAGCTCGGGAAGCGCCCACAGGGAGTGTAGGGCGGCTCTGGGAGGAGGTCAGACCAGGTCGAGCTCCAGCTGCCCCACTGCCGGGCTGAGTGACCCCGGGCAGGTGACCTCACCTCTCCAGGCTTCCGCTGGCTCATCTTAGCAATGGGTATCACTCCTGCCCGCTACCCAGCAGGCAAGGGGGAATCAAGTGAGCACAGGCTTTGCCAACTGCAAGCCCCCGTGTGAGCGCGGGGGGTATTTCTGCTCTGCACACGGGACGGACAAGGGCTTGGCCAAGAGCCTTTGCCGGGTTTGCTGAGGCCGGAGAGAGATGTGGGAAACGTGGTCTCCAGTCCAGCACCAACCTAAGCACTCCCTGCTCGGGAACCAGGAACACCTTGGTGCAACGCACAGAGCTTCATCCTTTCACTCCACCCACAGGTTACCTGAAAGTTGACAAAACCGTTCCCCTCACCGGGATCTCGTGCACGCAGCATCACCTCTGCCCCGTGTGTATTTTCTTCTTGGCCACTTCCTACAGCCTGCCCTCGCCAGACACTCATCCCGGCCTGAGCCAGGGCGGTCCTGGTCGGTTTTGACCGTTTGACTGCATGAGGATGACTGGGGCTTCCAGTCCCTGGGTGCACTCGGAAAGATTTTTCCAAACACACACACACACACGCACACACACACACAGACACAGACAGACACACACGCATGCGCACAGCCAAAAATCTTCCCAGCTGAGCCAGATTAAATACAGAGGCCTCTACTTATTTCCATGCGCGCAACATGGACTTAAATGAAGCAGTTCTCTGTGGCAGGCTCCAGCAGACTGGGCTGGGCCGGGCCCCAGGGACCCTACCCACCCCCCTCCTGGCAGGGCAGGCAGGAGGCACCAGCTGGGGAGGTGGCTCGGGGGAGCGACCGGGCAGAGAGGGGACATCCGGCATGCAGGCCTCCCCTCTGCAGCCCACCCTGTCGGCCAGGGCCCGGTGCAGGGCCCTCTCGGAGCCCGGGACGCTCTCGGCCCAGCTGTCCAGTCCCATCCTAGACAGCGGGCCACCAAGCTGTTCTCGCTCCCTCCGCTGCGAGAAAGCACTTTCCAAATTGCAAATCATCCAAGTCCTTGCCGACCTAAAATCTTTGTCACGGTCCGACTCCCTGGGGCAGTGCCCATGCCCGCTCTCACGGGGCCCTGCCCACCCCTCCCCTTGTGCTCCAGGCTGTGGCACTGTCCATGCCCTTCCCGGGGCACTGGGCGCCCATGACGGAGGGGGCACAGCCCATAAGAGGCCCCCGGACGCCCTGCCTGATAGTGAGCTGACCCTGGGACGGGCACACACGTTGTGCGTCTGTGTCCTCAGGGCCAGCACATCCTAGGATGAGTGAAGGAAGGAAGGAACTGACAGTGACAGGAATCACTGCACAGCAGCAGGTGACAGCCACGCCCCCAGCGTGCTGAGCGTCTCACAGGGAACTGACTAACCATCCAACAACTTTTTCCGTAATAGATCTTTACTCTCTAGAGTAGTTTTAGGTTCTCAGCAAAACGAAGCGTCGAGTACAGGGTCCCCATACACCCGCCCCGACACGCGCACAGTCGCACCCCCATCAACACCTCCACCAGAGCGGCACCTCTGTCACAGTCGGGAACGCGTGGACACCGCGCTGTCACCCAGGGGCCGCAGGTCACTGAGGGCTCACGCTCGGAGCTAAAGGTAGAGGCAAGTGCTCTATCACCTACCCATTTAGTCGACAGAGAAACTGAGACACAGAGGTAATGTAACTGAGTGAGTGGGGGAGGGGAGAAGGGGGGAGGCCAACCAAGGCACCGGGCCGCCGGCCGATGGGCCACCGTGTTTCACACCCACACCTCTGCAATCCCTTCCTTGGGAGGGGGAGCCCACCCCCCTTGCCTGCCCCCCGACCCCCTCCTGCCTCTCAGGACCTGGACGTGCAGCACCGCCGACAGGCCCCCACCCACACGCGGCAGCCGGAGCCGGAACAGCGAGGGCCTGGGGAAGGATGCTGCCCCTCAACCTCCTGTAACAGCGGCACACGGCCCTCCCCTGTCTGGCACCTGGCAAGCAGGAGTTGCGCGACCTCGGGCAAGTGACTAGGCCTCTCTGTGCCTCAGTTCCTTAGCCATAAGATGGGGGTGTTGTCCAGCTCACAGGGCTGCTGTGAGGGCCACGTGGTAACGCACCCAAGTCCTCACCTGGGGCCTGAGAATCAGGACGTGCTGGGGGCTGCGTCCCACGGCGCCACAGGGACCGGGTGGCTGGAAGGCGGTGGGTGGGTGGCAGTGGGAAGAGACCTTAAGGAGAGGCCTTTGCTCAGAACCAGGCGTCAGACCATGTGACCCAAGACCAGCTCCCGCCTGAGCAGAGTGCGGGGTGCGCTGACTGGGTGGGCACCGGTTCAGAGCAGGAGTGGGGTGGGACTCGGGCATACCGTGGCTTTTTAACTGAATCTGGTTGCGCACCCTCTGTGTGCCCAGCACTGTGTCAGACGCCGGGGCGGTGACAGGGATATGTTAACATGTTCCTAAGGACCAGACCAACTCATATTTCCTGAGCACCCACCGTGTGCCAGGCTGAGACACAATGCAGGGCGGTGAGGGGGGGTGGGTGTCAGGATGACTCCAGCCTTCTATCCGGAGCCCGAGCCAGGGTCGGGCGGGGAGATCTGGGGAGGGGAGGCCGTAAGGAGCCAGGGTAGAAGCCGCAGGACACAGAGGAGGGACGAGGGCCTGGTAGAGGCCCGGGTGGGAGAGGGGCTGGCCACGAGGGCTTGGAAGGAGCTGCGGTGGTACATGTGGATGTCTCTTAAGCCAGAGGAACGAGCACTTGGGGGCCACGTGTCAGGCCACCCAGAGGCCAGGCAAGATGAGAGGCTACTGTGTGGGGGGACAGGGGCGCAGAGGCCACTGCTACCCCACCACCGGGCGAGGGCAGCCCCGGGGCAGCAGGCAGGGCCCCGTGGGGACACTGGGCAGGGAGCCCAGTCCTGCCTGGGGGCCTGCGGGGTGAAGGCCAGTGCCTTGGGCATCCCACCCGACGACCTGACGGAGGGGCCTCGCAGGCCTGGCCTCCCCCGGGGGCTGGCGTCACTCGGGTCTCAAGGCCGGGAAACCGGGCCAGCCTCTGGGTTCCCAGGCTGGGCCACCACAGCCAAGGGCCATTGGAGGAACGCGAATGTGCCCCAGGGACCCACCCCAGCCACACGACAGCTCCACTGCCAGACGTGAGGCTGACCACACGACAGGTCCTTGATTTAAAATCAGCAAAATGTCTGGGATTTGCCTCAGAATAATCCGGAGGCAAGGAAGTAAAACTGCCCATGGGAGCCATTCGGCCATTCTCTCTACTTTGGATATGTTTGGAGTTTTCCATAAGAACGAGTTTAAAATAGTGCCAAGAATCTGCCGTCCACATCAAGGCCTAGCATCTTCCTGGGCCATTCTGCCATTTTTACTGCATGGGGGAAAAAGCCCAAACCCTGCACATTTGATTTATGGCTTTGAGAACGTCAAGGCCGGAGGGAACAGAGAAGCCGCATCTGCAGGGCCGCACCTCGCCCTCCCCGCGGCAGAGGAAAGAGCCGTTTCCCAATCACTTCCTCTCCGGCCCCAGCACGGCACTGAGCTACCCTGGGGCCTGGCCAGGGTCTACACGGGGAAATAAGACCGATTCATAAGAACCCGGGAGCAGCCAGCAGTTCCTGAACAACTGCCACCAGCCCCTCCGCGGGGGAGCCGTCCTGACACTGTCAGGGGACCCGGAGGGCCCTTCTCACGCCGGGTGGCCTCGCGGGTGACCTCACGGGCCAGCAAACATGTTTATGAGATGCCAGGTCACTAGCCAGAGCTGCAAGGGTTCCGCATCCACTGCGATGTGGACTCTGTGCTCTCCACACGTGGCTGCTGGGAGAACCCAGTGCTGCTGTTTGGCCTGGGGTGGGGGGGGTCCCACACATTCCTGTCTGCCCCCCGCCCCTTCCTGCCTCTGCCTCATCCTCCATTCTTGAAAGCCCAAGCCCTCGCCACAGTAAGGTCAGGGAGGGGGAAAGATATACTTTAACCTGAAGACCAAATCTACATCGTACAAAACTTGAATATGTTTTCATTTTCTCGCCTCAGTTTCCTTGTCCATAAAATGGGAATAATACTTCACAAGGCTCTTGGGAGGTTCAAATAGGATAAGTGTGTGTAAGATTCAAAGGCCACCCGAATGTCAGATACTACCATTTTTATTCTGTGGCCCATTCCAGTCTGGATCAGACCTGTGCCAACTCCAGACCCACCAAACCCAGCCAAGCCCTTCCCCTTCCTTGCAGGTGCCCAGCTGCACGTTTCCCAGTCTCTGGGCAAAACACTCCACTGTCCATCCTCCGTGGGAGGTTTCAATCCTCAGCTGTAAGCAGAGGCTAGGAGCACACACACAAGCCCACGGGGCGTGTCGCCCTTCACCAAGGCTGCGATCTGGGTCCTCCAGTCACCACCGCCGTGCACCACGAGCAGCCTTGGCCCTGCCTGCAGTCAAAAAGAGGGGCCATCCATTCCTGTCGAGGAACAGCGCCGTGGAACCCCTCAACTCTGAAAAAGTGAGAAGCTACCGTCTACCAGGTGTTTACATGACACGTTTACGTGGATCAACTCATGTAATGAGCTCTTACTGTCACTCACCTTTTGCAAATGGGGAAACCAAGGCACAGAAAGGCTAAAGAACATTCCCAGGATCACAGAGAGTGTGAGGCCCAGGGCAGGGTCACAGGCTACAGTATCTGCCCCCCAACCGCTGGACCAAACGTCCTCCCTCAGCAAATGACCACAGGGGTCCCGCGGTCTTCACAGAGGTGGAAACCGAGGCCCAGAAAGGGGACGTGACATGATGCCTGACGCCAGGGCTCCCAGGGACGCCTCCTCTCTCTGGAATAATCAGGATAATAATCAGGATAAATAATAACACTGACAATGACCATAACTGATACTTACTGAGCTCTTTCTATAACACAGTAAGGCACCATGTTTCACTCGGACGACTGCATCCAGTTCTCACACCACCGAGCCTCCCAGCCAGAGACAGAAAAGCAAACACTGTTTGCTTCCATCTTCCATCTTCAGGCATCGGGAAGAAAGTGCACACAGTGGCAGACAGACACGGACCCTGCCTGGACCACAGCCGTTTCAGGAAACCCAGACGAGGAGGCTGCCTCCCAGCTGGGACTCTTTCATATTTTCCAGTTTTTTTAATGGTCCTCCTCTCCTCCCATGGGATGGAATTCAACAGCCCACATGCATGTGTGTCCCCTCATGACGTCAAAGGCCCTTGGGCTTCCTCACCATGCACAGGCCAGCTATGTTCGCACGGGTCCCTCAGCAAGGCAGGGGAAGTTGGCTATTGTCCCTGAGACCCCGTGCCACACTGAGACTGGCCTGGGGGTAAGCGTGCTACCCTCAAAATGCGTCAAGTACTTGGGACCAAGGGCATCCTCCAGCATCCTGCTGGAGTGTCTGGGGAAGTAGCTCTGGGGTCTGTCAAGACATTAGGAGAATGGAGAGAGATGTCATCAACCTGCCTATAGCTGGCACGTTTGGGGACACTCTGGGAATCCTCACAGCAGGGGATACTAGACTCCTGTTCTGTGGTTTGGGAAAGATGCAAAAGGTTCTACTTGCGATGTGACATATTTTGCTGAAGATTATTTAGTCCGAGAGGGAGCAGAGCCTGGCTGTGAGGAGTGCAGACCTCAGAGCCAGGCAGACGGAGTTCAAAGCTCAGCTCTCGGGATTACTGGCTGGTGACCCTGGGCAAGGCATGTAACCTTCCCCCAACTGAAAAATGGGCCCAGCAGAAGCTCTTTCTCATAAACTGCTTTGAGAACTAAGTACTTCGTACAGAGTTCACCAAATGGCAACCGCTGCTGTCATTATTATTATACCAACCTTTGAACAAAGAGGAAAAAACAATGTCGTCATAGTTTCCCCATCTATACAAAGAGGGAGGGGACTCTGGCCGTGGTTCTACACCTGGGCCTTAAGTTCACATGAAACTGTCTTCGTGTTAGGAAACTGCAAACCAAGGAAATGAAATGGAAAGAACAGTCCTTTCCATCAAGGAGCAGAGAAACTACAGCCATGTACGAATAAGGCATTAAAAGCTATTAAAGTCAGAGCAACTAGGACCAGGCCCAGCGCCCCATGCAGACTCCAGAAACCAGCAAGAAGGAAAGCACTGAGGATACGTAATGATGGGCCGAGGGCTGCCGTTCCTTGTTGGGCATGTACCAGGGGTCCTCAGTCACCAGGCAAAGCTGCACAGGCCCCACAATGTACTTTGGGGTCCCACCTCACAGATGAGAAAATCCAGGCTCAGACAGGGGAGGCAATATATCTGAAGCCACGCAGCTGGGAAGAGTCAGGGTTCTGTGCAACCCCGAGGTCCAGGCCCCGGGGCTCACGGCTTCACACGAGTAGTCTGGTTCCCCTACATCGAGCCCAGGGCCTGGCAGAGCAGGTGCTTGGTGAGTGAATAAAGGAACACAGGAAGTGTGACGTGGCTGCCCCGGGGCTGCACACGTCTCTCCAGAGAACACAGTGCCCTCCGGGCCGGAGAGCGTGTACATCCACGGGTGCACTGCTCGCCGCGACGGCCGAGCACGAAGCACAGCCGGGAGCTCGGGGGCACACGCCCAACCCAAGTGCAGGCACAGCAGGCAGACGAGCAGCAGTTACCACGCCACGTCCTCCACCACGACTGCCACCACTTTCCCCTCACGCAGCAGGAACAGCCAGATTCTCTAAGGCCACACCGACGAGTTCTTCAAGAGCTGTAATGGCCTTTAAACTCGTTACGATTTGCTTTTTGAGAACAAATGATAAATCACACTCAACAGCCTTTGCACACCCTCCCCCCGCCCCCCAGGAACACACAGTTCCAGGGCACCCGGGCTATCTCCACAGGACTCTCTCCTGGCTGGGTCCAGACCCATCAGCCCTGTGCCGTCGCCTTGCCTCCGTGCTTACTGGGCGGATATTCCACACGTCATCATAATGCAGAGGAAATTTACAAAAGAGGAAGGAAGAAAATCCAATGGGTCCCTGGTGGTGGGAAGCACCTAGAGCTGACCTGGGCCAACTGTGCGTCTGACCGAGGACGGGGCAGCCAGCGCAGCGAGGGCTTTTAGCCGCCCGCTGGGAGGGCCTCGGGCCCCTCCATGAGCCAGCAGCACCACTCCCTGTCACAGATGGGGAAACAGAGGTTCGCAGGGTGTGGAAACTTGCATAAACTCACAGAGCTGAGCTGGGGTTTGGAATAACGGCTGTCCGCCTCCCCAAGCCCTTCTTTCCTGACACCCTGAGCCGCCCTGGACCCACGGATTCTCCCAGCAAACCACGATGGCACGTTCCAGAGCCCAGCCAGATAACACCCGTACACGCGCACACGTGTATACTGAGCGCCTGGAGCCCTGTCCATACTCTTCCAGAAGGACCTATTTGTCTAGTCATCACGCTGTTTGACTGTGCAGCCGGCAGTCCTGTCCGTGTTTCGGAACCAAAGCTGTGTAAATATTAGCACAACCAGCTCAGAGTCCGACTTCCTTGAGCGAAAGCCCAAGGATGGCGGCAGGGCTGGCAGGGACCCTCCGCAGGCCTCCATCAGATCGTGTGGGTTCTACTCTGGGCTCGCCTTAAAATGCTCTGGATTCCCTGCCTCTATGTGCCCATGTGGAAAGGTAGGGTGGGAGAGGCTCGAAGAGCAGAGCACCCAGGACAGGTGCCAGGCATGCTGTTGGCCGGGGGGCGCGGCCGTGCCGGGACAGGTTGCCTTGGACCTGTTACACGCTGGGGGTGTCCCGAGGCCTCTGGAGCCTGCTGAGTCGTCTCTGTGTTTAGAGACGGGGAGATGGCCCTCCCGGAAGGACTCTGGGCTGGGGGCAAGCTGGCCAGCCCAAGGAGCACCCTGCTAAGCCACCACAGGCCAGGGCTGCGCTGATCCTCTCCCGCCCTCCCCCAGGCACTCCGCAGCAAATGGGCCCCACCTGCTCGGAGGCCCGAGGGTGAGCTGCGGGCTGGGCCTGAGTAGGGCTTAATCTCCAGGGCACCTGGCCCGGCGGAGACCAAGGAGCAGCTGCTCATCACCAGCTCTGACCACAAAAGGGCCCAAGCAGGCTTCTCTATATCTGGAAGATTTAGACTGGCTACACGGAGGGACTTCCAATGAGAAGAGATGCAGGACGTAGGAACATGCAGAAGAGGTGGCCACGGACATCCCAACGGGAAGGGTGGCACTGGACAAGTCCTAACGGACGGAGAGACTCCTCAGGCTCTCTCTGCTGGCGATGGAGGAGGCCCAGCCAGCAGAGCATGCCGACTACCGTGTCCCCGCCAGCCTGTGGCCCCAGGAGTACAAAGACTCTGAGTTTTGCTCACTGCTGTGTTCCCAGTGCCTAGAGCAGGGACTGTATACAGCAGGCACTCACACCACAGAGCCTTGGTGCTGACAACAGAAGGCTCAACCTCAGTTTGCTCCCCTGCAACATGGGGATGCGGTACCGCAAGGACAAGAATGCAAAGGAATACGGGGTGGACAGCTGCGCACGGCAGCGGCACCGGCACGTGTGGGATGCGAATATCATGACCCCCCACACCCCCCACCCCCACACCGCTCTCGGACTGATGCCATTGACTCCAGACAGCTGGTCCTGCAGCTGCAGCCTGCCTGGCCTCCGCCCCAGACGCAAGTAGCCATGGTCCCTGGGAACCACACCCCACAACCCCACGTGGAGCCTCAGTCCCAGGGCCCCGGCCCCTGAGGTGAGGTTGGGGGGCGCGGAGAGGAACATACATGCGTTCTCAGCGCAGCTGCCAGACACACGCTGCAGAATTTCTGAACTCAGAGATCAAACGGCTGAAGGCGGGCTCCCGCCGCAAGGGGCCCGACACAAGCCAGGACAGTTTGTCAACAAATCCCCTCCGCCCCACAGCCCTGCTCCTCCGGGGGGCCTGCAGACAGCTCAGGGGGCAGCTGTGCTGGCGGGAAGAGCGAGGAAATCGATATTCCCAGCACATACACACTCTCTCCCTCTCTCTCCATAAACACAGGCCCTTGGACGCTCAGCCAGCCACCCGCAGGCCCCGAAGAAGAGGG
This sequence comes from Grampus griseus, assembly GCF_964374135.1. Taxonomy (NCBI): domain Eukaryota; kingdom Metazoa; phylum Chordata; class Mammalia; order Artiodactyla; family Delphinidae; genus Grampus; species Grampus griseus. The sequence goes on along the minus strand of NC_139004.1, from coordinate 101,981,704 downwards.
ATGATCTCTAGGGCACACAATCATGCCCGCCAGACTCCATCCCGGGCCGCACCAGACACACATCAACAGACGCCCCCAACCCCACCAGCGGCCCCCTCGCAGCCCGGCTCAGACACAGCAGCAGCCACATAGAACTCGACCTTCCTGCTCCAGGTGCCCCGGTGCACTCCCAGGCGTCCCCGCCAGAGCACACCCGGGCACCTGCGCACAGTCCCGCACACTCTCCCCGGGGGCCTCCCGACAGAGCGGACACAGGCCCAGGGTCCAGCATCAACAGGCCTGACACCTCCGCCGGCCTGCCACCAGACACAGCACAGACGCCCGCTGACCACGCTCCCTCCCACAAACTCCCGGCCCCCTGCGGGCCGCCTGCGCCGGATACCAACTCCCAGTGGTCTCCCCACGAGACTCGCCCACACGGGCTCCCAACCGACAGTCGCTGACGAGCGCGAACGCACACCCTCCCCCGTTCTCGGGCCGCTCCTGGCCCGCACGCACACTAACGGGGAGCGCTGCCCCGGAGCCCCCCAACCCCTCGCTCACACTCACTTGGACCCGCGCTGCACGACCGCACAAGCCCACCCCGCTCAGCCGGTCGCCCCGCCCCGGCCCTTACCCGCTGTCAAGCTCCAGCTCCAGCAGGGACTGCGTCCGCTCCGAGTTGCAGTGCAGGCACCACATGGCGGCCGCGGAGGGAGCTGGCGGGGCCGGGCGCCCGGGACCCAGGCCGGGCCAGCGGCGGCCGGACCCGGGCCGACACCCGACCGCCCGCGCCCTGCCCGCCCGCCACGCGACCACCTCGGGTCGCCCGGCCCAGCACCCGCAGGTCCCCGCCGCTCCCGACCCCAAGTCCGAGCCCCAGGCCAGCCGAGTCCGCCCCGCCGCCGCCCGCCGCCCGCCGCCCGCCTGGCGCAGCGCAAGGCCAGGCCGGAGGAATGTGGCCCCGGCGGGGGCGGGGCCGGGGCCGTGGGCGCGGGCGCGGGAGGAAGGCGCGAGGGGCGGGACCGCGGGCGGAGGGGCGAAGGGCGGGGCCGTGGTGGGGGCCGTGCCGCGGGCGGGAGGGAGCGAGGGGCGGGGCCGCGAGCTGGAGCGGGATTCTCCCAAGGCGGCATCATACCCTGTCCCAAACATGGGCCTTCTCCTGGGAGGGCTGCGCCCTCCCTCCAAGACGGAGCCCCCAGTAGCCATATGTCCCTCCCAAGCGTGTAAGCACAACAAATACAAAACCCCAAACCAGCCAACTGCAGCCTACTCTGCCAACGGCGCCAAGCTCTGCCACTCCTGACTTTGGCCTCAGTTTATAAAACGGGGCTTTTGCTTTCCCAGACAGTGCGGGTCTGGGCTCTGACACCCCTGCCCTGGAGATAGGGGAGTGGGTCCCAGCCTGAGGCTGGGGATACCTTTTAGGGGACTTTTGGGGGAGGATCTGATGGAAGCTGCTTCTTTCTCCCTAAGCCCACCCAACCCTTTGCCCTCCCCTCACCCAGAGACAACTTCCAGACCCCCATGGCAAGCTTAAAGTAATACTAATTAGCATTTTAGAGCTTTTTACTGACATTTGGTCCTCAAGACAACATTGTGATGCAGGTGGAGTTATTACTGACCCCACTTTCCAGAAGAGGAAACTGAGGCTCAGTTCACCGGGGTTAACTCTGAGAGGCTCCCAGGCTCCTAGAAGCAATCACGCCTTGCTGTTCTCAGTTTGCACATTTTTTGTATCGTCTGTCCTCCGGCTCCTTGAAGGCAGGCACAGTGCCCAGCACCCACACTTGTGGAATGCCCAAATGTAGTTGGGAGACCTCAAGCAGAAAGACACGACCAAAACCCCACCTGTCCTGGGCCGCCCCACCCGCAGGTACATCTCCTGGAGGGCCAGGCAGCTGGCAGGTCTGCGGGGGTCAGGAAGCTGTGGGAAGCCACGCATGCAGGGGCATCCGCTTGTGCCCTTCTGACTCTTTCATTTGGAGGGGGTGGTGCGACGGGCCCGTTGAGGAGCATTATTCCCAGATGGGGAACTGGGGCGGGTGGACAACAGTGGAGGGAGAGGGCTGGGCTGGCCCTGCTTACGGCCGGGAAAGGGCAAGCCCTAGAGCCAGTTTAGTGCTCCAGGGTTCCCAGGCGGGAGGCTGAGCAGTAATCCACAGCCCATCTCCACATGCCTCTTCTTCACTTCTGATGTTTTCTTTGCTACATTAGAAATAAATGAAGACCTGTGAAGGAAGTCCCGCGCGCCACCTGAGCGGGCAGGGGTCCCCAAGTGGGTCTCGGAGACAGCGGAGGCCTTTTGGCGTTGTTTGACCCCGTGACCGCCGGGGCCTCGACCTGCGAGGTTGGAAAAATTACAGGGTGCACAGGCGGCCTCGGCTCTACAAACAACCAGCTGGCTGTTTAAAACCCTAAGTAAAGACGAAATCAGACGCGTGGGAGCATTTTTCTTTTAAACAATAAAGGTCATCATTCGGAAAAAAATAAAATAAAAATAAATGAAGACACAGGATGGGAGAAAATATTTTCAAATTATGCATCAAATAAGGGTCTAGTATCCATACTAGATAAAGGACTCTTACAACTCAATAATAAAATGGCAAATAACCCAATTTAAAAATGGGCAAAGGACCTGAGCAGACATTTCTCCAGAAAAGATATATGAATGGCCAATAAGCACGTGAAAATTTGCTCAACGTCACTAGTCATTAGGGAAACGCGAATCAAAGCCACAGTGAGGTGTCACCTCACGGCTACTAGGATGGCTGGAATCAAGATGGACAAAAGCCCCTCCACACAGTGTTCTGGAAGGAGAAGACCTTCACATGCTGCATGCTGGCTGGGGGTGGGGAGATGGGAGGGGATATAGTTGATAGGGTTGAAACAGTCCAGTTGGGGAGGGGGGTGGAGAAGTCCCACCCCCACTTGAACTGCCCTCTAAAAATAGGCTGTAATAGATGGAGCCAAGAGCGTCGCCCCTCAGCTGCTGGAGCGCTCCAGACACGGGCTCTGACCGCCTCACGACCCGGATTCTCCAAGAATTCCAGGCACTTCTCCAGGCCCAGGGCCTCACCGCCCGCCAGGATAGTCTTGGCGACATAGTTCCGGCTGGGATTTAGAAAAAGGGCGTTGAGTCTCCCTGTAAGCATTTGGACTACCAGAGGATGGAGTCCCTGGAAACCAAATGCCTCTTTCATTCTCTCCTTTTATCTTCCTGCAGAGTGTGACTTCTGCTTCTGGCTCTCAGTTAATTTCCTCACAGATTAATAATTTAAGGAATCGTGAGGCAAGTGAGAAAGCCAAGCCTGGAGAGGTAGAGAAAGCCAATTTTTCTGCTGGGCAGAAATGACTAGACTGGGTAGAAATCTTACACGTGCCATTTGGGCAAACTGCTTAGGCTTCTGAGCCGTAGTTTCCTTAGCTGTAAAGCAAGGCTCACCAGCCGCCTCTCCGCGGGCTAACCCACCGTGCCCTTTCCTTTAATTTAGCAAACATGCATCAGCGTATATTCCAGGCTGCTGTTGTGAGGCACAGTGGGGAGACATTGCCGTGACAAGTGTCCCTGGGGATGATGTTATGACAGTCTGGAGGAAGCCGCCCATAACTCTGCCCCCCAGGAGGCTCCAAAGATGAAGGGACATTTAGGCTGGGCCTTGAGAGGTGAGTAGGAGCCCACCTAAAAGGCCGGAAGATGCCAGAAGTGCATGAAAATGTTGACTTTCACTGTATCGACCTGGGTTTCAGTCCTAACCTACTTACCTTGGCCCATTTCACATGCCCCCAACCTGACTCCATTCCCATCTCCTGGGCCTCTGACAGCCTCCCACCTTCCACTGCCTCCTTGCTCTCCTCTGACCAGACATGTGGCACGCATGCCCCCAAAGGCCAACCTTTGCAGTCCGTCTCCCAGAGGCCTCCTCCTGTGAGGCCTGGTCAGGCTCCTCTTTCCGGCCCTCGCCGAACCTCAAGCAACACTTCCCACTGTGCTGGCTGGTAGCCAGGACTTGGGTTTCAGCTTTCAATGTGACTTTACCCAGAAAGCCACCCTGACTGGCCCCCAATCCAAGCCAGAAACTCCCTTTACATGCTCCCCGGTTCCTTGCCAGGGGCAGAGGAACTGTGCTGTCCTTGCCAGGCAGAGCTGGCCTGCGTCCTTCTCTGCAGCATCCCCTGTGCCCACTATAGGGCTGGGACACCGAGGTGCCCAGGCAAATCAATCAAATGCAAACTAAGGCCTGGGGGCAAGTCCAGCCCCCTGCATGCTTTTTTAAATAAAGTTTTATTGGAACAAAGTTACACTCATTCCGTTATGTATTGTCTACGGATACTTTTGTGCCACAACAAAGTTGAAGAGAGACTAGGGCTCGCGAGCCTGAAATATTTCTGTCTAGTTCTCCACAGAAAAGGTTTGTCAGCCTGACATAATGAAGCTCCCCTGAGGGAGTTCTGCATTAGCTCCACGTGAATTCTCTGCCTGTTCAGCCAACCCCCCCGTTCCCTGCGTCAGGGCTGCGGACGAGATCTGGGAAAGAGAGTCCACGTGTCATGGGGAAGATGGTGATCGAAACGATAGGGCCGGGCCAGGCAACCTTCAGACAGATGGCCACAAGATGGGACCATCCACTGTTCGGAACAGACACTTACAGAGAGAGCTACCTGCCCAGGTGCACAAAGACGCAGGTCCAAGGGTGTTAGTTGTCTGTAACAGCAGAACGCGGAGAAGGACACAGACAACATCTGTCAATTGGTTATGTAAACTGCGGTACAGAGGAGCCCTACGTTAAAAGAACGGCAGCAGCACTGTACGCACTTGCAGCAAACGGTCTGAGACACAACATCGTGACAAAAAGTGCAGACAAGTGTGAAATGTACAGACAATAAAACATACAGAACACTAGTACGCTTACGTAGCATGATACGCTCATAGGCTGTTTCTTAAAGGAGACCCAAGAAACGGGTACTGGTGGCTGCCTCTGGGAAGGGAAATGGGGGTTCCAGAGATTCCTGGGGACACGGCTCTGCCCTCTAAGCTTGGGACACAGGGTGGGAAGGAGGAAGGAGCACTTTAGAACTACAGTGTTTGCAAATTTTTAAATAATTGTTTTAAAAGTCAGGGAAATGAAGAAATCCATGATAGACGTAACAATCCAAGGTACTACAGGTCTTCTAGCATCTTCTAGAAGACTCTGAAGCCCACCAGAGCCAGTCACAGAGGCCCCAAAGGCCAGACTGTACTGAAGCCGCCTCTTGGGCCACTCTGTGAGAGGTTGTGTCCTATGACAGCCATAAAAACAGGTTATGGTCAAGCCCATCCGAGCTTCCCTCCTAGTGTCTGTTGATCACTAGTAAGTTACTCTTCACATCACTGAAAGGATCCTCCCCATGTCACAGCCACAGCTCTGTGACCCTCCCTCCAGCCCAATCCTTCACTCCACAGACAGGGAAACTGAGGCCCAGAGAGACGAAGGGATGAGCGCAGGTGTGTGGCCAGGTCCTAGAAACAGTGACCCTGACCCAAGCGTCCTACCTGCCAGGCCACAAGCCCCCGCTGCTGGGATGGCATGGCAGGGATGGGGACTGTCCAGCATACAGCCTGCGTGTGGGTGAGTTGTGGGTTCCGTATGGAATGGAACTTATTTATCTGAGTGTCGGATGCCATGGAAAACCACAGACACTGCACAGAACAGAGAACTCTGTAGCGTGACCTCTCTGGGAGCCCAGTCAGCCCCCCAGAGGAGAAATTTCCCAGGTAAATAAAGCTGCCCTTATTAAGTGCCAAGTTACTTTAAAAATTTCAACCAGTTTTCATAGAAACCTCTGCAAATCACGGACTTCCCTAATCTTACTAAACAAAGTAAACGAAATGACCCTGGGATAACCTATCTTGGGAGCCTGCGGTCACCCGGAGGTGGTGTAGGGTTGTTTACCGTGAACCAGACTATTTACCTGCTCAGGTACTACCTGGGTGACATCTAGCCCCCGACTCTTTCCAGCCCCATTCCCAGCTACCATCCCTCCCATACAGTTACTCCCAGAATGCACCAAGCACTTTCCTGCCCCAGTGCCTTTGCTTATGCTGTTCCCACTTCCTGGGTTGCCCTCTTCAGCCGCTTGGCAACCTCCGACTCAACCTTCAAGGCCCAGCCCAAATGTCACCTTCTCTTTGAAGCCTCCCCTAATGCCCCCACCCCCCTAGGCTAAGCAAGAACCCCTCACCCAGACTGTGGGCACCTTGAGGGCAGGGACAATGGCACTCCATCACTCTCCCAGTGGTGGGGCTCAGGTGCGACTACTGCTTCACATAACCGGCCCGGTTCCAGACACCTGTCCTGGCACCAGGGGAAATGGGTCCCAACCACAAAAAACTCACTGGTACTTGGGTTGGCCAAGACCTGATCCACGCTGGTGAGATGAAAGCGGCCTTAACCTTAGTGTACCCTAGAAGTTGAGAGCCGGAAGGAGTCACCCAGTGACCCAGTACGGCCTGCTCTTATTCAGATGAGGAACCTGAGTCCTCCAGTCCCCAAGTCAGTCTGGGGCACAGCCAAGAACAGGGCATCCTTTCCTCAGCTCCTTCCCACTGCTCTGGCAAAGGAAGCCACAGAGGTAGGGAACCATCGTGGTTGGTGGTGTACGGAGCTCTTTTCTTGTGGTCTTTAAATGAACACTAAAAATTCGATGCAGTTGTTATTAATGCCAACAGTTGACAAATGGGTGAACAGTCCTGCAAGGGCCTGGGAAAGCTCCTCCAGGAGGGTTACAATCATGGAACCACATGGTTGGGACACAGGGTCAGATGCAAGAAGAAAGAAAACCCCACGTGGGATGGGGTGGCTCTGTGGAGCTCTGACAAACCTAGCACGACGATCCTCAGTGACTGACAAAGTCAACAGAACAGCCAAGAACGATCACCTCCTCTAAGAAGACCTCCTAGCCTGGATCCCCAGAGCACTTGTCACCCCTGCTGCACAGCAGATGCTGGTTTGTTATAAAAGTGAAGGAAGATGGGGGTGTGGCGGCCACAGGTGAGACCGTGCTCACCGCATCCCTCCCCAGTCTGGGCACTCGTGGGGAACACCCCCTCCGCCCTCACCCCTCTGCTGGGCCCAGCCAGGTGAGCGGAACTGCTTGCCCTGAAGCCCCGGGGGAAGGGCCTGCAGAAAACAGACCTGCGTCTTCTAGGTGCGGCCGCTTGAGTTATGAGTCTATTCAAGTGGATGGGAAATGGCCATTGGCCAGATTTCTTGCAGGGTTCAAGGGGCCTGACAACATCAGGAAGAAATTCAGAAGCAAAAAGCTGAACTGCTTTCACCAGTGATGGTCTCCTCCCTGAGCCCCCCTCAGCCCTGAAATTAACCTGTTCATCACACTCCCTGTCAGGGAGCCCTGCCGGCCCCAGGACACAATCAGAAGTGCCCCTCACACTCAACCCTCTTTTCCTGGCTGGTGGCACAAGGAAGCCACCGCCAGATCTCAAGGAGGGAGGGGTATGCTTATGCCAAGTCCCTCCCTTGGGGACAGCTCCAAGAAACTGGCTCCAGACTGTTCTAGGACTGCCCCGTGCCCACTCTCTGTGCCTGAGAACAGCCTAAGCCGCCCCCAGGTAAAGCACACCCCCGTTCTCTCCATCTTGTCTAATTCCCTTTAAAGCCCATCTCACCGCCTGTTTATCTGGCTCGATTACTTGTTCCCTTGTTTACTGTCTATCCTCTACCAGAATGAAGCGTCACCACGGTGTCCCCAGCATCCGGAAGGCGTCTGGTCTACAGCACGTGCTCAATAAACAATGAACAAACAAATCATGTAGAACCAGATTCATTCTGCTTCCGGGCCAGCCACGGGGCCAGCCCCCTCCATGCTACCCACTCACATCCTGGTCCTATTCAGTCTGAGCCAACGCCCCTCTTCTCATGAAACTGGTTTTCAGAGACACTGCTTCTCGTAACCAGGGTGCCCAGTACTTAAGGAACCTGTCAGCTAAAGATTCTCTAAAGAGAAGTAGCCCTGGGGCAAAGCGAATGACCATTCTTGAGGCATGTGGGTTTCTTTCCCAGGAGCTGCGTTTCACCTGCAGGGCCCACCTGCACTAAAAGGGGCAGAGAGGGGGCTGCTAGGCCTTGCCCTGCCATGGACCACCCCGCTGGCGGCACTGATTCTTAACTGTCATGCCCACACCGCTACCAAGGGCCAGCCCAGCCGAGCCTCAGTGGCCCTCTGCTTTAATGAATAGAGCGTTCATTTATAACAAGTGCTTGGGACGCCTGTTTTGCAAACGGATGCCACTAAGTGCTCCGAAAACAACAGCTTCTCTTAAGTGGGTTAAACATTCCCCTCTGCAATCGTCTTTACGTTATTGATTTAAACAACCCCTTCTCTGGTCCGGGTGGGAGGAAGACTTCAACCAGCCTGACCCGGCTCCACAGATTTGGAATCAATGGGTGCGGGAGATGTGCAACATCTGATTCACTATTTGAATAAATAGATAACCGGCACATGTGCGTTCCTGAACATGACCAGCAGCTGCCCCCCAGGCACAGCCTGGGTGTCTCAGAGCATCCGAGACACATCAGATGTGGGCCCTGCCCTCAGGAAGTTCGGTGGGGAGGGGGCGGGAGGCAACTCACATCGGTCGGTGCCAGCCCTGCTTCCAAACACGTTCACGCAATTCTCTACAAGGTGGGGTCACATCTCAGTTTCTCACAGAGGCCCTGAAGCCCAGAGAGGGTAAGTAATTTGTCCAGAGACACACAGCCCATAAATGATGGAGCCGGGAGGAGAACCCAGGAGAACGCTGTGTCCTTGTCCCTCCACCAGCAGTTCTGAGTATGGTCCCAGAACAGCAGCAACCGCAGTCCCAGCTGGGAATTCTGAGAAATGTACATTCTCACCCTCCAGGTGATTCTGACATCTGCAGAAGTTTGAGGATCTCGTACTGTGCCAGGGCACTACAGTGGGTGATCAATGCAACCATGGGATCAACCTGGCACAGAAGCAGGAATGACTGCGAGCTGATGGGGTGGCCATCAGGGAGGGCTTCCTGGAGGAGGTGAAGCCTGCGTCGGGATTTGTGGCATGAATGGGAGTTCACTGAAGGGCACCCCAGGTACAGGGAACAGCATATATGGGAGCGTGAAGTGTAGGGATGGGTGTGCTGTGAGGAATGAGGCCAGAGGATGGGGCTGGGGTTTCATCCCATGGGTGTGTGTCGCTGGGGTGGAAGCTGGCAGAACTGGCCTGGATTTATCCCCAGGTTAGTTTTCCCAACAACCACATAAGCACCTGTATACCAATTACTTAATACTATTCTTCGTATCAGGCGCACGTTATATCTGCTCCATCTGTGAAAAGCCAGTCTCGCTGAGCATAAATTGAATTTTCCCATAAAAAGGAATCGCCCAAACCAATACACTGTTATAAAATCCTGCTCAGATCTTGTTATCAGAAGAAGGCCTATGCTTGAGGCTTGCTCTGTCTTTCTTTAAAAGAGAGATTAGCAAGTATCGAGAATCCACGTTACAGAGGGCAGCCAGAAAACAGAAGAAGGAGGCTCTTCATGTTCTGGTAGGGAATGAGATACAAGATATATTATAAGTGAAAAGGCTAAACTTAGAATGCTGTATGTGCCTAACAAAAAAGGGAAGAAAACACACACACACACACACCCCACACGCTGATAGACACACAAAGTATCTCTGGATGGTGTTTACCTCTGGGGGGCTGGGGCTGGGAGAGGGCTCACTGTTTGTCTCGTAGCCTTTTATATCTTTCACTGTTTAACCATGTGACACATTACTTCCTATAAAATAAGGAAATAGAATTAAGCTTTTTTTGGAGTGATAAAAAGGCATTAAAGAGATATTAGCCCCGACCAACACTCTGGGCTCAGTGTAATCGGAGGGGCTAAAAGAACTCCAGGAGGGGAATAGCTTTCTCCCGGGTTCGTATGATTGGCTCCGTGTCACCCAATGCAGCATCTACGGCTCACCTGGAATCATTTCACGCCCACCTGCGGCCTGGGTCTTACAGTTCCAGAAACCCAGGACTCTGAGAGTACCCTCTCTGCAGCGAGAAGTAGCGCCCTGAAGCACATAAGGAACACAGCAACCTAAGGCTGGGGAGGGCTGTCTGGTGCCAGGGGGACTGAAGGCGGGCTTCCAGGGCCCTGGTCCCCTCCCTCCTCTTGGGAACAAAACCTGGCTGCTGCCTCACTGTGCACCTCCTGCATTGTGAGTGAGGAGAAAAGGCCCCCGGGGGCACCTCCTGCGCGGAGGCGGGTGCCTGCAGCTGGACGGCCGCTATCTCTAGGAATCACTCATCAAGTCCCGTTATTTAGTCCATAAGGAAATTGAGACACACATAGTGGCTGGAGGCCACTCAGCTGGTCGTGGCAGAGCTGGGATTCCGACCTGGGGGACCATGTGTGAAAAGTCTAGGGCTGGGGGGCTTCCCTTGTGGCGCAGTGCTTGAGAATCTGCCTGCCAATGCAGGGGATACGGGTTTGAGCCCTGGTCCGAGAAGATCCCACATGCCGCGGAGCAACTAAGCCCGTGCGCCACAACTACTGAGCCTGTGCTCTAGAGCCTGTGAGTCACAACTACTGAGCCCACGCACCACAACTACTGAGCCCGCGTGCCACAACTACTGAAGCCCGCGTGCCTAGAGCCCGTGCTCCACAACAAGAGAAGCCACAATGAGAAGCCCGTGCACCGCAACGAAGAGTAGCCCCAGCTCGCCACAACTAGAGAAAGCCCACGTGCAGCAGCGAAGACCCAACACGGCCAAAAGTAAATAAATTAAATTAATTAATTTAAAAAAAAAGTCTAGGGCTGGGAATAGAATCTGACCCCATGAAATAGTAAAGCTCGAGGCCCACGCTGGGCCCCTCCAGGTTCCTGGAGCACATCCGCCAACGAGCATCTCTCACACAGCACAATCCACAGACAATTCTGGTCTCTCTGGTAATTTCCATAAATGACTGTAATTTATGTGTTAATAGCACAGATATCAAGGTTTGGAACCCCCTGGCGTGTTAGACACGTAATTTGTAATTACAAGCACACAACAATTTGTTCAATGTCAGCGATGTGTCCAGTAATTATCACGCTGGTGAAGAGGAACCCATATCGAGTACAGCGGGGTGCACGGGGGCCAGGGACAGAGAGCCAGCGCTGGGGGTGCTGGGCTTGGGCCTGCGCGGTTTCCCTCAAGGCCACGTCCTATTCCAGGATCCCTCCTTTCCCTCCCGCAGTGCCCCGTCCTGGGGGCATTTGCACCCGGTGGGCCTCTCACGGGGCTCGGCCCTGCCTGCAGGCACCCAAGCATGGACAAGTAGGCACCCCTTCCAGGGGGCATCCCTAGAGGAAACTGCCCCCTGCCCTCAGGAGGGGCCCTGTGTACGGGCCTGTTTCCTGTCCTTCCTGGGCAGTCTGGGGACAACGCTACCTTCCAGTAAATTCCCTCTTGCTTTGGTCAGCCAGCTTGCTGTAGGCTGCTTGCAATCGCGGCTCCAGCTTCTGCCCTTGGTCTCCCTTAGTGACCACCCATGGTTCCGAGGCAGGGATGGCTGGTTGCACTCCCAGTGGCAGTGGGTGCCCTTCCCTGAGCACCAATTCGGTGCTGGGTGCTCCAAGGGACTCCCATCGGGTAAGCAATCCTTCCACCTATAGAGAGGGTACCGTCCACATCTTACAGAAGGAATAGGCCTCAGAAAGACCAAACCACTTGCCCAAGATGCCAGATCACACACCAGCCTCGGGGAGCCAGGATGTGATGCCAGCGATGGGCCAGGTGTGAGCGTTCCCACTCTGGGGCTCAGCCTCTGGTGGGTAGGGCACGTCTTCACTCAACACACGTCGGCTCCCTGTGCTTCCAGCCCCCATGCCAGTTGCGGGGGCCCCGGGGGAGCAGGGGAGGCACTGCCAGGCCCTGCAGGCCTCCTGGGTGCCCAGCCCTGGCTGGGCCAACCTTCCTTGGGCACTCAGTGTGTGCTGACGCACGCCCACCCTGGGAGGGGGTACCTCATTATCTGCATGTCACTGGCTGAGGCTGCAGAGCGGGGATCTGGACCGCAGTACTCCCCTGCAGAGGGTGGTTTCACCCAGCTGTCCCCCTGTCAGGCTTGGTGGCAAATTTAGATCGGCTTAAAACGTCAGCTCAGGTCACAACTGATGGATGGTCCTCGGAGGGGATGAAAGACGGGGTGCTGGCAACTGCGGGCTGGAGCCACCGAACCAGCAGTCTGGGTGCCACTTGGGGTGCGGGTGAGGGCAGGAGGAAGCGTGGCCCCGCCCCGGCCTGACAAGAGCTAGACCCAACCCCACCTGACCTGCGCTGGTCCCTGCTGGGCCAGCCCACCGGTCACCTCTGAGGGGCTGGCGCCACCTGTCGCCCTGCTGGAGAACTGCAATCTGGCCTTCCCAGCCCCAAGCCTCCTGGACAGGGAGGTGCCCAGCCACGGGGCAGGTGCCCAGAGGGGCAGCTGAGGCAGCCTCTGGACCCCACGGTAAGCTTCCTCATTCAGATCTCCTCCTTCCGGCACAACCTAAGACACCCTCCACCCTGCCGCCCCCATCCCCATCATACAGCGGGAGGGCAGCTGGATCAGGAAGCAAAGCCAGGACTCAAACCCAATTTCACTGACATTTCTATCTAACAAGTCATTGACCTGCTTCGAACCCTGGCTGCTCGCTGCTTTAGAAATAAGCAGCAAACTCCTCACCACACCCACAGCTCCCATGGATTCAGCCTCTGCCTGCCTCTGCCCTACGTCTCGGCTCCAGCCTCATACCCGGCAAGTTGGCTCCTGCCCCTGGGCCTTTGCACGTGCTGTTCCCACTGCCGGGTGCATACGTCTCTCTCTTTTCACCTACTTATCCCCGGCTCCACTTTCAAGGAAGCCTTGCCTGACCTCCTTACAGGCCCCACTGAGCAAGTCCTCCCAGCCCCTGGTCCATGCTGTTCGTGGGGGCATTTCCCTCTCCTTCACTGGACACCTCCGTGAGGATAAAAGTCACGTCTGCGGGACTCACCATTTATTGCCAGCCTGGCACACGCTAGGTGCTGGAGAAATATATGTGCATGAGATGAGTTCATATGAGTTCCTGTCCCCAAATCAACACGCCTTCACAAATAAAGTGGCCCTGCTCAAGGAGCTGGGCACAGAGGTAAGGGTCCTTCCTACTTGAGGTTTGGGGGGAGTATTAACAGATGCTAAAGTGGAGGGTCTCTGCTGAGGAGTCCTGACCAGGAGCAGCTAGAGCTGCAATGTGGATGCACGCACATGGTCTCTGAGCCATGGCCCCGTTCCCTCTGAGGATCCACTGGGCTGGGTTTACCCAAGCTGCTCCCACAGACAGAGGAGAGTGTTTGGAGCTGCCTTTCCCCTGGGTTTACAAGCAGCGTCCTGGAGGGAGATTCTAGAAAACTGAGCAGAGGGAGACCGCGTAAGTGGAGAGCAGACACCTCACCAGGCACCTCTCCTTCACTAGTGAGCATGCAGGGCCTGCGTGTGAATTTGGAAAAAGCGCCCTCTTCTGGTGGACACAGCCTCTCAGGCCTGTGGCTTGCTAACAGTGCATTCTTCCTTTGCCAACTGCTCTTGTGCAGTGCACAACCTGAACATCTGCACACGGGCAGCGCCTGGACCTCTGCCCCACTGGGTAACTGGCCACCCTCCCGACACCAACGGTGGATCCTGCTCTTGCTTCGAGGGGGCAGGGAGCCTTTCTCATGAAGCCTCCTAGTCACGCACATAGGGTACGTTGCCACATGTGGCCACCTGCTGCCTTCCTTTCTCAGAGGCTGGGAGAGATAAAGCCCTGCCCTCAGCCCTCTGGGAGCTTTCCCTGGCAGAGATAAGAAGCCGGCAGGTCCAGGAGTCACAAGGCCCACAGAGAACATATCAGTGAGACTTAGCGCTGATCTCGGCTGTTTCCCAGAGAGCACCATCAAAGCTCAAGAGGAAGCAGTGAGAACTCCAGCCGACATCACGCGCTTCTTCCCTGGGCGGGATGGGTGAGGCGTGGCTTGCTGGGTCCTCAAGAAGATAGACCCTTGGTCCTCTCACTGGGGCCACCACGCGCCCTGGGTTTCTGCACTGAGTCAGGAGCCCAGAGGCGGCTCAAGGTCACCCGATGGACAGCTGGCAGCGGGCTGGGCCTCAGCCAGGTCCCCAGGCTCCACCCTTGCTCCAGACCCAGATCTGCTGCAGTGGGGAGGAGGGGGAGCCGGTCTCCAACTGGGCCTTCACTGGGCACAGAGGGACCGTTCTTTGCAGCTCAACAATCCCCCTGTTTGCCCCGTGCCAGGCTGCAGCCTCCCTCAAGTCCTGCTGACGAGGAAGATCTGGGGCCAGCTTCCACAAATATGCGCGCCTTCTGCAGGGAAGCAGCCATCAGGCTCTCTAACCGGGCGGGTGGATTTAAAGGCCCAGAGGGAAGTCACAGGATAGGGGCAGAGCAAGTTGCTGGGTGCTCTCTTTAAAATATGGCAGGGGAACAAATATATACATAGGAACATTTCTGACCAGATACCCCCAAAATGCTCATCCTGTTTGCTCTGGGGAGGGGCGGGGGCATACATCGTTTGCACTGTATACTCTTACAATGTTGAACATTTTACCACGTGCCTGTGTTTCCTAAGCAAGTATTAAACTCATAGGAATAAATGCATGCATAAAGCCCAGGAAGAAGAGAAAGGCACAGGAGCTCAGAAATTCAGAGGACGCAGTGAACTCAGGTATTGACCTTCCCTGTAAAAACAAAAGCCAAGTGCCCAAGTGCCTGCTGGGAGCGGACGTGTTTGGAAGCCCTTTCATGCACGGTGGCATTTCAGAGCAGCCTGGAGAGGTGGGGCCTACTATTGTCACCCCACCATGGCACGAACGTGGAGACAGAGCCCAAGTCTTACCCACTAGCCTAGGCTGAGCTGGGCCCAGAGCCGCCGGCTCTTGTTCCCGCCCTGATGCCCCCCACCCCCACCCCGCAAGGACCTAGAGTTCTCAAAGAGCCCCAGGGAGCAGCAGCTCTGCGCCAGAGGGACTGTGCCTTTGGGCAGGGGGTGAGCAGAGCCTGTGACTTCCAGGGTCACGTAGCCAGCCTGCTGAGATGCTGGGGACCGTCCTCCCAGCCCGGGCCCCAGCTGGGCCATAGCCCATCTCTGAGCCTCAGTTTCCTCATCTATTAAATGGGCGAATCTTCCCTCCCTTGCAGGGTTGGAATAAAGATCACCGAGGGGAGGTTCCCGGCACATAGGCGGTGCTCAGCGCACACCCACTTCCTCTCCCTCTTCCCTGCCCCAAGACTCCAGGAGCACGAAGGTACTGGCCATTGAGGGGGGGAGGCACCAGGATCTGGAAGGCAGACTGGAGGTTGGCAGTGCCACCACCGCCCGCCCCCCCCCCCCAGTGGGCAGGTCCGAGGACGCGGAGTCCCTCAGGAACCGGTGGGCAGGTGCGTGTACATGTGTGTATGAGCCCGGGTGAGTGTGCACAGGGCCCTGAGACCGGCAGGTCCTTGCTCTCGGCCGCCGCCCTCCACCTCCTGGCTCTCGACTTCCCCCAGTAGACCCAGATGGAAAGAGCTTGCGGGGGAGTGAGGGGGGGGACACTTCATTTTCCAGACAGAAGTTCCCAGAGCTGGGCAGGGAAGACACAGCCAGGGCCACCCGGCCCTCTCTTACCTTGCTCCAGTGCCCCGGCTGCGGGTCTCCTGAGGCAAACAGCGCAGCCTCGCTGGCCTCTGGGGGTCTCCTCCGCAGCCCACAGAGCTGAGCTCCCTCGGCCCTCACGGGGGTCTGTGCAGTGGACGGTGCGGGTCATAAGCCCTGAGCCCCTGCTTAATCCGCCAGAGCCCAAGTCAGCGCCAGCTGGACACGTGACGGGCCCCACAGACCTGTTTGTCAGGAGTGGCAGCTGGTCCAGTGGGGGAGGGCTGGCCGCCCTGCCCTGCCCCCGGGCGCTGTCCCTGCCGGGGCTCCCAGGCCGGAGCCTGCGGTCCTGGGCTCCTGCCTGCCCGGGAAAAGTATGAATATGCGCAGGGTGGGGCGGGCAGGGCAGGTAGGGGAAAGGGACACACATGTCACCAAACGGCGCTGGGCAGGCTGGGAAATGGGGTGTGCGTGCGTGTGCGTGTGCGTGCATGCGTGCGTGTGGGAAATGGGACCCTTAACTCATGCCCTTTACTAACATCAATTCCTCGTAGATTAAAAATCTAATGCAAAAGGTGAATTCATGACCACAGGGTAGGAAAGGATTCTTAAAACACAAAACAAAAATAAAGTGAAAGTGGGCTTCCCTGGTGGCGCAGTCGTTGAGAGGCCGCCTGCCGATGCAGGCGACATGGTTTTGTGCCCTGGTCCAGGAAGATCCCACATGCCGCGGAGCGGCTGGGCCCGTGAGCCATGGCCGCTGAGCCTGTGAGTCCGGAGCCTGTGCTCCGCAGCGGGAGAGGCCACAACAGTGACAGGCCCGAGTACCGCAAAAATAATAATAATAAAAAAATTTAAAATAAATAAATAAAGTGAAAGATTTGATAGAAATTAAGAACTCTGAAATTAAGATGTTCATTCCAAGACCCCAGGAAAAGTGAAAAATGCAAGATATTTACAACATATACAAATGACAAAGGACTGGAATCCGGAATACCTAAAGAATCCTCCAAACCAACAAGAAAACAAAAAGACAGCCCAAGGGAGGCAAGAAGCTTGAACAGTCACCTCACCGAGGAGGAGATCCAAACGGCCAACAACCATACGAAAACGCTCAACCCCATAAGCGGTCAGGGAAATGCGGATTAAAACCATTACACACCCACCAGGAGAGCAAAGATGGCAGAGACTGACGACAGGTGGTGCCGCTGGGAGTGGGGGGCGACTGGACGGAAGGACCACAGTGTTGGTCTGCTCTATGACATTGAACATGTGCGTCCCGTGTGGCCCAGTTCCAGACAGATGCCGGAAAGGAGGTCATACGTGCACTAGGACGTGGGCAGGTTCAAGAACACAGCCCCGAACTGAAGACACCCTGTGTGTCCATCGCAGAGACTGGATAATAAACCATGGCCTAGCGATGCAGTGGAATACGAACACCATGGCCGTGACGAGGACAAGCAACAGCTCCTTGTGACTTTAAGAAGAAGCCAGACCTGAAGAAATATCTACAGCTTAAGTCTACGTAGAAACGAGTCAAAAATAATGGGCTTCCCTGGTGGCGCAGTGCTTGAGAGTCCGCCTGCTGGGAAGATCCTACATGCCGCTGAGCCTGTGCGTCCGGAGCCTGCGCTCCACGACGGAAGAGGCCACAACAGTGAGAGGCCCGCGTACCGCAAAAAATACAAAAATAAAATAAAATAAAATACTTGCAAAAATAAAAAATAAAAACAAGGCCATGTGGTAAAGAGTTGTTCAGACAGGTGGTAAGACAGTGACAAGAAGAACAGTATTATCACAAATGTCAGGGTGGTGAGCATCCCTGAGGGGCAACAGTTGAGGGGGAGCCCACGGGGCGGGGCAGGGGGCTTCTGGCAGCGCGTCGTCTCGGCGCCCGGGTGGTGGTCTCACAACGTGTGCGTTCCTCTTATTTCTGCTGAAGCTGCTGTATGCCTGTCTTTTCGCCTTTCTGTTTGACAGGTTATCTGTCACATCTAAAATAGAAAGGTATGTGTGGTGTGGCAGGCAGAGGGGACAGGCAGGGACCCCAGCTATGACGGCAGTGCAGACGTCAGTGCAGCACCACATAGGGCACCGGAGCCGGAGGGGCATACCTGCTGTTTCATTTCACAAACGAGAACCGAGGATCAGAGACAGGAAGGAAACTGCCCAAGTTTGCACAGCAAGTGGGAAGCCTGCAGGGCCAGGACTGGAATCTAGGTCTCCCGGAGCCCAGACGGGGTGGGGGGGCTCCTTCTCATCCCCCTTTTCAATGGAAGAGCTCTTCCATTGCAAAGCAGCTTTAACACCGACCAGGACAGACTCATTCTTTTTAGCACTCACTGAAATTCTGTTTGTTTACTTTTTTGTTGCAGGTCTCCTGCTGCTGAAATCAAAGCTCCTGGAGGGCAAGGCGTTTTGTCTGTGTGGCTCCCGTGCTATCATCACAGGCGCTCCATAAATATTTGCTGAATGAGAAAATCAACAGAGCTGGCATTTCTATTTGGACTTTGAGGCCTTAGGAATACTGAGTGGCTTCTCAATATTCCCAAAGGAGAAAATGGAAACTAGCTGTATGACATTGACACACTTTCCAGAATTACCTTCATAACTGCCCTGTCATCATTCCCATTTTAAAGAGGAGGAGACTGAGGCTCACGGAGGTGCAGGAAGCTAGGGAGCTGAGAGCTGGGACTGGAACCCATCCCAGCGGCAGGCTGGCCCTCCGCTGGTCCATGCACCTGACACAATCAGGATCTGCTGCTTCAGCCCCTCCTCCCGGCCCCCAATCCTTACAATTTCCAAAGTGCTTTCCGGACTCTTTCAAACTTCTTCAGCTCAGGGAGGGGAAGGGACTTGTCTAAAGCAACAAGGAGTTCAGCTCTGACCTCAGGGCTTCCCAAGTTAGTGTGGCCGACAGTGACCCCAGTGCTCCGGGATTGGCCATAAGACTCTCAATTTCCTTCCTGCTTCACGCCAAATCCTCGGGCCCCTTGGCCAAGTCCAAATCCTGGAGGAGCCGGATAATGGAGTGTTCCCATAATACCCCGAGGCAATTGGCTTTATTAAAACAGCCTGGCACTGAGCATTTTTCCAAACCTATATTACCATCCTGATAGCTTTCACTAAGTCCTCAGATTAAAAAAAAAAAATAAAAAAAAAAGTCATTGGCTCTGGGAGCCCTGGAGCTAAAATGGCCCTCCAGGGCATCTCGCGTAACGGAGGCACAGGAGTCTTCTCGACTGCCGCAGCTTGCATACCTCCAATGAGGACAACTCACTACCTTTTTCTTGTTTAGATCCACCTCAGCTGAGCACAGCAAAGCCTCACATTAGCCCCTGGCGCTGGGGACCCGCAGGTGCCTCAGCCACTGTTCCGCCCTCAGGGGATTCAGTCTGGTGGACGACGAGACTGTCATCCCGACAGGACTTCCTTCTAAAGAGGCAGCAGATGAGGCCCAAACGCAGGTACCTGGTCACAGGATCCCTTTGCAAGCCTTCCTACCTCCGTCCACACAGCCCGCGTGGATTCACGGGGTCGGTCCCCTCTGAGCACCCTAAGCCCCCGCGCCTCCCCAGGCCATGTGGGTGCGCAAACTGCCAAGCTGTCGGGACACTAGGGCCCAAGTCACGGAAAAGACTCCGGCCAGCGGCGGGTGGGGGCGTGCAGCATTCTCAGTGGGTCCCACTGGCCCGTGCGGCTGACATCATTGTTTGATATTACGCTTCTAGAGCCTTCATACACGTGAGCAGATGGGTTTGTGGTTTCGAAGATGAAATGGGCTGATACAAGTGAGACCCCGTGAGAAGGTCGCGCACGGAGTAGGTGCTTAAAAGATGCCTGCTGGGTGTGAAGTGTAATCATACTTCAGAAGGATCAGAAGGCCACATACACTCAGTTCTTCGAAGAGTCACCGAGAGCTCGGCTGCCTGCACGCTGCCTTTCCAAGCCGGCACTTGTGTGGCAGGGCCACTGAAGAGCTCAGGCAGTTGCGGGCAGGTGTCCTGCATTCAGGCCTACCTATGTCCCTGCACACTGTCCCCACCCCCCCCAGTTCAGTGACAATGGGACCCCCAGGGGAGGCAGACACAGAGACTCTGGGCAGATTTTGCTGAAGAGGTGACACCAATGGGTGAAGGCTGAGCAAAGGTTTCTGGGTGGCGCAGGTGGGGTGGGCATACCTGCAGGAGCCAGGACGGGCAAGGCTGAAGGCTGGGCCCGGTGGGAAGGCAGCAGGCACTGGAAGATGCTGCCCCCAGAAGCGGGTCTGAGTCACACTTCACAGTGTGGACACCAGGTCTGAGCAATGGCAGTAGGTGGAACCCTGGGCCTCATACAGGGACCTGCCCCAGTGCCTTCACCCAGCCTCTTTCATGCAAGAAACATCATCTCCTGATAGGTGCAAGCAACCCCCTTCCCTACCGCCTAATTATGAGGGACGGGGTGGGGTGGTGATGAGACATCTGGTCAAATTCATAGCCTCCCTAACCGATGAGTATTCAGCTCCAGCTTGCACATCCCAGTGACGGGGAGCTTACTATGAGAACAAAGGACGGCTGTGCTCTACTAGGGCCGCCTAGGTGCTTAGCACCCCAGCAGTTAGAACACTGGGTGGAGGAAAGCTGAGGACACAGAGGGTCCCAGTGCTGGCTTGGCCTTGGCACCCTCTCTGCACAATGGGGCAGGGGCATGACTGAGCTCACGGTGTCGTTGTGGGGCTGGCAGCCACGGGGTGAGCAAAGAAGTGCTGGAAGGGCAGGCAGCCACGGGAGAGGGTGGCAACTCTCCTCACGAGACTCAAGATTACTTAATGTCTGCAACCTGTGCAGGAGCCAGGGTTCCCCTTCCTTATCCCTCCACAGCAGGGACCGCTGGGGGGAACACCGAGTCCTCTGAGCCTTCCCCAGGCAGCAGCTCCCCAGGGATGGCTAGACTGCTGGAGAGCTGGGGACACTGGGGTGCTGTGTGACCTTGGATGTGTCCCTGCCTCTCTCTAGCCTCAGTTTCTCCGTCTCTAATAGGAGACTGGCCCCCAGATGCCCCATCTAGGGCTGATGCTCAGTGGCTGGGCCGCGGCATTGTGGCCCCCTGAATACCTCTTGGCTTGTCCTTTCCTGTCTCTGGGGCGTCTGGGGCTGCTGCTTTTCTCTCCTTTCAAACCCAACTGCTGCACATGGGATCTCTGGCCACACATGGTTTCAGAGGCTTGGCCACCGTTCCAGCCCAAGGGAGGAGGCAGGCATAAAGCTGGGGGCAGGGAAGGGTGACCAGAGGTCACCTTCGTTCCAAGTTGCTCCCAGGGGCTGTGTAGGCTGGCACGCACGCTGTCTGGTGGTGCCTGACCACCGAGCGGAGCAGGGGCTCCCCGGTGCAGAGCAAGTGCCCCACACCCACCCCATGACGGAGCATGCCCAGAGTTAAACGCAGAAAGCTGACCAGGCAGAGGGGACCGCTGGCCTGCAAGCCTCATCTCTCGGACAGGCCCGGGGGCGGGGACACCCACTGTCATCTTTCTGCTCCGTTTGCTCTGGAAACAGATCAGCTGTGACAGCCGAGAGCTTAGCAATTTAAAGGGGCAACTGCGTGGCAGAAACTTGGGAGGGGGGTGTCCCCGTGACTGTGGGGGGGCAGGGGGACAGCCTGGCCACACCTCTCGCAACCGGCCCTGCCTCCTCACAGCCCAGGGGCAGCTAGTTTGGGCAGGGCAGGGCTTTCCCGCAGTCAGAGCCCCCTGGTCCATGAGGGCTCCCCCCCAAGGCTGGCAGGTGGAACAGGGTGTCCTGATACCTGCGACAGCCCCATCGTCACTTCTCAGACTCCTGCTGCCTCCTGCCCCATTTGGGACTGGGTCCGGAGATCGCAGTGGCTCTTCCAGCCCCCAGGCACAGTCCCTTAAACCGACTCCTCGCCCACTGGGGGTCTGACCCAGGGGATCCCCAAGACTACCAGCCAGCCTCCTGCCCACGTGGTAGTGGGAGGAGGGGCTGCCCAAGGTCACGCAAGGGGTCGGGGCAGGGCTGAATTCGGGGCCAGCCATCCAGCCCACCCCAAGAGCGTCTAACTGGCTCACAGCGAATTCCTGAGATGCCTCAACCTCCCGCCCGCAGGCTCCGGACCCTGGACCCGCGGCACGATTTCTCCGCGGAGAGGCGGGAGCATGGCGGAGGGGGGAGAAAAGGGAAAGAGTGTGTGTCCTGGGGGCGTGCAGCTTCCCCCTGCGACCCTCGCGACCTGGGTTCATGTTTCCCAGTCCAGGCAGCCAGCTGTATAGACACAGAGACCCTCAGCCCCCCTCCCCCCAGATCGCGCCTTCCATGTCCGCAAGGTTTTGGAGAAGCGATCCGCAGAGCCGCGGAGGCTCCATCTCCTGCGACCCAGGGATCGACACCGCAGAGTCCCGGTTCCGAAAGCCCGGCGCCGCCGCCCCCGCCCCATTCCCCCGAGCCCGGCGCCGCGGGCGCCCGACCCTGCAACCCTGGGGCCCGCCGCGTCCCCGCGACTGCGGCCTCGGCCCTTGTCCCGGGCCCGGCTCCGCAAAGCCACCCGCCGCCCCCGCCCGGTTCCCGAAAGCCGCTCGCGCGTCGGTGCACCGCGGCCTCCGCCGACCCCCGGCCTGGCCCCCGGCCCCCGGCCCTGGCCGCCCCGCCCGCTGCCGCGCGCGTCCCCCGCCGGCCCGCCTCCTACCTCGCGGGGCCGCCCGCAGCCTCCGAGCGCGCGCCGTCCCCGCCGTCCCCGCGGCGGGCAGGAGCGCGGGCGGGCGCACGGCGCGGGGGGGCGGGCGCGCGGGAGCCCCAGCCCGAGCCGGAGCCGGAGCCCGAGCTCGAGCCCGAGCGCTGCCGGCCGGCCGGCCTGCCTCCGCGCAGTGACCTTGGCGTGCGCGGCCTCTCCGCGCCCAGCCTCAGTTTCCCCGGACAGGGGTGTGGGCGCGGGGACGGGTGCCGCCCCGGCCGCCGACGTCACCCGAACCCCGGCCAGTTGAGGGCGCCCGGGTCGGTGGGGCCGCCGAGGGGATAGGCCGGGGAGCGGGGTCCGCACAGTCGAGCGCGGCGGAGGGGCGCTGGGGCCCCGGCCTTTCGCTCGGACTCCCCGAGACTCCCTAGGTAAACACCTGGGAGCTGCAGCCGCAGACCCCTCCCACGGAGAACTGCGGTCCCCGCCGGCCATGCCCAGCCCCCTCCCCGAAGCCTCCCCAGTTCTCAGATGAGAAGACCGAGGCCCAGAAAGCAGCGGCCAGAATCGCACAGCGCGGTGGTGGGGCTCTGTGTCCCCTCCAGGACGCGCGCTCCTGGCAGTTTGGGGAGGGGGGTCCAGGCCTGCCGGCGCCGCCCCTTATCCTACAGCAAACATGGACTCGGCACCCACTGAGTGCAGGGGACGGGCCTCGGTGGGGCGGCACGGCCTCGGAGAGGGGCCAGTTCGTGGGGAAGGAGTGGAGTAGGCAGGAAAGGCCTGGCCTGGAAGGGGCAGGAAGGGGGAGGGCACTCCAGGAAGGCTGTACCCAAGGTACAAGCAAGCAGAGGAAGGCGCGCTGCCCGGTGTGTAGGGAGATTCTGACAGCCCTGAACACCAGATTAAGGACACTTCTTCGTTTCGTGGTCAGCCGGGAGACCCCCACCAGGTGGGAGCAAGGGCAGCCGCAGTCTGGGCTGGGTTAGGGCGCGCCCCCTGGTGGCCACAAGGGGCGAGACAGGAGGCCGGGGGACGGGCCGCAGTGGTCCAGCCTGGCGAGTGATGTAATGAGTCAGGAGACTGGAGTCTCTGCGGGCTCTGACCTTGGGCAAGGAACTTCCCCTCTCTGGGCTTCTGGAGGGGGGAGGGAGCCTGACTTTCCACTCTGAAATGTCATGACCCTGGATATTGGGGCCAGGTGGAAGTAGGCAGTGGACCCCCCCAAGGAACAGGCAGATCAGAGGTGAGTGGTAGACATTCTGTTCAGCACTTTATGAGGTTAATTTCATTTACTTGAGGTGTAAACTATTATCCCAATTTCAGAGACAAGGACAGCGCAGCACAAAAAAGGTAAGTCAACTGCCCACACTCACATGGCTGGCTAAGTGGCTGAGCTGGGATTTGAACACAGGCCTGTGGGGCTGCAGAGTGTAAGCTAAGGTGGGTGCCTGACCACCTCAGTCTCGTCTTGCAGCATTTATGAGCACCCGAGCTGCTCCTGGAATATACAATGCACTGGTGATGGGCAGAGACGGATAAGGAACGGTCCAGCTCCCAGTGGGTCTTCCTCACCATTGATGCTCACAGCAAACAAGACAGTGGTCCCCCTGGGGGATGGGCTTTCAGGGCGAGGCATGAGCCCCCGCCCACCCCCGAAACCCTGTGTTACACTCTCCTGTATCATTGGACATTATGTTTTTAAAAACTACGAACTAATTTTATAATTTCAAAAACTTAAAAAAAAAAAGAAGGAAAGATTCTTGTAGTTTTAATAATTAAAAATGCTTTCCTAGAGAAACTCCATCCTTTTGTTGTCAGTGCCAGGAGTGAGTTACCTGGCTGGCAGGAAGGCAGGTGAGGGACCTGGGAAGAGCAAGGGTTTTAGAATCTGTTCAGCCTGGGCAGGTCCCACCACCTTTCTGAGCCTCATGTGAATTCATCTGTAAAATAGACCTGATGATAAAAATCGTCACCTTGCCTCCTTTCAATGGCTGCTCTGAGGATCAACTGTGATAATGTGTGAAAAGGTTGTGTAAAATGTACTGTATAAATATTTGTATTCCCAGAAGCTATGGAGGAAAATATTGGTAAATTTAACTACATAGAAATGAAAACTTCTAAATGGAATAAAACATACCACAAAGTCAAAAAAGACAAAGAGTAAACTTAAAGAGAATATCTGCAGCACATATGACAGAAGTTAATTGAGGAAAATGAGATGAAAGTTACTTTCCCGGATACGTAAAAAACTCTTTCAAAGCTATAGGAAAAAGATGACTAACCAATTAGAAAAAAGAGCAGAGGATAGAAACAGCGGCTCAGGGAAAGATACTCAATCTCACTTGTAATTAAATGCATATTGAAGAAATACAAACTGAAACACAGCATGCTTGTCATTTTTTGTGTCTACCAAGTTGGCAGAAAAGAACAAGTATGATGATGCTTTTGCTACTGAAGGTGGGAGGAGATGAACGCATCCAGAGTACTGGAGGGTGAGGTGCAAGATGGGGCGACCTGTTTTTGAAGGGTGATCCGGCAAAGCCATCCAGCATGCTGGCATGAAGACGCAAGGGCAGTGCACACAGCACTCTGTGTCAGTCGGCAAACTAAGAAGAGAGACACCTCTGGTGTCCAACACTGGGGGAGGGTGAGCCGGCACGAACACACCCACAGGCTGGGACTTCACGGGAGTATCTCCAGGAGGCATTTCTGCTGAAAAATGCAGGGGACAGGGCTTCCCTGCTGGCGCAGTGGTTGACAGTCTGCCTGCCAATGCAGGGGACACGGGTTCGTGCCCCGGTCCAGGAAGATCCCACATGCCATAGCGGAGCAGCTAGGCCCGTGAGCCATGGCCACTGAGCCTGCGTGTCCAGAGCCTGTGCTCCGCAACGGGAGAGGCCGCAACAGTGAGAGGCCCGCGTACCGCGAAAAAAAAAAAAATGCAGGGGACAGAACACTGTGTATGTTGTGATCCCCTTGTGCACACTGTAAAAGGTTATACATATATGCGTACTGTAATCTCCTACTTCTCTCCGAGAGGATACCCACATACCCAAACAATACCTGCTATTCATGGCTGCCTTTTCGGAGGACGGTGGAGTGTGTGCAATGCGTGTGGGAGGAGCTCTTACTTTTCATGTGATACTTTTCTGAGGGTTAGTTGATTTGTAAAAAGTCGCCAGGGATTATCTGGACATAGGCACAGGCTCACGGGCTGATTAAATCTTCTTTATGTGCCTTTAAAAAATTAAGCAACTGTCTTTAAAGTGAATAAAAATTATTGGCGTCTTCTTGTTACCTAAAGTGCGCCAAAGAGGGATTGCTCGACAGATGCCTGTTACGATACATCCGTCCGGTGGAAACCTACGCGGCGGTCAAAAAGGATGCAGCTTCTGTACATGACGGACAAGGAGCAATCTCCAAGGTATTTTTGTAAGTGGAAAAAGCAAGGTGCAGTACAGGGTATGGTGTGTTACCTTTTATGTAAAAAAAGAGCAGGGTATAGGGTACCTGCTTGTGTGTGGATGTGTCATCTCTGACAAAGGTGCTTAAGAAACTGGTACAGTGGTGCCCTGGGGAAGGGTGTGGAGAATTGGGGGCCAGGGTGGGTAGGAGAATGGCTTTTCACTGAAATGTTCCATTTAAATATTTTTTGTGCCCTCTGCATGTACTACTGCTTAAAAAAATTATGTTTTAAAAAGAATCATTTCTGAGTCTGCACGCGTAGTTGGGAGGCCTGCTCTGACTCGGGCTGGGGCTCACTCCCTGTGTGACCGCGGGAGGATCGTCTTCCTCTGAGCCTTGAGGTCCCCTCAATCGAGCAGGCAGGAAGCCTGAGATAAGGCAAGTGCCAAGGCTCCGTGCAGCTCTGACGTCAGACCAGACCGAGAACCTTCTCACTGGAAGAGCCAACCTGATGTGGAATGCTGCCGGGAGGTGGGGCTTCCCGGCCTTGCGCTGTGGGAGCGGAAGCCGAGGGTCAGCTTCCTTGGCCTATGGAATGCATGACTTCTGAGGCCCCTCCAGGCTGGCCACCATGCTCTTCCCTTTTTCTTCTCCCACCCACCGCGCCCTGCCTGGAAACTCCTGGTTCATCTTTCCTCTCCAGATCAGCCCTGGCAACAGTCCCGTCTGTCTGGTTGGAGATCAGTTCCTCGGAGCAGGAAGAGACGAGCCAGCACTGGGCACCCATGTGGGAAGGAGACGTCAGTGGGGGCAAAGCCTCCTGCAGGGAGACTGAACCACTTACCCCACCGGGGATCAGCCATGGCCTTGATCCTGCCCCTCTCCTCTCCCCACCCCCTGTCGTTACCCAGAACGTTCCCCATTGCCCAGCAAACCAAACTGACGCTCTTCAGCGGGACATTCACGGTTCTGCACTTTCTGGCCTCAATTTATCCTCCTAGCCCATCCCTCCACCCATCATTGTCCCTTATTTAAAGCAACTTTCAAAAATACAGCTTCAGGGCTTCCCTGGTGGCGCAGTGGTTAAGAACCGCCTGCCAATGCAGGGGACACGGGTTCGAGCCCTGGTCTGGGAAGATCCCACATGCCGTGGAGCAACTAAGCCCGGGCGCCACAACTACTGGGCCTGTGCTCTAGAGCCTGCGAGCCACAACTACTGAGCCTTCGTGGCACACCTACCGAAGCCCGTGCACCTAGAGCCCGTGCCCCGCAATGAGAAGCCACCACGATGAGAAGCCCGCACACTACAACGAAGAGTAGCCCCTGCTCGCCACAACTAGAGAAAGCCCGCGCACAGTAACGAAGACCCAACGAAGCCAAAGATAAATAAAATAAATAAATTTATATTAAAAAAAATACAGATTCAATCACATCCCTTCCTTGTTCAAAACCCTTCTAAAGCTCCCCATGACCTGGAGGATAAAGTCTAAGCTCCCAGTTCAGCACCAGAACTAGTTTCTGCCTCCCTGCCCACCCCCCCATCTTCAGCTGCTTCCCCCAAAGTCAAGCTACACTTAATGTCTTGTGAGTACGCCATGCTGTTCCACAACACTGAGTATTTGCACATACTATGCCCTTTGGTTCATCAATATACAAAGAGTTCTAACAAATCAATAAGAAAACCATGAAAATAAAAGTGTCCAGCTGATTTAACTAGGTAGCTCAGAGAAGAAGAAATATAAATGGCTTATAAACATACAAAAAGATATATAACCTTACTGATAAAGAATCGCATACCATAATAATGAGATACTATTTTCACCCACCAAATTAGTAAAAATTCCTGAAGAGTGCTTTTTGCCTGTTAGCTCAAGTCCAAACCCACCCTTAAGATCCAGCTGCAAAAATGTCACCTCCTCTAGACATCTTGGCTCGCACAATGCCCTGTACATCCTGACACAGTTCTTAGAACAGGACCAGGCACATAGGAGAAATTCAATAACTGTTAGCTATTGATTGTAAAAATAACCACTGCCACGCTGTCCTGTAATCATCAGCTAATGAGACTATTCATTGCCCAAAGTCCCCGAGGGCGGGGATGGAGTAGGAATCATCTCTGTTTTGCCAGCATCAGTACAGGGCCTGTGACAGAGCCGTGCCCAGTAAGTGGCTAAGCACTGGGGACAGCTGAGGTGCGTGAGGGGGAGGGACAGCTGGAGCCGGGAGCCGGCCCTCGGGGCTGCTCTGCTCGGGAGAGGAGATGCTGCGGAGGAGGGGGCCGGGTGCAAGGCCAGGTGGTGGGCACACGTGGTGTCCACTCTGCATCAGGCAGGAGCTGAGCTGGGCTCTCTACCCACACTGTCTCTATTGCTCCTGCTTCTAGAGATGGGTGACGCCCCCTCCATTTTACAGGTGAGAAAACTGGGCGGGTGCTGAACGACTTCCTAAGTGGCTCTTATTTACTCCACGCGGCCTCCGTGCTGGCTTGTGGGCACTCACAGATGCACGGCTTTGGACTCATCACTTTCTCTATAAGGGCCTCTACTTTCCCGTCTGAGAGATGGCTCTATATTAAGGGTCTCTCAAACTTAAGAACTGGTGGACCCCTAAGAATACAGTTTGCAACGTTCATCAGACCCCACTTTAGGGAACAATGAATCCAGAGTTAAGTGAGACCACACTGGAGGGTCCCTTGAAGACCACGTGTTCAAAAACAGAATAGGAAAGGCAGCCACAGAAACCAGACAGCAGAACTCAGTTTTTAGAGAGCCGTCCAGGTGGTCTGGAGAAACTGGAAGCCTCATACAGTGCTGGTGGGAATAAAAAATGGCGCAGCCACTTTGGAAAACAGTTGTGTGTTTTTTAAAAAGTTAAACATAGAGTTACTACCTGACCTGGCAATTCCACTCCTTGGTATCTACTCGAGAGAAATGAAAACACATGTCCACATAAAAACTTGTAAGTGAATATCCCTAGCAGTATATTCATAATAGCCAAAAAGTAGAAACAGCCCAGATACCCATCAACTGGGGAAACAACCTAAATGTCCATCAACTGGGGAAACAACCCAAATGTCCATCAACTGAGGACAGTAGATAAACTACATGTGGTCTATCTATACAACGGAGGGAGTCCTAATCAGCAAAAAAAAGGAATGAAGTTCTAACACCTGCTACAGCATGCCTGAACCTTGAAAACATTAGGCTAAGTGCAAGAAGCCAGTCACAAAAGGTCATTTACTAGATGATTCCATTTATATGAAATGCTCAGAAAGGCAAGTTTATTGACAGAAAGTAGATTAGTGTCTGTCGGGGGCTGGGGTGGGACAAAAGAGTGATAGAAAACAGACACAGATTTCTTTTCAAGATGATTTGAAATGATTTAAAATCATGGTGACGATTACACAGCTCTAAGTATACTAATCATCATTAAATTGTACACTTAACACAAGTGAATTTTATGATACAAAGTAAACCTTGGTAA
This sequence comes from Grampus griseus, assembly GCF_964374135.1. NCBI lineage: Eukaryota > Metazoa > Chordata > Mammalia > Artiodactyla > Delphinidae > Grampus > Grampus griseus. The sequence continues at coordinate 101,952,517 of NC_139004.1, read as the reverse complement.
AGCTTCATGAAAACCCATGATGACTAAATGTAATGCAAGATTCTGGATCGGGGAAAAACTTGACATAAAGGACATCATTGGGATAACTGGTGAAATGCAACTCTAAATTGTATTTTATTTATTTAGTTTTTACTTTTTGGACACACCCTGTGGCATGTGGGATCTTATTTCCCTGATCAGGGATTGAACCACCACCCCCCGCATTGGAAGCTCGGTGTCTTAACCACTGGACCGCCAGGGAAGTCCCTAAATTGTACTTTAGATCCTAGTACTGTGACCATGTTAGGTTTCATGAATTTGGCTATTGGACCGCAGATATGTAAGAGAGTGTCCTTTCTCTTAGAAAACATGCTGAAGTATTATTTAGGAGTAAGAGTCATTAGGTTGCATGTTTGTTTGTTTTTGTTTTTTTTGCGGTACGCGGGCCTCTCACTGCTGCGGCCTCTCCCGTTGCGGAGCGCAGGCTCCGGACGCGCAGGCTCAGCGGCCATGGCGCACGGGCCCAGCCGCTCCGCGGCATGTGGGATCTTTCTGGACCGCGGCACGAACCTGCGTCCCCTGCATCGGCAAGTGGACTCTCAATTACTGCGCCATCAGGGAAGTCCCAGGTTGCATGTTTGCGATGACCTCTCAAATAGTTCGGGGAGAAAAAAATGTTTTTGTGAGAGACTGAAATCGGGTGAAATGTTACTTATGATGAAGTGGGTGAAGGGTACACGGGAGAATTCTTTTTTTTTAAATTCTTGCAGGCCTTCTTCAAGATTGAAATTGTTACAAAATAACTTGTAATGAATCCACACGTAAAAATATTACTGAGTGGAACTTGAGTACCCCTGAGAATAAATCCATGGCCCCCAAAGGAGAAAAGGCGCTGATGCAGTTGTGAACACACCTCCCACAGGGGGTGTCCCTGCTCATCCCATGTCTAGGTACCCTCCCACACCCCTCCACCACCCGGGCGCTACCCATCCCATTCCTGGAGAGTCCACCGATTCCCAGGCTGGGAGCCCCTGAATTATTTTAGGGGTTCTCGCATTCCACATACGCTGCTGGTAGACCAAATACTATGCTTCACACATTAACATCTTTCAAACCAAAACAGATGCTGTGCGATGAACAAAATTCACAGACTTCACATTCATGTAAAATGGGTTCTCAGTGGCTCACCGTGATTTTTCAGCCACGGATACTAACCCTTATGTGCACTGGTCGGGGGGGTGGTATGTGTGGGATTTGGGGAGATGAAAAGGCGTCCTCCCTTTACCAGAAAAGCTGGCAAGTGCACATGGAGCCATCCCAACTCCCCACGCCGCTGCTTCGTGGCGGGGAGGACAGGGTTGGAGCGGCGAGGGGGAGGCCCTAGGGCTCCCACCTCAGCAAGTCTCCGGGGGCCTGGCTGCCCAGTTCCCACTCTGGCACTGCGTTTCCCCAGCCCGCCTGCTCCCAGCGGGTCGGGAGCCTCTAGAGGGCAGTTACTGGGATGGGGACACCCTGCAGGGGACACCCTGCAGACACTCCTCCAACTCCCAACTGGGGCCACAGGGGAAGGCAGAAGGACACTGCCACACCGGGGGCGGGGATACCGACCCAGCCCGATGCAATGAGGACGGGGGCACGCGGACCCCCAGAAGAGGCCCGGGAGCTGTCAGCAAAGGACTCCGCCTTCAGCAGCCACGCAGCGTCCAGAGGCAGGCTCCGCGGGGGCCCTTCTCCCGTAACTGGCCCAGCAGATGATGGAGCAGTGGCGGCACCAGCTGGGGGCCAGCTGCCACCTGGGAGACGGGACGCCAGGGATCCTGGTCTGACCTCCTCATCGCTTGGGCAGTGCCTGGCACACTGCAGGTGCTCAGCGGAAAGATTTACCAACAGAGTAACTCACTCGATCCCCTCCCAGGGCAGGAAGGGGAGTCGTCGGGGAGGGGACGTCCAACCGCCCAGTGGGAAAGAGACGCCCCCGAAAATCCCATCCCGTGGACAGGGTGTTCCATCAGTCCGCTCAGTGACCCCTGAGGTGGTGATGCAAAAGCCATTTCCCAGGTAAAGCAACTGAGGCCCAGAGAAATGAGGTGACTTGCCCAAGGCCATACAGCCTGGACGGCAGAGCTGGATCTTGGGCCCAGCTTCCTGGGATCTATAGCTGTTCGTCCCTCTGAGCTGACCATGCAAAGGAAGGAATCGTCACAGCCAGCATTCACTGACACCTGTGAGGTGCCTGGCACTGCACCCAGTCCTTTCAAGGTTTTCTCATTTGCCCACTCTGTGAGGTAACAGTAGGTCCATTTTGCAGATATAACTGAGGCCCCGAGCAGCTCTGTGGCTTGCCCTAGGTCACAAAGCAAGGCAGCAGGCCATCTAGGGCTGGGACTCACGCCGCCAGACTTCCCCAAGTGGCGACAGCGAGGCAGAACACGCTGTGCTCCCAATGCCTCGGTTTCCTCTTTTTGCAAGGAAGGTGTGGGCAGAATGACCTCTGACCTGGTGTGATGTCATCAGGAGGGTGGGACTCTCTCCTGGGAAGTCTTAGGGCTGAAAAGGGAAGTGAGGAGCGGCTGTTTCCCCATCCCGCCCACTCCCCACCCTGGCCCTATGCCAGGTGGGTGGTCACCTCCCTTTGACCACCTCCTCCGGAAACTGCCCTGGAAGTGCCCCTGTGCCCACAGCAGGAGCATAAAGCCAGCCTCCAGCCCCAGAGCCTCACACCTCACACCCTCCTACTAAGATCGCCCCAATCGGGAACCAGGAGGCACAATAATGAATACACACACACATGTGTGTGTGTGCATACACACTCACATATTACTGTATATTTTCTCTACTTCAGGACACATCACAGGAGAGCTGGGCTGGCAGGGGTTTGGGACCAAGGGGCTGAGATGCCCCGTAGCTGTATCCCTCGGGGCTGCCCTCCTCTCTGCCTGCGTGGCACCAGCCTCCTGCCCATCCTCTGCCTCCGGTCACCCCTGCAATCCATCCTCCATCTGAGGTCCTGAGGCATCTTCTTCAAACGCAGGTCTGATGACCAGGAGGCAGTGGAGCAAATGGTTCAGAGCCTGGGCTTCGGGGTCAGGATGATTTGAGGTGTGAGGACATTTGTTAATGATGTGAACTTGGGCAAGTGACTATCTCCCTAAGCCGTGGTTTTCTCACCTGCAAAATGGGAATTATAAGAAACCCTAGCCTATGGTGCTGACAGGAAGGGATGGTGCAGGTCAAGTCGCCGAGCACAGCGCCTGGAGGGTCTTATCAGATCACGGCGGGGAGGCTGGATGTCTGTGCCTGCCCAGCCTCCCAGCTCACTTCCAGTAAGGCACCCCACTTTTCTCTGGGGGATCCCCCTCCTCCACTCTTAGTCTATCTAATTTGTGTCCAGGGACTCGATCCCTAACTTGACAGTATTCCGCCCCCTTACCAAAGTGACTGGTCCAGGGATGGGCATGTGACCCGAGCCTGTACTGGGAGTTTGTTGGAACCGTTTCTGTTGGGATCATCAGCTGTCAGACTATTGTAAACCTGGAGCTGTCAGTCCCGTCACGAGCAGAGATACTGCCTGGGAATGAAGTCGGGAAAGAAGAGAAAAAGACACCAGTGTCTCTGACAAATAGTGTGAGCTCCTGAATCAAACTGTACCCAAAGCCCTGTCTGCTTCAGAAGTAGAAGGCAATGAATTCAGCCTCAGCTTCAGCCAGTCTGGGTTTTTGTTTGTTTGCTTTTCTCACTTGCCGCCGAAAGAACACTGGTTAATCTAACCTTCCTGCTCAAAAGCCCCGACGGCGCCTCTGTGCCCACGGAGAGAGCACAGCACCCCGGGCTCCGGCCCACCTGCCTTGCTTTCTGGCCCCAATCTGGCCCTCATCCCTTCCAGACCCAACACCACCCAACTCTGACTGCTGCTCCCCAAACACACGGGGACTCGACCTACAGAATCCACCCACCATCTCCTCCCTCTCTACCTGCCCACTCCAGACCCAGCACAGGTGCCTGTGCTCCCCTGAAAACCTCTCCTAAATGCTACCCCCCTACCCCCGAAGAGCCACGGCCACCCGGCTCTGGCCTGCTGCCACGCTTGATTATATCCCTCGGGCAAAGGCCACTAGTGCTTTGCTTTTGTCTCACTGGATCTTTGAGGAGAAGAACACCCTGGATTGACTTGGGATTTGACAAATTCAAAATCTGCTCTTAACTCACCAAGTGCATTTCCTGACCTTCAGGTCTCACTGGCCTGGTGCCTGCCCTCAGGGGGCATATACCCGGAACCAAACAGTTTCCCATTTGTCTCAAATCCATGGTTGCAAAAACGACAATTTAAAAAATGTTACAGTCAAACTGAGAACAGTAGTTTTACTCAACGTAATCACTGACCTTTACGGAGCCACTGCTATGTCATTACACGTGGACACGCCCAAGTATAATGTTATTTAATCCTCACCTTGTGAAATGCTACCCTCATTTTGCAGAGGAGGAAACTGAGGCTCAGAGAGGCACAGGGGGCTGCCCGAGGAGTCACGGCAGCCGAAGGGGGAGCTGGGATCTGACCCTCCATCTTCCTGCTCCCACCCTGGCTTATCTCAGCCGCCCGTGAACACACTTGAGGAGCAGTTTAGAAGGGGTTTAAAAATTCGCCGCTTAAAGCTCAGAACCAAGCTTGTTTCCTGGCTGCCCAGAGCGGGTGGCCGTCCATACCCACTGCGGCGTCGGGGTCCCTGGCTTCACAATTCACACCTGGCCTCTGGCTCTGACGCGCCCCTGTTTTGCAGGCATCAGGTTTCAGATTTACCGTGTTTGCTGCCAGTGTGAGGGGAGGCCTGGTGGTTAGTCTTCTGGGAAGGTGTTTCAACACGCAACCGCTCTGAACACGGTGGCTTCCCCATGCGACCCTGCCACGGGGCAGCCCTGCAGCCTCCTGATGGCAGAGCAGAGGCCGCTGAGCCCGGCCAGCGGGTTAGCGCACCTTCTAACTTTGCAGGGAAATACGATTGACGGGCGTATCTAGAAAAGGCTTGTTCTCATCAAGCACCCGGTTCATCCTCTGCAAACAGGGGATGCGGAGCTTCCAGGGGCTGTTGCGGCCAGAACGAGGCCAGATGGAGAGTTACAGGCACACAGTAGGTGCTCACTAAGTGCTCTCTTTCTTGTCCTCACAGCCTAGAAGCCGGGCCATCTATCACCCAAACACAGGCCCTGTCGCTCCCTCACCGCCACCCCCCAGGCATCCTGACCTCTGAGCCTGGGCAGGAGCTCCAAGAACCCAGCACAGCCAGGTCAGTCCCACCGTGTGCGGATCCTGAGCTGACCTGAGCCCCAGACTGGACCCCAGGGCACCTGCTCCCTCACTTCTCATTCCCCAGGCCAACTCCAAGACCTCAAAGTCTAGCTGAGCTGCCACCCCTTCCAGGAAGCCTTTGGGGAACCTGACCGGATGTGAACTCTGACATTCTTCCTCTGGGCTCCCACTGGTCTTGGAGCTCACCCCTGCTCAGCTCTGACTGCCTGTGTCGTAACTTCCTCTTTTCCTGTCCCATCTCCCCCAGGGCACTGTCAACATCCCAGGACAGAAAGAGCATGCGGCTCGCCACAGCCTGGCCCTGCAGCCAGCCCATCGCAGGGTTGGGGAACACTCCCGACATGCCAGGCACCCACGTGGAGAAGGCCAAAATGAAGACAGTAGAGAGAAAGCAGCATGAGGGTTGAAAAGTCCAAACCCATTACATAAATTGAACTCCTGGATCCAGCCATTCCTGAAGCTAGTTACCCCTAGACTTTTCAGTTCCATGAGCCAGAGGAGCCCCTTCAATGCATAAGCCTGTTTGTTTTGGATTTCTCTGTCACTTGCAACTAGAAGGTCGTCTACTATGAGGCTTGGCGAGGTGACCTGAAGCGCCCAAGGTCACATATCCAAGAAAGCAGCAGAGTGACACTCACACCAAAGTCTGAGCTCTCAGCCTGTGTCAGCAGCCTGACCACAGCCCGGCGTCCAGGCCCAGCACTCTGGGTGCGGCCCAGAGACCCTGCTCTGCCGGGCCGTAGCCCTCGCACCTGTTTCCTAAAAGCAGGTGATGTCACGCTGATAGGGATTTCTGGGCACCGGTTTGCTCATCCATCGACTGCGGTAACGACTCCTCCTTCACAGACTCTCAGTGAAGGTCAGAGGATGCCTCACGCTCGCCTGGCCCACATGGGGGGGGACTCGGAGCGGAGGCCACGGTGCGGATCCTCCTTTCCTCCCTCACCTGGCGGACGGCCTGCAGATGCTGTGCTCAGCAGACCCCCGCCCCAGCTCGGGGGCCACATGGAGATCCAGGCACACCCTGCCCACGCCTGGCCGGTCCTCCTGCCGTGGCAGTAGCCCCACTTCTGGGCAGGGGTCTTGAAGGCCGAGCTGCTCTGGCTCTCTGATGGTGTAGGTGAGGGTCCTGCATAGCCCCAGCTCACTCCAAGCCCAGGGGAGGGGCTCCAAACAGGATGAGGCCAGCAGGCCTCTGGGAGATGGGCCCAAGGCGGTTCCGTGGACTCCGTGTCCCACCCAGGCCATGCCCCGGGGGAAAGGGTCACCTGGAAAGTATCCAGGCCTGAGGGAAACTCTCCGAGGATGTGGGCTCTTCGAGGTGTGGCAGGGAAGGAACACCCATCAAATCTGAATGTATCTGGTGACCACGAAGCAGTCTCCTTTCATGCTCGAGCAAGCGGAGCCTGACCTGGCCCCCACAGGCGGGAGTGCAGAGCCGGGACCCCCCAGCGTTATGAGACCCTAATGTCTACACAGCCGCGACCCCCTCACTCGGAGGGTCAGGAGGAGGGATGGTTGGGCATGAGGACCGATCTTAGCAGAGCCAAGTTGAGGAGGGTCACGTTACAACTGGGACTTGGTCTGGGGACTTCCAGAAGTTTCAGGGGAGGGAGCGGCTGGGATGCCCTACATCCCTCCTCACAGCCCGGCTGCAGACGCGGAGCTCAGCCCCACTCGCCACGCTTCCGCTCAGAGCTCCAGGCACCCACGACCCTGCGCCACGCGGGCCCTCTCTGCCCGCCACCTGCTCTCCAAGTCAACTTCACATCTACCTACTTCTTGATTTTTTAGCTTTGCTCCATCCTAAGCATTGATAACTGTGAAATCATCAATCTGGTATACTAGCTGGCTTTGTTTCAAATAGGCCACGTGTACCTATGAAAATAAATCACGTCTGCCCTGGTGCCCCTTCCCTGCTATCCATCCCCCTCCCCTGACTTTTTGTCTGGTTCGTTTGTCCCTTTGGATCCCCAGACAACACAGTGCTTGGCACACAGTAGGTGCTCAATAAAAGTGGAATCCTTGAACTTATGGGCAAGCAAGGTGCTGAGACGGCAGAGTCGTGGGGTGCTTGGCTCCTGACTCCACGGCCTTTGCACAGGCGAGGACAGGAGGCCTCGGGAGTGAAAGCAGCTTGTCCCAGGCACCGGCACAAGCGCCGGCCCCAGAGTCCCGCATGCCCTCGGGGTGGCCTTTGCCCGGCTGGACCAGCGTGCATCCACCTGGCCAGGCTCCGCAGCTGTGCCCTGGAGCCCAGCAGAAGCAGCTCACTGCTGGAGATGCCGAGCTGGGGGCCGGAGCCCTGGGCTCTGAGCGGTCTGACCACTGGGGTCCTCCGTGACCCCTGGCCCTCTGGGCCATCAGGCAGCTTTATGGATGGGTCAGGGGAAGCCTTCGCTGACCCCAGCTCAGAGGGCAGCCTTGGAGCTCTCACTCCTGTAGCCAAGCCTCCTCCACCCCAGTCCCGGCTATTGGGGGCTCATGGGGCAGCAGACCCTCCTCAGGACTGGAGTCCAACCCCTGCAAAGGGAGAAACAGACCCAGCAATGGGGTCGTCATGGGATCCACTGACCCCTGTCCCCTGTACTTCCTGCCCCGACAGAGGCTGCATGATACATCGAGGGGCTGGGGGTAGCTCCAGGTTCAAACCCCGGCTCCCCTATGTACGCCGGCCGGGGGACGCCACATGGACGCCCTCACGTTACCAGAGGTGACAGCCATTCTGCTTCCCAGTTGCTGTGAGGGTTAGAGGGGGAAGCAGGACACAGCGGGGAATCTCCCCGAGGGGCAGGTGGCCCAGGTCCCCTGCGCGCCAAAGGGGACTTCCCGAGGGACGGCACCAGCGCCACACTGAGCTGCTCGTTCTGTGTGTACAGAGCTGCCCACCCACCGGGACTGTCCCTGAGTCCCTCCCGCCCCGGGATCTGCCAAGCCTCATGGCTCCATGCTGCACCATTTCAGAAAGAAGGTGAAGCTGTCGGCGGGGCTGGGGCTGCCGAGGGGACACGCGCCGGGCCACTGCGGGGCCAGTGGGGGGAGAGCTGCCCAGGCAGTGTCCGCTCGGGACAAAGCTGACCCTGATGGACTGACAAACAGGAAGCCCGGGTCCCAGAGCCCGGCGAAGCCTCCTGCGCCCTCGGCCCAGTCTCCCTGGGCTCCAAGTGCGGGCTCCTCGGGCGAGGGAGTGGGGGGGATGCACCGACCACGCTCTGGGGGCCTCTGGGGCCTCAGTTCACTTGGCTGTGAAGTGGGCCTGGGCCAGAGTTCCTCTTTCTCGGGCGGGAGGGGGGGTCGTGGGGCCCCAGGCACAGAACCAACCGGCCCGGGTGGGCTGAGGGGCCCTGGCTGTCCTCCCTCCAGGGCGTGGGGGTGGGTCTAACCCCCAGGGGAGCGAGCGGACTTCCCTCCTGCAGCCGTGGCCGCCCTTCCAAGCAGCTGTGGGGAAACACCTGGGGCACCTGGGCCAGCTGGGCCACACCATCCAGGCAGTGAGAAGGCACAAAAAACAGTTCCAAGAAACACCCAAAACCCCAACGAGCGCGCCAGAGACCCTCACCCCAGCCGCTGCCCCAAACACTGACGGCCCCTCGCAGGTCACCCAGGTGGCCGAGCCCCTCTCCCTGCTCCTGGGCAGGCGGTGGGTACTCACAGTGTCACCACGGAGAGGGCGGCAGTCTTCCTGGAGCCCCAGCACCCTGCCTGCCTCCGTGGCCCCTCGGGACCAGCTGTGGGCCCTCCCCCCGCAGGGCCTGACCGACTTCCTCCCTGCTCAGCCGGCGTCCAGGAAACCACGCCCCAGGCACCCTGGGGCCCCCGCCCGCCCCCGACAGGGCCCGGACGCTGCCCAGTGGGCTCTTTCAAGGTCTGGCCCGTCCAAGGGGCCCCGGACCAGGCACGCCCCACGGGCTCTGCTCAATAAATAATACAGCTTCCTGCCTGGCCGGTCTCTCGTGGCCGATCGCGTTTCGGGGCCACTCGAGTTTCGTCGAGGCTGCTTTGTTCAGAGCGCCGGCCCGGCTGGGTCTCTGGCCACACGGAGCTAACACTCTCACTGTGGGCCAGCCTGAGCAGGCAGGACAAAGGCGTGTGACAGGTGGCCCTGGAGGACACTACCCTACTTACTCTGAAAGCTGCTTCAGCCCAGAGGGGACCGGGGATGGCAGGGGTGGGGCGGTCAGCCTGCCTTCCTTGTGGTCGGGCGGGTCTCCACACGTTCAACTCCCCGTGCCCACACCAGTGGGGTCACCTGGAGAGTCCCTGGCCACTCCCCGCCACTGTCCGGCCCATCCCCCATTCCTGGAGGCCCTGCCCAGGCCCCTCCTCCAGGAAGCCTTCCCCACTGTGGGACCGATCACTGCCACCTTCTGCCAGTCTGTCTCCTTGGGGTATCCATCGTCATCTCTCTCCTGACTGGTCTCTCCAGCCCCGCCAGCCCACACCCTGTCCCCTCCACCGTCTCATTTCCTCGCAGCCGTGATTGTTTTAAAACAGAAAGCACGTCATGTCATTATCCTGCTTCAAACCCTGCCCTGTCTCTCTTCCAACCTCAGTCAACTCTCAAGTCCTCAAAAGAATGTGGTCCTGGACCCTGGGGACACCGCATTCCTTCTCTCCCTGACCCTTGTCTCTAACGTTACGCCTCTGGGTCTTTGCACCTGCTGTGCTGGCTGCTGGAACGTTAGTTCTCCCCCAGCTCTGCACAAGCTCACTCCTTCCTGCCGTGCTCAACTCAAGGCCACCCCCTCACACAGGCCTTTCTTTTCTTTGCCTTGTTTTAAAACAGGTTCATCGAGATACAATTTGCATTCCATAAAATTCACCCATTTAAAGTGTGCAATTCACGGGACTTCCCTGGCGGTCCGGTGGTTAGCGCTCCGCACTTCCACTGTGGGCGGCACGGGTTTGATCCCTGGTCGGGGAACTAGGATCACGCATGCCTTGCAGCACAGCCAAAAAAATAAAAAATATAAAAATAAAGTGTGCAGTTCAATGGTTTCAGTATATTTAGAGTGGTGCAAACATCACCACCATCTAAGTCTGGAATATTTTCATCATCCCAGAAAGAAACACCCATTAAGCAGTCCCTCTCGGCCCCGCCCAGCCTGGACAACCATTAGTCTATTCCTGTGCCTGTGGACTTGCCTCTTGCGGACGTTTGTGTAAGTGGAACCACACACTCTGCGGCCTTTCCTGACTGGCTCACGTCGCTTAGGCTGGCGTTCTCAAGGTGCGTCCGTGTCATAGCGTGCACCAGCACGTCACTCCTTTTCACGGCTGCGTAACATCCCGTTGCACGGATGGACCCACTCATCAGCTGAAGGACACTTGGGAGCGGCCTTTCGGGACCACCCAGGTCACGTGGCCCCTCCTGCCCCTTCGTCCTATCACGCCTCCCAGTTTAACCCTCTTCCCTGAATCCCTGTCTGAAGACCTCTTCATCTATTCGTTTTCCTGTTGGTCTCCCGTCCGAACCTCAGCCCTGTGAGACCCTGGCCGTCCACGTACTCACTGCCGGAACCCCAGGGCGCGGCGCACAGTAGGCAGTCAGCCTTTCCCACGCCTGCTGGGGTTGCTTGGCCCCCGTCATCCCCCCTGCCCGGCTCTCTGAGGGCAAGCGCGCTCCCACCAAGAAAGGTCTCCCCAGTGACCCCGAGAGGGAACTAATAACGCTAGGCCCGGAGCCCCAGGCTCCTCCTCTGCCCTGGGGATGGTGCCCCTCCCAGGTGGATGTGAGAAAGCAGCGTGCCTGCACAGAGGCGACGGAGCAGCGCGTGATCAGGGGGCAGGCCTGCAGGGCTGAGGCTCAGGGAGGCCCACGTATGAGAGGGGAGAGAAGCTGCCAGAAGAATCCACATGAGCTTCGGGCAGCGCCCAGAGCAAGGAGGCGGCAGCTCCTCTGCCCTGCCTGGGATCTCCCGCCCTGGCTGCACTCGGCTCTGGTGCCAAGAGAGGGACCAGGAGAGCCTGGCGTGTGTCCACAGGAGAAGGTGAGGAGGCGACTGGGAGTCCCGGCCACTGCAGGCTGTGTCAGGACAGGGGCGGAGGTGGGCCGGGGGCCTGAGCACAGGGCCAGCACCCCCAGCCCAGAGTGGGGGGTGGCATCAAAGGAAGAGAAGTCCCAGCTCCAAGTGGGAAAGGATCTCCGCGACCGAGAGCTGGCCAGGCTGGGAGGCAGCGCGCTTCCCGCCCCAGGACGAGTGCACGCAGGCTGCCTGCTGAGGGGCATCAGATGGCTAATTGGCCGGGAAGCTCCCTGGGAGCTCCCGGAGCTTGGCTGCCAGCTGCTCCCCTGCCCTCCTCCCCAGATTCACCACAGTGGGGGAGGGGCCGGGGGCAGGGTCTGCATCCCAACTGGGCCACCCCGCCCCCCTGGCAGCTCAAATGCCCTTCTGGCCCCCAGGGCACAAAGCAACCTCTCGTTCCCCAAATAATGCCAGGTGCACCAGTGATTTTCCGGCCCGACCCCAGAGGCAGGCAGGCCCGCAGGCATCGACTCAGTTAATTTCAGAACCACCCTAAAAGTCACTCCCGTGGTAGAAAGGGCTGAGCTGCTTCCAAACTCTGGGCAGCCTGACTGCCAAGCCTGATCTCCCCCGCACTCCATCACAGTCCTCAGGACGCAGACGACTCGGAGGGAAGGCAGGGGACGGCGTCAGTGGTGCCGAGCTGACAGAACCCCCTTAGGATCTCCCCAAGAAGCCCGCCCGGCTGGCACCGCTCCCCTCACTCTACAGGCGAGGAAACGGGCCCGAGAAGTTCAGCATCTGGCCCGTGACTGCACATCTTACAACCTACCGCTGCTGGCTGGGACGCCGTGTGCCCAGCTCCCGGGAGATCTGTCCAGGAGACGCCCTGAGCCCAGGGGTCCCCTCTCAGGGACCTCAGGCCAAGTCCCAGGGATCCTGCCACCGGCTTCTTGGCTGCAGCCACCGGGGCCCCGGGCAGAGGGCCAGGGAGGGCCAGCCAGCAGCGGCCTGTTCCCCACTCACCTCGCGCTTTTCCAGACGTGAGCGGCCCAGCCAGGGCGACCGGCACACGCGGAGGGGAATCTGAAGACGCAAGTGGAAAACTATGCGCTGTCCGATCACAACCCTCCAATTTGTCCCTGTGGCTGCCGCTAGCCCCGCCTGGGGCCGCAGACCTGCTGACTCAGGTCTCCCACCCGCCTCCGGCAGCCAAGGGGGCTGGGATCCCGCCGAGGGCCTGCTCCAGCTGTCTGTCCGTCTGTCTCAGGGAGTGGCCTTTGCCCTCTTGGGGGCCCTCCAAGGGGTGGGGTGGGGGGTGCACAGAGCAGGGTGTGTGTGCTGAAGCCTGGAGCCCACCCCGTGCATCCCACACTGGCACCATCCTCCTTGCTGACCACACAGCACCCTGTACTTATGGGCTCTAAGTGGGGGGTTGGGGAGAACCCAGGGCCAATTACGGTGCCCTCACCCACCCCAAGCCGGTCCTCTGTCATTGACAGCCAGGCGGCCACCCTGCCAGTGTGCACACTGGCCCTGCACTGCAGGCCTGCCTGTCGCTTCTGTACGGCCAGCAGTGCCCACAAACACTGAGTGGGCACTGACCTCGAGCCCCACAAGCCCTCGGGTGGCTGTGCCATTACTCCCACCCTGAAGATGAGGAAAGGCCTGGAGAGGCCAGCCTGCAGGGCTCCACGAGGCTGGGCTGCTCATCCTCAGAGCTGGTGAGCCCCTGGCAAAGCGTGGCAGGGCCTCCCAGGCCTGGGCCCACTGCATCCTGTAAACAACCCTTGAGGCTTCCAGAGTGCCAATCCCGGAAACCGCAGGAGAGAACAAGACGCAGGAAAATCCTGCTGCGGTTACAGGGAAAGGCACCCAGGGACTCACCCCCTGCTTGGCCTGGCCTCCAAGGTACCCGCCTGAGGAGGTCTGTCCCAGGGTTTGAGGAGGAACAAGCGGCTGCTGACTCACTCCAGGGGTGAGCTTTCCTCTCCTTTCCTACAGCCAGCCTGCATCCCCACCCAAGAAAAAGCCTCAGCCCTTACTGTCTGCCCTGTTTCCCTAAAGCCAGGCCCAAGGCCCGTCCCTGCAATGCCTCTCACCCACCCATCTACCCAGGATGAGGCCCAGGGTCCCAAACACTCTCCCCCAGCAGCAGAGACAACTGTGGTCCTGGAAATGATAGCTTCTTATCACCGTGAGAGCGACCTGGGTGTCTGGGTTTCCCTTTTCCCTTTGGCTGCTAGGAAGCTCAGCAATTTTCATCTCAACAAAAGGACCTCAGGACCCTGCATATCTCTATTCTATTTTTTTTTTTCTGCTAGGTCATGATACCCTGTTCTAAATTGTGTTTTTCTTGATCCTGATGTTTTACTATTTATTTTATTGTAGGTATTTCATGTTAAGTGGTCACAAATATTCTGGGAAGGAAAGAAGGAAGGAAGGCAGGAAGGAAGGAAGCAAGGGAGAGTTTATATAGTTTACATACCAGGTAATGAAGGCGGGAAGAAAGAGGGAAGGGAATCTTCCAATCCCTTATCCTTCCTAAAACCTCCCCTTGAAGTAAAAAACATGCCCGAAGGAAGGTGTTATCCAAATAGGTGGGGCCTCTAAGCCCTTCCCAACCCCTCGACAGAGGTGGAGCCCAGCCTTGTCTGAGATCACACAGGATCCATTGGTCGCTGCTCCTGGCTCTGAACTCTGTCAGCAGCTGCTGAGGCTGGAGCCAACCCGGGGGTGGGGCTGGGATTGGTGTTGTGGGGGTGGGGGGGAGTGCCCTCTCCCCAGGGGTGGAGCTCTGCTCTACCTCCTTCTCCACCCCCACTGCACCTGGCTCTGGGCACCCCCTAGCTCACGGAGGGGGAAGTCAGCAGCTACCTCTTACCCAACGCTGGCCGCATGCCAGGCTCCACCCTCTGTTCCCTCACTTAATCCTCCCTTTGAGCCTCCAAGGATCTGCAGGTGGGAAACTCTGGCCCGAGAGGTGAAGCCACTTCACCCTCAAAAGCCAGTGACCCTGGGCTGCCTGGTGCCCAAGTCCGGGCTCAGCGACTGCGTGGACAACAGTGTGAAACAGTCCTGCCCGCGTTCTGAGCCCATCTCACCGAGGGGTGACAGCAAGGGAGGCTGGGGACGGGCCCAGGTCACTCAGATGTGCCCAAGGCTGGTGCGCTCTGTGATAAGCGCAGTTCCCGTGCACGCTGGGGAGACTGCCAGCCACACCGAACCTGCCAGGCATGCTCCGGGGCACCTGGGCACCCCAGACCCTTGGCCCACTGTCCTGCTCCCTCCCCATCAGAGGCTCAGAGGAGAGCGCCAGGGTGGCCTTTCGTGCTTCCTTCCCTGCTCCCCCAGGGCGGGCTGCCCTGGACCTCGTAGAGCCAACGCGACTGGCCAGCCCAGTGGCCGCTTGCCTCTGCCCGCTGGGGCACAGCCAGGCACGGCTGCATACACACGCACACCCCCTGGTACCTGAGGGTCCTCACGGAGATGCAGTACTTCCACATAAGGCTCCACACGGCGCTGCCACCGCCCTTCATGCCTGGCTAGGGGGGAGTGGGCAGCCGAGGGCCCACGGCGCTGCCCTCCGGCCCTGGTCCGCTCTGGCTGGGGGTCTGGCTCTCAGGTCGCTTCCCTCTTCATGGTGGGAAGAAGAAAGAAAAGGCCCAAAGCCTGGGGGCCTGGAGGAGGCGCTGGCTCCACAGGCCACCGCAGGTCCCAGCCGCCGGCCGTGCAGTCCCCGGGCAGCTGCTCCAGACCCTCCTGGCTGAGCGGCCCTCGTGCACCAGACCCCGTGGCTCCTGCACAACCTTCGCCGGCTTCCTGCCAGGGGACGGCGGTGGCCCGGGGCCAGGGGAGCAGTGAGTCACTCAGGGCGGGCTGGGTGAGGGGCGTCCGCCTGGAGCCCAGGGTCTGGTCCTGCGTCCAGAGGCCGGCCTGGGACTGGGACTGGAGAGGCTGAGCCCGAGGAGGGAGGTGGGCGGGGAGGCAAGGGCGGGTCCACATCCTCCCTCATCTCCCCAGAGGCCTAAACCCAACACCCGCCCGCTGCAGCCCTAGCCCTGCCCACCGAAGCTCCGGCCAGGACGCGGAGAGGGGCTGTCTGCTTCCTGGGAGAGCGCCAGCCCTCGAGGATCTCCGTCTGGTGGGGGAGATGAGGTTTCCAGCCCTGGCCAGGCCACCTCCCTGCTGCGTGACGAGCCTGGGGGTGGCTTGCCCCTCCTTGACCTCAATTACCTCCACCCCACCCACCCCCCCGACCTCGGCCTCATGGAGCCCTGAGCACTGGCCCAGAACTGACTAACCAATTCTCCCAACTGCTTTCCAAGGTGCATTTGATCATCAGCTCCGTTTTACACGTGAGGGAAGTGAGGCACAGACAGAGGCGGTCAGTCACCGAGGCCGCAGACCTAGGAGGCGGCGGAGGTGGGATGTGAGCCGTGCGATGGGTTCTCGGAGCCTGTACTGGAGCAGCCAGCGGACGCCAGCTGCTCCGTGCACAGGTGGGGCAGGAGGAAGGTCGGAGGGCTGGGCTCCTCTCAGCAGTTGTGGGGTCTGGGCCTGAGCCGGGTTTGGGGCATTTCCAGGCAGGGCCCCAGCTGGAGCCTCTGCCCTCGCCCCCTGCCAGCTGCTCCCAGGCCCAGCCCAGGGCAGGCAGCTGGGGCTTCCCAGGCGAAGCCCCTGGGGACAGTGACTCACAGCTCAAGGCGGGTGCTCACAGAACCCACTTCTCCCAGCCCACGGCCCCCAGGAAGTCCTCCAGAAGGCAGGTGGGCCCAGACCCCAGCACCCTGCAGCCCTGAGCCTCACACCCAGTTGCCAGCGCCATCATGTCCAGTGGCCGTCAGGGCCCCCACTTCACCCACGAGGAAACCGAGGCTCAGAGAGGGGCATCACCTGCCCACAGTCAGGGAGGATGGAGCTGGGCCTGACCGGGTCTCCGGGTCAAAGCCTTGTTCCGTCCCTGGGCCCCCCGCCCTGGCCTGTGCAGGATGGGAGTTCTGTTGTGGATTCCAGCCCGATTCCCACAGTGAGGACAGCAGCTGCACGCTTGTCTCTCCCCCAAGCCAGGAAAGAACTTTTTATCTGAAAGGAAGATAGGCTTCTACAAAGGCCATGGCCTCCCTGGGGGCCTCGTGAACACAAATTCTCACTCTTTGTTATCAGACACCACCACAGTAGGCCCCTACCTGCCACAGGACCTCCTCACAGCACTCTGGGGAAGTGGCTGCCCATCCTCAGCTTGAACACCCTTGAATACCCCCAGTGACAGGAACCTCACTACCTTTCAAAGTTGCACATTCCATCATGGGCCTCCACTGACCTAGGGAAACTCTCCTTTGGATAGAGCCTCCCTGTCACTTTTCATACTGGCTTTACTTCCTGTGCCACACAGAGCAAGGTCTCCCTTCCAAGGTCTATCGGGTCTGTCCTCCTACTAGTGGAAGTTTCCTCAACATCTTTTGTGGGTGGGGGCAGGCTCTGTTTACACATCTCTACCCACCCCTATATTCACACATCCATTCACCCACCCACCTGTCCAACTCACCATCCATGGACCCATTCATCCATTCACATGTCCACACACATCTCCCTCCCTCTGTTCCAGTCATGCATCCATTTATCCTCTTATCCAAACTCCCCATCGATCCGTCCATCCCCTCAGCCATCCACCGCCTCACTCACCCCCCCGGCCTGGGCCCCTGTCCCCACAGGGTCACGAGGTGTAACAGGTGGTGGCAGCAAGCTCGTCCTCCTCCTGTCTTCCTGAACCCTCCTCCCTGCCAGCCCGCGCCTCTTGCTTGGTCCCCAAGTTTCCATCCATGACCTGTCACGTCCCTGGCAAACTGGAGCCTTCTCTGTCTCTGCCCCATGCCTTGTGTGGCCCCCAGCCTCTGATTTCCCATGTCTCATGGGTCCTACTGCCCCAGGCTCTGGGGCCGACCCCCTGGTCCTGGGCTCAGCACTGACGCCCAGCTGGAGGAGTATTTGTCACAGGCTTGCTCTGTGCCAGACACCAGTCATGGCAGGCACCCGGTAGAGGGGAGTACGTGGCCCTTTTGCCCTGGAGGTGATCTTAGAGAGAGGGCCATTTTTAAGACCAGAGGCCCAAGACCCTTGAGGGGGCCTCCTTCAAGTCGCTCTCGTCCTGGAGGACACACCTGTCCCATCACCAAAAGCTCTGGAGGTCCTGGGCCCCATCCTTCGTTCTTCCTCTTGGCTGTGTCCACCTGGTCCATCTCCTTCCCAGCAGCACCGAGTTAGGGCTTCCCTCCCTCCACTTTACAGATGGGGAAACTGAGGCCAGGGGAGGAGCACGGCTTTCTCAGCTCCCAGGGAGTCACTTGCTCCTCAGAAGGCTGCTCCTTGGTGAGGATGGGCTGGGGAGACTGTGTGAGGGTTCAGGAATCCCTTGGGGCACAAGAGGAGCTCACCCCATGGGCCCACCCAGCAGGGGCCAATCCAGGCGCCATCACCCACGCTCTCCTTCACCGGCGGCCCTTGACGATCTGCCTTTTGAACCCCTGGCAGCCCCACTCCATGGCCATCACTCTGGTCCAGCCTCGAACCTGAGCTGCACATGGCCCTGCACTGGCCCGATACCGGCCCCAGGGCTGATGGCAGTGGAGGCTGTCACATGGCAGAGGGCCCGGGGGGTGGCCTGGGGTGTACAGGGGCTGCCCCACCGATTCCACACTGCACCTGTCACGTCCCCTCTCTGCTTCCTCCATCCCCGAGGGGTGGGTGTCATTATCCCCATTTTACGGATGAGCACACTGAGACTCCAAGTGCTGCGAGGTTTCCTGATGCCGACGGTGGCTTGTTCTCGAGAACGGGCGCAGACTCCTGGTTCCCCTCTGATGCCCTCGTCCCTACACGCATCATCCGCTGAGCCTCAGTTTGCTCCTCTGCGCAATGGGACAAGCATCCCTCCCCTCCCGGCTGTGGTGACGGATAAGAGCTACGAGGCCAAAGAACCGTGTGACGCTGGATGTGAGACTTAACCTCTCAGGGCCATCTCCTGCAGGACCGGTGAGCCCCCGTCAGCATCATGTTGAGAGACCCGGGCACCGCTGGGCATGTGTGAGGTGCTCAGTGACTGCTGTCCCCCCTCCCCACCCCCGTAGGACACGGGGCCACAGCAGCAGGCGGGGAGAGGGCATGGAAACCTTCACACCCTCCGCTGGTCCCTCTCCCAGCCTCACGGCCAAAGCCAGACTCTGCGGAGAGCTGCCCGGGCCTCCACCCTCGGCCCAGTGACTCACATGGCCCACTGGGGGTGAGGTCACTGCCGCCCAGGCAGAGAAAAGGACACACCTGTTCCCTGGGAGACACCAACGCCACGGTGCACTTGGCCTGCGAGGGCTTCTGCTCGCTTGAGGGCGGCAGCAGCCCGGGGGGCGGGCAGTGGGTGAGGACCCGGCCTGAGGACGGGGCTGGGGGCGTGGCCCGCCTCTGGGGGCCAAGTGAGGGTCTGCGAACCTCAGTCCAGCCTCCAGGCCCAGTGGGCTTTGTCCCCTCTGCTGGCATGGTGAGGGGCGTCCGTGGTCTTAGGGCTCTGAACCCCCCCCAGTTCCCACCTCTGACTTAAGGGGCTACTCCATGTCGGCCCGTCTCATCCAGCAAATGGCCGTCCCCAACCCACTCCCTGGCGGTGAGCTGGGGGTGATGGGGTCTCTGAGGCCAGACCTTGGCCCCCTCCCCCTGGCTGGGTCCGTGCGCAGCCTCTGCAGGCTCCCCCTGCCTTCCGCCAGTCCCGTCCCTCCCCAAACCCCCATCCACCATTAGGGTCCTTCTAGCACCCAGCACCCTCCCCACTGCTGACCTCGCCAGGCAGGCAAGGCCCTTTCCCATCTGCCACCTGCACTCCACTCTGCTCTGGGCCATGGACTGCATCCCCAGGCACCCCGTTTCCGGTGGGTGTGGCCAGCGGGAGGCATGGCAAGACCACAGGAGGAGGAGCTCACTGCCCCACCCGCTCCTGTCCTGCGCCCTCTGCAGCCGCAGTGCCTGGTGCGTGGTCTCTGCACAGGGCTCTCCCTGGGTTCTCGTAAAGGCTCCCTCGCCCGCCCTCGGGCCCAGGGAAGGCCCCCCTCCACCGTTGCCAGCCCAGGTGCTACACTGCCCCTTAACCCCGCCCCTGGGCACAGACCCCCACGGTCAGCACGGCCCACCAACTCCTAGTGGACCCGCTGTTTCCGCCAGGTCTCCATACACTGCCCTTCAAGGTGCAACTCAAAGGCCACCGCCTCCAGGAAGCAATTGTCTGTTCGCTCCTTCATCCATTCCACACGTATTGATCGCCAGACACCACGTGAGGACTCGCTGAGGAAGACGGGGAGCCTAGGAGGGGACCCTCCGGTGGGAGGGATGCCCGGCACCTAGCGAGCAGGTAAACAGATGACGTCGGCAGCGATCGGGGCCTCAGGGAAGAGAAACAAGGCAGAGCTTCTTGCCATGAGCTCACCCTGGTCCCCCTCTCCCGCCCACATACCCCCCATTCGCTGGGCCCGGGCTGTGGCCTTGCTCACCCTGCAGTACCCTGTCTGTCCCTCTGCCTCTGCTCTGAGAGCCTGGGGCGGGGCGGGGAGGGGAGAACATGGTGACTCAGCTCTCTGCACATCATCCGAACCAGCCTCACAACAGCCTAAGTAGCAACAGTCCTTACCAGGTCCGTTTTCCACAAACTCACAAACCGCGGCGCCAACACCTTGCCTGGGATGATACCCAAACCCAGCGCTGCCTGCCTGACTCCACGGCCGAGCTCTTTCTCCTGCTTCAGGCTGAAAGCGAAATGCGTCACCGTCAGCTATATTTGCAGACTCTTCCAGCGGTGCCCAGAGCGGCGCCCAGCACGAGGCCGGTGCTAGACCCCCGTCAAGTGGGCTGAACATCAAAGACCGTAATCGTCCTGCTCCTTAAGCGGCGTGTGCCTTGTGGGGAGGGGACCCCGGATGCCTCTATTTTCCAGATGGGAAAATGGAGGCCCAAGGCTGCTAAGAGCGTTCGGTCACATGGGATCCTGAGTTCCGCCTTCTCCTCTCAGGCCCAGGAGGCCACTGAGGAGGCAGGTGTGGGGCAGAAGCCAGAGAAGAGTTTCACCAGGTCCATCGCAGGGGGCACGGGGGCCAGCGGCCAAGCCCCCGCCTGGGCATGCGGGGCCTCACTCGCCTGCCAAGCCGAGGGGAGGCTGGAGGGGGGGCAAGGACAGAGCAAGGACCAGGGAGCAGCTGCTGCTTGGACCCAGGTGGTGGCCCAGGAGGTGGGGACAAGCGATTGGATTCTAGAACCACTCACCAAGCAGAGCCAGCAGGGGCTGCTGATGGACGTGACAGGGGGCGGGGGAAAGAGGCGTGGAAGGCGATGCCTGGGATTCTGGTCTGAACTACGGGCGGATGGGGGCCCCGCTGATGGCAGTGGGCACATGGGGAGCAGGCATGGGGGGTGATTGGGTGGGACAGAGTGGTGAGGACCACAAGTGGCCTAAGGGGAAAATCGTTGCTCTGTGGGAATGAAGGCTCTGGATTTTCAGAAGTCAGAAATCCAGATTTTTTTCATAAAGGCTCTTGGGTTTTAGATGTTTGTGATAAATTCAAATTTAAAATGCCATGTGGGCTAATCCGGTGCACACCAAATAAAGTACACCTGGAGGGGTCTGGCCCTCAGGCTACCTCTTGTACCCTTTGTTCCTTCTCCCCCCGTCAAGATTCACAGAGCTACCACTTCCTCCAGGAAGCTGCCTGTGATTACTCCAGCTCTAGAGGTGCCTGTGCCTCCTCACAGCACTGAAACCACCAGATTGGCAGTGACTTGAGGGTGGGTGTGGGTTTGCTTGTCAATTTCTCATGCCCGCAGCAGACACTCTGGCCGAGAGCAGGCGTTATTGAATGAGTACCTACTGAAGGATTCTCTCTCTCCCTTGATCCTCCCACCTTTCATTTTGCAGATGTGGAAACTGAGGCCCAGAGAAGGGAGGTGACCTGTCCACGGTGGGCTCTGGGGCCAGGGCCTGCTTGCTGTCCAGCCTGTTTGTCAGCTGCCCCCGAGACTGGGCGAGCAGGAAGTGTGAAGGTGATTGCACAATCTTACTAGGTTTTGCCACCCGAGGGAAAAACAAGATCCTGGGCAGCCCCTGAGTGTCCAGGGAGGGTAGGGAGCCCATTCCAGGGCGACGGGGGCCACCCACTGGGGTCAGGGCAGAGCCAGACCCCTAGGACTGAGCATCGCTGGGGGTGGCCTGGCTGTGGACAGAGGGACCCCCCCGAGGGCGGGGTCTGACATCGGTAGTCAGTTAAAGTGACAGCCAGCCCTCCTGGGCTCTCTTCTGAGAGTTTCGACCCACTTCCCTTTTGGCCCTGGAAGGGCAGGCTGTGCCAGGGACCTTCAGGGTCTGTGCTCAGATCTGCCACGTAGAGAAATCAGATGACGGAGGCGATGGAGGCCCAGCCCAGTTCCCAGCATTGGCAACGGAGAAACGGAGTCTCCGAGGTGTGCAGTGACCTACCTAAGGTCACACAGCCTGGGGGCAGCAGATCTGGGGTCCCGACTCCGAGTCCTATATCCTTTCCAGGCTGCTGAGCTGCACTGGCCCTGGCGTCTTTAAAGCCACCCCCCACACCCTTCTCCCCCACCTCGGAGTCCTCATCCGCAAAACAGGAAGAGAGGCAGAAGCCGCCCCCGCGGTGCTCTGTGCACATCAGCGCCCCTGAGGGCCGATGCTGTGTGAACGTGCTCGTGGTGTGTGGTGCTGTGTGCAGGCTCGTGACTACAGAGCCACACTCTCCTTAGCTTCTGGTCTCTGAATGGTCTGGGTGCGGCAACCTTTCCAGCCTCCAGGGAGACACATCTCACTTTCATCCAAGAGAAATAACACCTAGTGGTTACTGGGTGCTCACTGGGGCCAGCGCCCTACGCGTGATGAACTCAGCAAATGCTTAGGTTCATCCTACAAGGCAGCTTCTACTATTATCTGCAGGGCATGGAAACCAAGGCACAGGCAGGTTTACAGACATGCCCAGGGGGATACAAACAGGAAATGGGAGAGCAAGGATTTGAACCAATTCCGCCCCCAAGCACCCACGATAACCACCATGCGACACGGCTGTCCTAGTACGGCACGGAAGTCCTTCTCAAGGTCTAACCTGAAGGACCCCTAGGTCCTTCTTAGGCGAAGGGGAAAAGCTCCGCCCATGGCCCCCATTCTGTGCTGAAAGGCCTAAGTTCTTTGGCCCCTGGCTCCCAGCTCCCTGGGTGCTGGCATGCGGGTCAGGTTACCCCAAACAGGAACCCTCCCCTTGACTGTGTGTGTGTGTGTGTGTGTGTGTGTGTGTGTACAGAGGCCTGGTGAGGACCGCCCCACCCTGGGCCAGGACCTCACCTCCTCACTTGCTTCCCTGCATCCTGTTTCCCAGCGCCCAGCCCTGTTGGGGCGAGGCCCTGCCTGAATCTTCTCCGTCGCTCATCTCCGTGCACAGGCAGTTCCCAAGGCCCTCTCCGTGGACTTTATAGCATGTAATACTATTTAATGTTTTCCTTTAAGATCAACTGGTTTAAAAAGCTGCCCCCTAGTCTGATCAAGCTTCTAGGTCTAACTCCCAGGTTGTAGGCACTACAGGAGACAGAGGAACAAGCTGACGGGCGGGCAAAGCCACGGCATCCGGTGCAGGCACGTGGTTCACGGCGGGACTTTAAGCCAAGGGACTTGAGACCGGCTTCCAACTAGGTTCAAATTTGCAAGAATGAAAAGTTAAAAACAATGCGCAAAATGCCAAACGCGCTGGCTTTCGCCCCTGAGTATGGTTATTTCAAAAGGAAACTTTAGATCACTCCCCTACGTGGAAAACTAGCATCACTTGCTGTAAGTAGAAGGTTACCATGAAAACAAGACAGTGCGATCCGATTTCAGGAGGATTCTGTGTCCTGCCAAGGGTGCCTTGCAAACCTGCCCGCCTCTGTTCCGAGAAGCCCTGGGCGAGAGGTGAGCGCCTGCGCTCTCGCCCTGGGCCCACCGGGGACACTGGGCTGCAGGTAGGTCCCTGAAACACCTTTTCTCACCTTCCGCTTTTCGTGCATCAGGGAGGGAGGGGTGGTGAGCGTCGGAGCAGAGCCCCCTCCTCCCCGCCCCCCCCCCCCGGCAGCCGCAGTCTCTGCAGCAGAGAGGGGCTCGGTGGGGACTCAGCCTCGGTGGCAGCCTGGGCCCTTCACAAGCTCAGAGCTGGGGCAGAGATGAAGAAACTGAGTCCCAGGCGGGGCAGGCACTGCCCAAGGTCACACGGAAAGTCTGGGGGCGGGGGGAACCAGGAATGACAAAACTCCAGATTTTCTGACCTTCATGATCATGGAACCTTGTTCACAGGTATTCACTGAGCACCGACCGTGTGCGAGGCACAGAGGATGGGGGCAGGGGTGAACAGGACAAAATCCCAAAGAGCTGACACTTAGAGGCGGGGGACAGAGGACAAAAGCTAGGCAAACGAATGAGATCATTTCCGATGCTGCTGAGGAGGATAAAGAAACCAGGCTGGAGGGCGTGAACGATGGCAGTCGGGGAGGTGGAGGCGGAGATGCCACTCAGGCTGAGGCCCGAAGTGCCGAGAAGGAGGGAGGGGGAGAGAGAAGGAGGGAGGGGGAGACCGGGGGCCAGGGCGCGCCAGAGAAGCAAGAGCCTGAGCACAGGCAACCAGCCCTCAGCAAGTCCTGACTCTTTCTTCAAACTTTGTATTTTGAGTTAATTTCAGACTTACAGAAAAGTTGCCAAGAAGCCTACAAAGAATTCTGTACACCCTTTGCCCAGATTCCCCCCATGTTAACAGTGTATCCTGATTATCGTACTCCTTCTCGCCGTATGTGTGCGCGCGCGCACACACACACGCATACACGCTTGCGATCGGAATTCTCTGAGCGTAAGTCGCCCCCCTCGAGTCCCTGCTACGTTGACGTGTTCCCTGAAAACAAGGACGTTCTGTGACATAACCGAAGGACAATTCTCAAAGTCGGGACATTCACATTGGTTCAATACTGCTATCTTATCCTCAGATCTTATTCAGAGTTGCCAGCTGACCTAGCGGACGTCCTCCACGGAGAACAGTCCCTGATCTTAAGCGTCTTTTGCAAACATGCCGAGGGAACTGCGTTCCCAGGGCAGCCTTTAAGGAGAGCACCGGTCCGGCCCATTGGGGGTGGACCATTCAGCTCACGGGCTGGCTCGCTCAGGGCCTGTGTGTTGGATCCTGACGCCAAGGGGAAATGAGCACCGTATACACACCTACCAAGATAGCCTCTGTATTTCTGACCCAAGGGAAAAAGTTAATAAACCTTTAAAACGGAAAAAATGATTATGAAAAGAGCCCACTGTTACTTGATCTCTTCGCACGTTTCTGTCGGCCCTCATAACCCACCCTGCAGGGCACAGGTTGCAGCCCCTTGAAATGACCGTCCCCGCTGCACAATAACGCAGGGTTGTAAAACAAACAACAGCCTGTCTTTATGTGCAAGTTCAATGTTTTGTTGGTTGCTTGATCGCTGAATTTTTGGGGGCCAACTTAAATTCCACACCCAGGCTGAATGCCTCACTTGCCTCACCCAGATCCCAGCCCTGCCCATCCCACGCCACACACATGGGCTCTGCTGCTGTGCACATACTGTGCTCAACAGAGACCCACAGTGAGCCAGAGAATGGGTCCTTGTACCCACTTCACGGATGAAGAAAGGGAGGTCCTAGAGAAGTCTGCCAGCGCTGCCGTCACAAACACCACAGACTGGTGGCTGAAACCACAGAAATGTATTGTCTCGTGTTCTGGAGGCCAGGAGCCTGAGATCAAGGTGCTGGCAGGGTTGGTTTCCCCTGAGACCTCTCTCCTCAGCCTGCAGACAGCCCCCTTCTTGCTGTGTCCTCACATGGTGTATTAGGGTTCTTGAGAAAAAAAGAACCGTTAGGATGTACGTGTGCGTGTGTGTGCGTAACTATATACACACGTGTATACAGTTAGTTATTATCCACACATACACACACACATATATATAAATACACAGATATATTTATTTACTATAAAGAATTGGCTCATACTGCTATGGAGGCTGACAAGTCATAAGATCTGCAGCTGGTGAGCTGGAGACCTTGAGCTTCAGAATAGCTAGGAAAGCTGATGAAATTCTGCTAGTCCTAGTGCCAGGAGGCTTGAGGTCCAGGAAGAGCCAATGTTTCACTCTGAGTCCAGATGCTGGGAAAAACCTATGTCCCAGCTCGAGGACGGTCAGGCGGGTGTAGTTCCCTCTTATTCAACGTTTTTGTTCTAGTCAGGCCTTCAACTGATTGGACGAGGCCCACCCACATTGGAGAGGGCAATCTGTTTTGCTCAGTCTAGTGATTTAAACGTTAATCTCATCCAGAAACACCCTCACAGACACACCCAGAATAACGCTAAGCCGAACCTCTGGGCGCCCCAGGGACAGTCAGGCTGACACACGACATTAACTGTTAGACACGGTCGGCCCTCGGGGTGTGTCTGTGTCCTAATCGCCTCTTCTTATAAGGACACCAGTCCTATTGGATGAGAGCCACCCTAGTGACCTCATTTCACCTTTGTTGCCTCTTTAAAGGCCCCATCTCCAAACACAGTCACATTTTCGGGCACTGGAGGCTATGGCTTCAACATATGAATCTGCCCCCGTAACAGGCCCTGACAGGAGAAGGGTCTCAGCCCAGAAGCGCGCAGGCCCGGCTCTTCCCTCCTCTGAGGTGCCTGCACACGTGGAGCCCCTCAGGCAGGCTGACCCATCCATCCGACGGCTGCCAAGACGTGGCTGAGGTGCAGACGGTCACTCAGTATGGATTAATCTCACGTGCTAAGTCCGGCAGTTATACCGAAGGCAGGAAGTGTCTGTCGGGGGAGCCCAGTGGGGTCTCGTCCAGGCAACAGCATTCCCCCGAATAAACTCTCCATGAGCGTAACACCCATCTCCTGCCACCCTCCGGCACCAGCGGGACCTCGCTAAGACACAGAAGGCCTCCAGCAGGGGAGAAGCGGTCATTCGGAAGTCCGGAGCCCTGGAGCCCACCCACGCCTGCAGCGTCCGCTTTACACGCCCTCTAGATGCACCTGGCAAGGACACACTGGTGTTCCACCCGAGGACACTCGTTCCTCTCTCCTGGGCCAGGTTCAGCTCCGGCTGCTGGATTCTTAAACGTTCACCGATTGTTCAGCTGAAGACAAGCTTCTCAAGGCCCAGCCACTGGGTCAAAGTGAGCCTTTGGCGTATTTCTCACCGCGCCGCACTGGTCCAGCTGGAGCGCCTGAGCCAGGAGGACACACTTGCGGGGAACAACGGGCATCCTGCACCGCCCAGCACGCACAGCCCTTCCTGCCTGCCCGCCCATGGCGCCTGGGGACCGGCCCTCCCGCACGGGGTGCAGTGCCGCTGGAGCCCCTGTGTCTCTGGTTGGCCTCACGGGATCTCTGTTGCTCACCCCAAAAGACTGTCCGATACAACGCTCTAGCTCCACCACCCTCACTTCCTCTCCATGCCTTTTCTGCCAAGGGTACTGCTTCTCTCTGTTGGTGGGAAAACCCCCTTCAGCCCTCAAGACCCGTCTCTGCTCTACAAGAACCCCTTCTGGCTTTCCCAGCCGAAATGCTTGCTCTCTCTCCTGAATAACATTCACGCTTTCTTTGAACTTACTTCATTAATGAAAAGAAAACCCCCCATTTACCCAGAGCCAACTGTTTCCCAGGCACCCTGACACCCATTGGGTCCTCTTCCTAAGTCCATTTCAGCTCAGGACCTGAAGGTCAGAGAGCAGAATTGACTGGGGTGTCACTGTGCCCTGAGACGGTCCCAACTGTGATGCTCTAACGAACAGAATGCAAGGGAAGTGATGCTCTGGGACTTCTGAGGCCTGGTCATAAAAGCTGGTATGCCTTCTACTTGGCACTGTCTGCCCACACCCCACACGCCAACCTGCTTTCTCTCTTTTTCTCGGGACACTTGGTCTGGGAACCCAGCCACCATGCTGTGAGGAAGCCCAGGCTGCACGGGGAGGTCCTGTCTAAGTGTTCAGCTCACAGCCTGCAGCAGCTGTGAGGTGAGTGGCTGGGAGGGCGAGGCCTCTGAGGACCCAGCCCCCAGTCTTCAAGAAGCCCCATCTGATGCCGAGTAGGACAGGCCTCACCCAAACTGCAGACCTGTGGGAAAAACAAACACTGTCATCGTCTGAAACTACCGGAAGCGTGCGGCAATTTGTGACGGAGCCACGGCAGGCGGAGAAGCTGCCCAGAGCCAGAAGGGGCTAGAAAGTGAGGATAACAAGTGCGGCTGGGCCGCTTCGTGGAGCTGGTCACGTGGAGTGCACTGACCACATCCCCCCTCTGTGACCTTAAGAAGGTCACTTGCCCTCTCTGGGCCGCCGTTTCCTTGTCTGAAACATGGGGAAAAGAACAGTATCTATTTCAGGAGGCTGTTGAGAGGACTCACGGAGACACCGCGCGCGCAGCGTTTGGCACCTAAACGAACACCCACGGAAAGTAACAGCAGTCCTAACGATGATCTAAGGGACCGGCCACATCGGATCCCCAGCCAGCTGATGTCAGCGCCCTCGCTAGCCCCTCAAGTCACAAAGCCTCAG
The DNA here is from genome assembly GCF_964374135.1 of Grampus griseus. Classification (NCBI taxonomy): domain Eukaryota; kingdom Metazoa; phylum Chordata; class Mammalia; order Artiodactyla; family Delphinidae; genus Grampus; species Grampus griseus. The sequence goes on along the minus strand of NC_139004.1, from coordinate 101,924,649 downwards.
GGGCTGAGCCTGCCGGCTGGGAGCAGACGCCTGGGCTCCAGCGTGTGTGCGGGCACCCTGCAGCCTCCGACCAGCCCTGAGTCTCTGTGCCCAGCTTCCCGGGCTGTGTGCTCAGAGCTGCCAGGCCACCGCGTTCACTGACTGTGACTGAGGTTGGGGAACCCTCTTCAAAACGAGTGTCTTTACAGTGTTTTCGATACACCTGGCCTCTGTTATTTCCAGCAGAAGGGGCTGGTGAAACCTGCCCATCAGGAAGCAAGTTAACAGCTGGTCTAACCCGAACTAGTCCTACATCTAAAAGCAGATGGGGGTACCCACCATGTGCTTGGAGGGGAGGCGCCAAAGTCAGGGTGTGGGGTGAGAAAACACGGAGTTACAGTCACCCTTGAAAATTCGTTACCGCGGAGGACCTGGAACTACACAGACCGAGGGAACGGCACGTGCTGTCTCAGCTTCCACTCCAGGATGCCTGATGCTGTGCAGAGCTGGGGTGCACACCCACACCATTTACAGTCTTCTCCTCTCCTGTCCTCTCTCTCTTTCTCTCCTTTATACATTAAAAAGATCATCTGGCTTTTACTACCAAGTGTAGGTAAGAATGTAGAGACACAGGACCCTCACTCATTGCTGCTGAGGAGGTGCACTGTTCACCACTTTGGAAAGCAATTTCGCAAAGCCCAGTAAAGTTGAAGGCACTCATATACCGCCCTGATACAAACCCTACACACACCACACGTGTGTGCAAGGAGCGAGTGAAGGAACCTCCCTTACTGCAGCCCTGCCTGGAGCATCAAAAAAATGGGAAACCACCGAAATTATCAACAGCAGAACAGTGGAATACTTTACACCAACAAAAATAAACATGAGAACTATACACAGCCACACGGATGACTCTCATCCATAAAATGTGGAGTGAGAAGAGCAAGTTGCCTCTTGAAGAGCTATCTGAACACCCATGTTCACAGCCGCGTTACTCACAGGAGCCGAAAAGCGGAAGCCACACATGTCCATCAGTGGATGAAGAGATAAACTAAATGTGGTCTACACACAGAATGGAATATTATACGGTTTGGAAAAGGAAGCAAATTCTGACACCCGTTACAACATGGATGAACCGGAAGGATATTATGGCGAGTGAAAAAGTCAGTCGCAAAGGGACAAATCCCGAATGACTCCACTTATATGAGGTCCCGAGAGCAGTCCAATTCATAGACAGAAAGCAGGAGGGTGGGTGCCACGGGCTGGGGGCGCGGGGTGGGGAGTGAGTGTTTAATGGGGACCGAATTTCGGTTTGGGAAGATGAAAAGGCCCTGGAGATGATGGCGGTGATGGTTTCCCAAGAGTGTGAACGTAATGCCACCAACCGGTACACTTACAAATGGACAAGATGGTCACTTTTACGTCATGTGTATTTTACCACAATTCAAAAGTTTGGAAAAGCAAGTTGTAGGTTATGACACCATGCACGTAAAGTTCTAAAACTTGTAGAATGAGCTTTGTGTTAGCCAAATTATTAAAATGTGCATGTGAGATAAACACAGCAGATGGGCAGGGTGGGGGCACTACTGCTTAGGCTTAGCTCTGGGGGGATCGGGGTGAGACGGGATTTGAGGGAGGTCCACAGGGGCCGTCCACCGCGTCATAACAGTTTATTTCTGAAGCCAGGTGACGGGTATACCACTCTCTACTTTTTCTTCCCACCAGAACTGTTTCACTAAGCAGAGTGCCCTGAGGTCCACCAGGCTCTAGGGCCTGGGGAGCGGGCTCTGTGCCTCCCAGGATGGGCTCTGGGCCAAAGCTAGGGGCTCTGCGGAATGGCCATCGCCCCAGGCACAAGGCAGCGGCGCCAAGAACTTCCTTTGCGCTTTCTAGTTGAAATAAGCATCTCTGCTCCTCCTGGAGTCTCAGCCTCTGGCAGGGCTCCAGGATTATTTTACATGAATTTAAGATCACTAATGAAGAATAATTAACAGCTTCAAGGGAGCCTGGCACACCCTGTGTTTAGAAGTGGTTAATTATGCATTGTCTGCAAAACACCCTTTTCATACTCGAAAGTTTTGGGTCGCTGTTTTAAACAATGGAATATGGCATCAGGAAAAAAGCCAAGTGGTTCCATGTGCCAAGTTCCTGGGGTTGGATCTCTTTGGACAGAGGTGACCACGGCTCCCTAAGCCCCCTACGTGAGGTGCCTTAACTGCTTCCCTGGCACTGACACTGTCAATCCCCCGGAGGGGCCATGGCAGGTGGGCTAGCTCCCTCCCCCACCGTCGGCGAGCAGTCGGAGTCCCGCCAGGATGCGGTCTGGCCATAAAGCTGGAGTCTCTTGTCCACCTGACTGATGCATCACCATTATTTGTGAACACTAGTCAATGTAAAGAGGACTGTCCCCAGCCCTGAGCATCTCATCTGCCAGTCGAATCTCCTTGGCTGGCCCTGTGCAGCCTGTGAAATCCCTCGGTCCCCCTGACAGACCATGTGACTCTGGGCCAGCCACTTTTCGCCCATGCGTCTCTATTTGTTCACCTGGAAAATGGGACAATTACATCCTCCCCTTCACGGGGTTGGTGGGCTTAGAACGATGCCTCCCACATAGCAGGTACTCCGTGAGCCTCTGCATCACACTGCCCACCGGGCCTCCCTTTCTAACCCCACTGCCTGACAGGCACCCTACACTTTAGCCTCATCTGTGACCATTTCTGAACCACACCAGGCTCGGTCCTACCTCCACACGTTTGCTCATGCTGTGCTCCCTGCCTACTGTCCCTTCCTTATCTGAAAAAATCCTGCTCCTACGTTCAGGCCCAGCTCAAATGACACCTCCTGCAGGAAGCCCTCCTAGATTTCTCCCAGGCCAGCCAGCCTCCCTCATACTGCTGGTATCTTTGTGCCACCTCTATTTATCCCCCATCCTCAACTTTCATGGCTTGTTAGTGGGTCTCTTTCCCCTTGTAGGCTGGGAGCTCCTTGAGGACTATGTCCCATTTCTCTTCCGGTCACAGCTGGGCCTTGAGAAAAGAGCACCTGCTCTGAATAAGAACCTCCCATGGTGGGAGGAGCCGAGGAGGCCCTCACTGGTTGGCCTGGAGGCTGAGCCAGGTCTCTCACAAGCACCACGTGACTCCCAGAGGGACTCTCAGCTTGCTACTCCCACGCTGAGAGCCCCTCTGGGCTCCCCACTGTACACAGCAGGAGGCCCAGCCCCTGGTCCTAGACTCAGGTCCCCAGCGCCCCTCTCAGCTCCATGGCTTCTCACCACCACCAAAAGACACAGGCCCTTTGAAAGCCTCTGGGGTTTTTCACATGCCTTTCCCTCTGCCTAGAACACCCATCTCCCCACCTCGGCCCAGCCAACTCCTGCAGACACTTCGTTGCCCGCTTAGCTGTCAACTCCTCCATGAAGCCCCACATCCAGATCCACTCCTCCTACCGTGTCCACCTGAGCCCCTGTGGGGTGGGGACATGCTTCCTTCCTCCCTCTCGCCTCAGGACGCTGGCACACTCCTCTCCTGAGCTGCGGGGCACTCGAGATAGAGTCCACCTTGGAACGAGAGAGACCTGGGTCCAAATCCTGTGGCCACACTTACGTGTCTGCCTGCCCTTGGGTCTCATCTGCTCAAAGTGGGGCTTCGACGCCCCTCTTGCAGTAGGGCTGAGGATTGACCAGAGTGTAAAGTGCACCCTCGGCAGACACTTAATAGCTAACAGCCAGAACATTCCAGGTGCCCCGGGCCCACGGGAACAAGTTCCCAGGATGGTGGGAAAGGCTGGTCCACCTGCACGAGGGGAAGACGCCCCGGGTACAGCCGGTGATGATCAGAAGCGGGGTGGGCCTCTCTCCCTGGCACCCACCCAAGAGCGGGGACTTCCTTTCTGAGGCTGCTGTGAGACCCTCAGGACTTGCCCCCTTCGGAGAAAGCCTTGGAAGAGAAAAGAAAAGTTCCCACACTTTCCCAGAACGGCTCGCATACTAATAGCCACGGACTTCACAGAGTGTGAAATCAGGAAAAACTAACTCCCTCGGGATAGCCGGTATTCTAACTCCCTCCTCCAAGGCCTTTAATTACAGGCCGTTGAAGGCGCCCTTCCTGCTGGCCTGGGCACCGGTGTTCCTCAGACAAGGTGTGTGTGTGGACAGAATGCACGTGCAGAAGACACTGTCAGTTTTACTAACATTCGGGGTCATGCCCGCATAGTTTCAGGGAGTAGTCCCCAAGTGCCACTACCCGTCAACAGGGCCAAATCCCTAAAGATGGGGAAATTGGGGCTCAGAGAGGGAAAGTGACCTGCCCAAAGTCACAAAGCAAGCGGAGGGACTTGAACTCTGGTCTCCTGACCTCCACACCAGGGATACCCTCATTCTGCCCAAGTAAGGCAGATACCCTCATTACCCCAAGTGTGTCTCAGATCTCTGCTTGGGATGGAGGCCGTCAAACCCCTTAGTCACATGAGCCGCCAGTGAGGTCAGGGGGCATGGACCCTGGCAGGGCCAGGCCAGGGTGGAGGGTGCCCTCCTGTGGGGTGACAGTGCTCCCAGCAAGTCCGCTCCGGGGCGATTCTCAGCAGCAAGGAACAATGAAACTCAGCGCATGGTCACAGAGCACTCGGGGGTGACCCCTTCTCCGCAGAAATGCTACCAGCTTCAGGGCTGCAGGGAGAGGAGGGGACAATCCAGCCAAGTTGCCCAGTGGCCCAGAGCAAACGCCAGCAGGGGCCCTGCCCCAGGACGAGGAGGTCCTGTGGTCGCCAGGCAGGGGACGGGCCCGCCGGCTCGGCTGCCCCACGGCAGAGGCCCTCCCGGGGCACGTACCTTTTATAGACTCCGTGCAGCGGCTGCAGGCACAGGAACTGCCAGTAATCCAGGCAAAGGGCCTTGAACTTGAGCATTTTCGCCTTTCGGTCTCCTGCCGGACCCCCGTGGCACCTCCACCGAGACTTGGAGAGGGGCTGAGGGAGCTGGGGGACGGGCCGCTCCGGCCACCCCGGTCCCCGCTGCCACAGTGGCCCCACTCACATGGCCCGGTGCTGCCAGCCGCCCCTCCAGCACAGCCTCCGATACAAAGAGCAGCGCACACAAAAGCCCAGCGACTCCTCCGTCAGGCTTGCCCAGGCAGCCTCAGGCTGCCGCCGCCGCGGGGGGCTGGAGCTTCTCGGGGCTTCCCCGGGGGTTCCCGGGGCAAACGGGGGCAGCCCTGGCTGTGCTGAGTGGTGGGGGCCCCCGGCCCGTCATCCTGGGGGCCTGGATGCTGGGGCTCCTGATGGCGGCTCCGAAAGCTCCCTCTTCCAACTGGTCCCCAGGTCCCCAGTGGCTGCGCCGGCACCTGGCCGGGCAGTGGCCCAGCCGCTTGCCTGGCCCGAAGTGGCCAAGCCTGGGAAGACCAGGGGTGTGGGGTGCAGGCAGGGAGGGGGCGAGGTGACAGATGCCGGCCTCCTCGCCAGGTCAGTTATGTTTGGCGGAATCCCTGCTCGGCCCCGAGAGCGGAAACTCACCACGTCGCCACATGGTGCAGTGGGAGCCGCTCTCTCTGAAAGGCAGCGGAGAAAGACTGACAGGGCCACCGTGGTTGCCTGGGTGACAGGGACACATTGATAAAATCTAAAATGGAACCTCGATGACAGCCGCTCATTGGCTGCCGGGAGGGGACTCCCGACGCCGGGGGGGGGGGGGGGCCTGGGCTGAGGGGCCGTGGCCAGCGGGGCATTGTCAGGCAGGGACGGGGGCCATGGGCAGAACGGGTGGCTCTGCGGCCCAGGACCCAGCGTCACGGCGGCCAAGCAGAACCACTGGGCCCCTCCTGGCAGGTCTGGCGTCTACTCTGGGCGCCCTGCGGCCCTTTCCCTACACACTAGCCACAGGGATCTCAAACGTCCCTCTCTGCTCTACCCGGTGCCCCTGCTGCTCTCAGAATAAAGGCCAAACTCCCGACTGTCCACCGGCCCTCCGTGCCCCGACTCCTGCCGACCGTCTGCGCTCTCTGAGGTTCCCGACGCCCAGCCCCCTGGCTCCCATCAGGTCCCTGAAGCCACCCTCTCTTCCAGGCCTTCCGGGCAGTGCCCTTGGCCAGAGGTGCCCTCCCCGGCCCCTCTGCACCCACTGGATGCTACCGCCAGCATCACATCCGAGCCCCCTGCACGCCCTACCCTGACTTTCTCTGCCAGACATGCCCTCCTCTGAGATGAACCGTTGATTTACTTATCTGCTCCAGCCCCCAACTGCAGCGCAAGCATCCCGGCCCTGCCTGGCTCAGGGCAGCACCTGGCCCACTGCAGGCACCCCATCATTTTGTTGCAGGAGTGAAGGGTCCTCCTGAGCACACCACACTCACCCCGCCTGCTACTTGGGGTCCCTGGTCTGCTCAACACTGTTGACAAAGCAGTGGTCCCATCGCATCGTTGTGAGGAGGGCTCGCTCCCCCTCCCCCAACCACAGATGAGGAAACAGCTCAGAGAAGACCCCATCACCGTGTGTGAGGGACGACGTCCAGGCCCATCGGCCTCAGACAGGAGCGGCTGCCACCAGAGCGCTGGGCCTGCGTGTCCTGCGCCGGCGGCCGGGCATCCAAGGCTGGGTGCGGAACTGGGCCTGATCGCAGCACCCCCCGCCCCCCGGCAAAGCCAAAAACGAAGTCACCGGCCTCAGGAGGGAGTCTCCTCCGTCCGCCATCTCGGATGCGCTGCTTCTAGAGCAGTGGCTCTCCCCCCGGGGCGATTCTGCCGCCACCCCGTGCCCCGAGAAACAGTGGCCATGCCTGGGGACACCACGGGTTGTCACAATGGGGAGGGCGGCGCTACGGGCCTCTAGTGGACTTAGAGGCCGCCAAACACCCCACAGTGTACAGGACGCCCCCCTCCACCGGGAGTGACGCAGTCTAGCGGCTCTGCAGGGTGGCTCTCCGTAGCAAGGGCCGCCGTGGATGGCAAGAAGGGAAGGGCGTTCGCGATGCCTCAGTCGAGCGGGGAGCGTGAAGCCCAGTGAGGGGACGGGCACGGACAGCATCATCAGGACGGCCGAGCTGGATGCAGCGTGGGGCACAGTCCACCAACCCAGCCTGGGGAGAGGGGAGCTGCTGGGTAACTGGGCTGGTGACGAGGCAGGCGAGGAAGGAGGGCAACATGGCGGTCTGCCGAGGGTGAGGGGCCTGTCTGCCAGCCTCCCCGAAGGGCTGTCCGCCCTCCCCCAACAGGACATCAGCTTCCCTCTCACGCCTGTGGCAGAGGAAGCCGGCTGTTCCTTTGAAAGGAGGCAATTACTGGCTGGGACCTTTGTTTCTGAATTTCCCAGGCTGTAAGCAGGCCTCCAGAACCTCCGTGGGACTGGCCACCAGAGCCCGAGGGCCGGCTTTCTCAGAGGCTCCCACAAAGCAGCAAAGCCAGCGGCCTCGCTGCGCATAAAGGGCAGAGGTCAGGCGGCCGTGCCGGGAGGGAGGGGGCGGCTGGGTCTGGCACCAACAGTCCTCTTGTCTCTGGATCTCAGTTTTCCTCATCTGTGAAATGGGAACACTAAGCTGGGCTCTGCCTATGTCCCAAGGGGATGAGGACAGCTCTCACGTAGCACCTGCTGCTTCTCAAACGTGCCGGGCACGCTCCACCTCTGAACCTTTGCACTGGCTGTCCCACTGTCTGACGCTCCCTACTCCAGATAGCTGCACGGCTCACCCCTCGCCCGCCTTTCCTGCTGCTGTCTGGTTAAACAGCACCGCCTCCAGAAGGCCCTCCCTGACTACCCTCCCATCGCTATCCCCTTTACGCTGCTTTATTTCTCTTCATAGCACTTGTGGACAAGAAGTGTCGCTGGTACTTCAGTAAACAGAGAATGCTGCTGCCATCAAGCTGTCAGCCACTGCAGCAGCCCCTGAAGGTGCATCCTGAGGGGATTCAACATGGAGAAAAACAGGACACCCGCCCTAGACAGTGGAGATGCACATCTAAGGAATAATTTCTTATTATTCCTATGGGACTCTTGCATTGTCCCATACGTAGAAAAGCACTGAAATCACTAACTTGAGATGTCTGGGTTTTTGTGATTAGCAGGCATCTCTGACGGTAGAGCACATCTTTCCCAGCAAAAAGCCCTCTACCTCCTGGCTTCTCCCTCCCCTCTTGGCAGCAGGTCCCTCAGGGCTGTCGCAGAGGCTGTCTCCCAGGCCACAGTCCTCAGTGAGGTCCAGATAAAACACAGCTCGCAACTTCTGGGCTGTGTGCTTTTCTTCAGTCGACACGCTTGTCACCACCTGACATATCATATTAAAACCCGATTTCTCTGTCCGTTTGCTGCCTGATACAGTAGCTCTGCAAAGGCAGCAGGACAGGTCCCTATGGTTTCCTTATTCCTCCCACACCCGCAGATGCTCAGGAAATAATGGCTGAGAAGCAGGGGGGAAGGCAGAACCAAGGGGCCCTGATGTCTTTGCTCTCTGAAGGTGCAGGGTGTCATTGCCTGTGAGGTCAAGTGTGGCCAGCCTCAAGCAGCGGTGGTTACTGTGGCCAACCCCTGACCATGACCGCCATCACTTATGTGACCGAACTGGAGTGAGGCCGTGGCTGTGTGTGGACCCACGTGCAGAGGGACGGTATAAGGGTCCGAGTGCCGAAGTAACAGAGTGTGCAGATGTTCGGGAGTCTGCGTGTGTGTGTGTGTGTGTGTGTGTGTGTGTGTGTGGTTGTGCAGGAAGTGTACACACATGGGCGAGCAGTGTGCTACAGCATCAGGCAGTGTTCACACCAGGATCTGGGTTCAAATCCCAGCTCTGCTCACCAGCTGAGAGTCCTGAAAATGTGACGCCTGTCAAATGGGCCGACAGCTGTGCGCGGTCGTGCAGGGGTGGGACGCTGCCAGCTTTCTGCCAACAGAAGCGACAACCCTTACTGCTATGTGTGCTGTGGCTGCACAGCGTCTGTGTACGGGGTCACATGAGAGTGTGAACGTGTGTGGACCACCCGATTCTCCGTCCTCCAGCAGTGCCCCTGAGGGTACCCAGCCCCGAGCTGCTCAGGGAAGCCGCGCCCGCGTGCCCACCCCCAGCCGCCTCAGGCATCTAGCTGGTCGCTAGACCATCTCATCCCCATATAACGCCTGCCACCCGACAGCTGGGGCCCAGCCCCTGCTTGACGGCTCCAGTTTGGGGGCGCGCTGCCTTTGGGCAGAAGCTCCCTCTCACCGAGGCCGAGCTCCCCAGTGGGACTTGGGTCTGCCATCCGCCCGCCCCCTCGCTTTCCAGGCCCTGGGTCCACATCCACTTCTCAGGGCCTCACAAAGTCTGCCCTCTCCTGGGAGCGGGCACCCCCAGTCCACTTCTAGTCACCCCCACATGTAGCGCAGACGTCCCCTCCCAGCCCCCCGTCCATGCCAACCCCACTCAGGACCAGCTGCCCATTCCTGGTCTTCCATGCCCACCTGCTGCCCCATCCAGGGGCCTCCCCTACACCCCAGTGTACAGCCCTTCCTTCTGAAGACGTCTTACAGAAACATCAACATACAAGACCCTCAGACCACCATCCCCACTTCCACCAAGTACAGTGTGGAAACTAACAGACACTGTCGGCTTCTCCCTTGGGCTGCAGCCTTGGTCGTCATGGGCGCCACGGCTGTAGGCCGGCCCTCGGGGGACCACCAGCCTTGAATCTCGGAGCAACTATGGGCTGAGCCATGGTCCAGGAGGGACCACTTCTAGCTGGACTTGTTCTCAGGGGATGTGCCAGCACTATCTCCGGTCCCTGGGGGAATTTTAGGGCCAAACGGGGGGCTAATTTCCCCCATGGCCTCTTGGGGCCGACCCCAGGTGCTGATGGGGAGAGTGGGCCAGCGGTCCTGAGCAGGTCCAGGGCGGATGGTACAACAGTACCTGTATCGGTCAGTGGAGAGGCTGCTTCCGGTCTCCAGGGAGCTCCTGAGGTGGCAAAAGTGAGGCAGGATTACCGGCAACCCCAGACAACAAGCCCCCCCCCCCCGGGCCATGCCAGCGCAGGCCATGCTGGGTGGTCCCAGGTCAGGTCCTGGGGTAGGTGAGCAGCCCTGGGGAAAGCCTGCATGCAAGAAACCATGTGCTTCTTTGTCCTCTGACAGGTCAGCCAAGACACCGCCCTGTGCCCACCCCACACGCCAGTGCAGGGGCTCAGTCCCAGGGGGCCCTTGGCAACGACAAGTCCAACTGCTCCCTGTTCAATGGGGACGCCGAGGCCCAAGGTCCCACAGGGAGTCTCCCAGCGGAGGCTCTTTGAGGCAGAGCTGCACCCTGGGGTGTGGCCTGGGCCTGCCAGCTGGCAGGTCTGTCCACAGCCCCCGACCACAGACAACCCCTTCCCAGCATGAGCTGGTCTCTGCCCCCTCACGCTCCTCTCATCATTCCTGCCCCAGGGCCTTTGCACTTGCCGTTGCCCCTGCAATGGAATGCTCTGTCCCCATCACATCTGACAGCTTTCCAACTCCAGGAGGCCTTCCCTGTCTATAGCAGCCCTCCCCCGCCCTTCAGTACCCTCGCCCCCGACTCGTTCTCTTTCAGAGCCCCACGTGAAACAGGCCGAGTCATCTATCTGTTTGCTCATTCACTCCTGTCTGCCCGTCAGAGTCCCCTCCTGAAGGCAAGGGCCCCGTGTGTCCTGGTCATTGTCCCACTGAGGGGACCGGCCATGACGGTGCCTCCTTTGATCTGTCACCTGCTACAAACCTGGTCAGAGGTGGAGAGGGCAGTCGGGGGGGGGGGGTGCTGCTGAGGCCCCACAGACGCCCGTGAGGAAACAGGCTCCGAGCAGGTAAGTGCTGTGGGTCCCCCGCTGTACAGACTGGGTGGCACGGAGACTCGGTGTGTTTGCCTGAGACCAGCTTGTCCTCCCCAAAGAGGCCCGGACCACGGGCAGGGGCCAACACCCCCATGCCGGGAGCCCTGGCAGAGAGGCTCGGGGTCCCGCTGTGGGTCTGGGCTGCGAGCCAGCCCACCTGGGGTCAGATCCCACCCCACCCCCGACCAGCCACGCGCGTTTGGTACAAGTGCCTCTCTGCTCAACGTCCTCATTCGTAAAATGGAAGCGAGAGTACAAAGCTCCTGTGGGCAAATAACTGATCTGAAACGATGTCGAGAACACGAGCCTCTGCTGGCTCTGCTTGGCGCCATGCCCGGTGACCGAGGCCTTCGGGCCTGGGGCGCCTTCCGCGAGGCGGGGGCCCAGCTCCCCGGCACACCCTGTCCCTGCCCTCCTGCGCAGCGGCTGCTGTGACACAGGACACGCCCCTGGAGGCGGTGTCATTGGGCTATACACCTCTCCTCCGATGCCACGCTGCTTCCCACGTGGGCCACAGCCCTCCCTCTGCGGGTGCCCCACATGCCTCTCCCCACCCAACACCCAGAAGTCCAGGGCAGCTGCTCCGCGTGGGCCTGAGCTTGGCTCCGTGGGCCTCGCCCTTCTGGGCCACCGCTGGGAGCCCACCACGGGTCATCTGAGCTTCGCCCTCGCTCCCTGACCCTCCTTCCACATCCCCACACCGACCTGGTTCTGCTACTTCCTGTCCGGCTGAAGCATCGTTGGGTGCCGGACCCCACGTGCAGCAGATGGGATGCCCCAGAACCTGCCTCAGGCACACCCCATTTCTCCAGCATCAGCTGAAGAGGCCACAGACGGCTCCCCCCTCCCCTGGAGCCAGAGCCCACTTGGGGCCGCACACCATCGGCTCAGCGCCTCTGCCTGTGTGTCAGCAGGCCTGGCCGGGGATCAGAAAGAACAGAGGACGTGAGGGATGGTGTCAGGATGCCCTCGAGTCACCTTGCTGGACTGTCACTGTCCTGTGCCCACTCTGGGGTGGACAGTGGCTTTCGAGGATGGAGAGGGCGGGGCTGGCAAGACAGGCCTTCCCTCCCTCCCAGGCCAGGAACCGTGCTGGGACCTGTGCTGGGAGAGGTGAGGAAACCTGGCCTCCTGGAAGCCCCAAGTCTGGACAATCCCCCAGCTGGCTGCTCAGACATGGACATGCCATGCGAGGTAACACCAATGTGATGTGACAGGGACACAGCCAATGGTGCTGGGGTTCCTGGAGCGCACTCTGCCCAGGCCCAGGGCTGCCCTCCCCAGCTCCAGTCCTGCTCTGACTACATCGTGATAACACGGCACCATCTCGTCCTGCTGCAGCCAGTCCACCTAGTGAGTGCTAGGTTCTTTCTCCAAATGCTTCCTCTCCTAACCCCTGCGTGAACCTCCCGAGGCACATGGAATCATGACCCCCCTTTACAAAGGCTGACCATGCGGCCCAGGGGCTCCCTGTACATGGAACACCACTCCATTCCCTGCCTTTTCATCCTGTAGCAAACTCCTATTCACCCTCCAAAACCCTGCTCAAAGGTCAATTCCTTTGTGCAGACTTCTTTGCCTACTTTATCCCCCAATCAGACTCCTTCCTTCCTTCCTTTTTTCCTCACTCCCTCCTTCCCTCCCCACTTCGTCCCTCTCCCACTCCTTTAATGACAGTGAATATTTTTTGAGCAGTTCCTATAGACTAGGCATTGGTATTAACTGTTGACCAGTGTCACCTCATTTGGTTGTCAGCACAGCCTGTGAGGGAGGCACGGGGACACCCCACCACACTGTGACACTCGGGTCCAAGATACGGAAGGGTGCACAATAATTCCCCCCCAGGCAGTAGTGTCCACGAGGCACACACGTGCAGACGGGGACCCTCCCAGACGTGCAAGGCTGACCTGGCCTGCTGTGGCCCAGCTCTAAACCCTGTGACAAGCGGTGGTCCCTCCCTGGGCTCCCCATTCCTCCCCACCCATGTCCCGCCCATCCCGGGGAACCCCTCGGTGGCCTGAACCCCTCGGCAGTCCCCCTCTCAGTGTGCTGCGGACCCTGACAGCCCAGCTGGGACTGGCTCTGAATGGGGACCCAACCTCTGCCCTGTGCCCTACCGGATCCACACAGCCTTGCTGGCCACAGACTGAGGCCCACTCTGCCCGTCACCCTCCTTCCCCGCTCAGCCCAGCTGCCAACAGGAGCGGCACGGCCCAGCGCCTGGATTGGGAACCAATGGCCTGGGACATGCCAGAGTGCCTCTTTGCCTCAGCCTCCCCATTTGGAATGCGGGGCGGCGGTAACAGCTCCACCTCACACAGTCACTGTGAGAAAGGTGAGGTGCTGCCCACGGAGCAGAAGCGCCTTGTATACCAGAAGGTGTAGAGCAGGTGTGTCTGCGGTATCACACGCTATTGTATGATTACATCCAATAACGTTTAGTGAGATGTTAGAGACTAGAGGTTACGACGTGAATTCTAGAGCCAAGAGGGCCGGGGTTCAGATCCCAGCTTTGCCACACACTAGCTGTGTGACCTTGGGCAAGTTAATGAACCTCTCTGTGCCTCAGTTTAGGGTCCTCTTTTATTGTGTTTTAGGAAGATTAAATAGGTTAATACATTTAAAGCACTTAGAAGAGTGCCAGGCACAGAGTCAGTATTCCATAAATCCAGCTACGACCAGCATAGAACTCAAAACAGTAGCACATTATGTATTATATGAAGGTGTGATATGGACAGTATGCGAATGATCTTAATGTGTTGTATTAACACACCAATTCTATATTAATAGATGTTTTTTTTACCCACATATCTAAAATCCTCATTTACAGGGGAAACGGGCTCTGAGTGGCGACCGCGCAGTACCATGGTCTCTTTTATTTATTTATTTTTTTGCTGTACGCAGGCCTCTCACTGTTGTGGCCTCTCCCATTGCGGAGCACAGGCTCCGGACGCGCAGGCTCAGCGGCCATGGCTCACGGGCCCAGCCGCTCCGCGGCATGTGGGATCTTCCCAGACCAGGGCACGAACCCGTGTCCCCTGCATCGGCAGGCGGACTCTCAACCACTGCGCCACCAGGGAAACCCCACGGTCTCTTACTGAGGTGTGGTGGTCCCACGTCCAGAGCTCTGTCTGCTCTGCTGGGCTGCCGCTCCTCCCCCAGCATCTCTGGAGGCCCCTGGACCAGGCTCGCGGACGCGGCACTCTGGGTCAACTGGGCAGGGCTCCAGCCCTCCTCCCGCCTCCAATGCAGGCTCTGGGGAAAGAGCCCCTTCCGGCCACCCTGGACAAGGCGACTGCCCTGGGGACAGTCCCTCCTGAAGCCCCTGTCCCCAGCCCTACGTGACCGGGTTCCTGGGTAGGCCACTTCCTTCCCGCTCAGAGTACGCGGGCTGCTCCAGTCCTACTCCCTGGCATGGCTCCAAACGACGCCGGCCACCTACAAAGCTCAAGGAGGGTGAAAGACGGCGCTGCGCTGTGAGTCAAGAGAGGGTCCCCTGGATGCGGAGGAGGGCTATGACTGGCAGGGCCCGAGGGGGCTCCCGCGGGGCTGGTCAGCTTCTGCTTGGGGGTCTAGGTGCCGGTTACGTGACTGTGTTCAGCTCGTGACGATTCAACAAGCTGTACACCGGATTTCAATAAAAATTTACATTAAAAAAAACAACCAGGGCTTCCCTGGTGGCGCAGCGGTTGAGAGTCCGCCTGCCGATGCAGGGGACACGGGTTCGTGCCCCGGTCTGGGAAGATCCCACATGCCGCAGAGCGGCTGGTCCCGTGAGCCATGGCCGCTGAGCCTGCGCGTTCGGAGCCTGTGCTCCGCAACGGGAGAGGCCACAACAGTGAGAGGCCCGGGTACCGCAAAACAAAACAAAACAAAACAAAACAACCAGCCTGGTTCAGCCCCAGCCTGGAGCAGCAGTAAAAACCCAAGGCCTCAGAGCTGGTGGTCTTCCTCTCCCGCCACCCCCTTCCTCCGCAGCAGCTGTGTGGGCTTGGGAAAACCCCTTCTCCTCTCTGGCCTCAGTTTCCCTCTGCTGAATGAGGGAGCGGCAGTGCTTCCATCCCTGGCCGTGCGGTAGACACATGGGCGCTTCTAAGAAATACAGATGTACTGATGCCTGGGTCCAAACCCAGATGGATGAGTCAGAACCTCTGAGGGCTGTGCTCCTGCACCTTGGGTGTTTTTTTTGTTTTTGTTTTTTAATTCTTCACTTTGAAATAACCACAGATTCACAGTAAGTTGCAAAATAAAATGTACAGGGAGGACCCATGCAACCCTCCCCCAGCCTCCCCCAGTGATAACATTGTGCACAGAAAAATGTTGCCCACCATCAAGCCTTCGGCCACTGCAGCTGACCTGACAGTGCGCCCTGAGGGGATTCAGGATGGAGAAAAAGAGGAGACCGGCCCTAGAGAGTTAAGAGGCATATCGAAGGGTAATTTCAATGAGCCCAGACTCTTGCATCTTCCCATACACAGAAAAGTACTAAAATCATTAACTTGAGAAGTCTGTCTTTTTGTGATCAGTAGTCCTCTTTTGATGTTGCGTGCATGCGTGCGTGCATGTGTGTGTGTGTATCTATGCAATTTCACCAGATGTGTAGCTTTCTGTGACCCCCCACGATCGAGTTCCAAGACGGTCTATCACATGGCACTGGCATGCCACCCCTCCCTCCAGAGCCACACCCACTTCTCCCCCAATCCTTCACTCCCAACAGCCACCGATCTGTCCATCATTTTGTCATTTCAGAATGTTATACAAACTGAATTGTACAGGATGTAAGTTTTTAAGACTGGCTTTTTTCACTCACCGTAATTCCCTGGAGGCTTATTCAAGCTGTTCATGTATCAACAGTCCCTTCCTTTTTACCGCTGAGTAATATTCCACAGCATGGCCGTACCACAGTTTTTTTAATCCATCCCCCCTGGGAAGGACATCTGGGCAGGCTCCAGGCGGGGGGATTGTCAGGGATAGAACTGCTATGAACCTTCTCCTACAGGTTTTTGTGTGAACGTAAGTCTTCCCTTCTCTGGAACAAATGCCCAGGAGTGCCACAGCCAGGTTGTTTGGTAAGAGTACACTTACTCTGAAACCCCCCCACCAAACTGTCTTCTAGAGTGGCTGTACCCTTGTACATTCCTAGCAGCAATGCAAGAGGGATCCAGTTTCCCTGCATCTTGGCCAGTGTTTCGTGTTGCCCATATTTTTACTTCCAGCCGTTCTGATGGACATGCAGTGAAACCTCACTGTGGTTTTAGTTCAAGTTTCCCTAACAGCTTACAACGCTGACCATCATTTCATGTGTTTGTCTGCCACCTGCCTATCTTGTTCGGTGAAACAAAGGGGCACCTTCATTTTTAAAAGCTGCCCGGATGGGTCGAACATGGAACCAGCTAAACCTCTAGGGCCCTCCGAGCCTAGAAAGTTCTGTCAGTTTTACTTTCTATTTTTTAAAATTATTTATTTATTTGGCTGCGCTGGGTCTTAGTTGCTGCACGTGGGATCTAGTTCCCCGACCAGGGATCAAACCCGGGGTCCCTGCATTGGGAGCACGGAGTCTTAGCCACTGGACCACCAGGTAAGTCCCAGTTCTGTCAGTTTTAAAAAGAACATGTTCACTGGTGTAAGAATTCTTCCTGGCACACTGTGCTTTCTGGAAGGGCCCTAGGGCGGGTTCCAGACTGCCAAAGGTGGCTCTGAGCCATTGTGCTCAGGCCAGAGGGTGACTCTGTTTGTTCCTGAGAAGAAATAGGGAGAAAATAGAGAGAGGGTCAGGATGGGCAGAGGGCAGGCTCTCCACGTAGCCCTCGGCCAAGGGAGTCTGCTCAAAGCCCACAGGGGCCTGAGTGGGCTGGCTGGCGGGGAGCAGTGGGTGAGGGCATGGCCTGGGAGGGACGTGGGGCAGGGCGGCTCCAGACTCCTGGGCCCTGGGTTGGAGTTATTTGTGGATTTAGCCCCATTTCCAGAGGGGCAGGGGAGGCCGCACGCCTCCCTTTTACCAAATAATACATAGCCACTGCGTCAGCTATGGAAAATAACAACGGAGCACAGCAAGGAAAATGAAGTAACCCACCTTCCCAGCTCCCTGGAGACTTGCCGGTGCTGTTGTCTGAGGCCTCTCTAAATGTGGGCCTGGGACGGGGACTGGGCCTGTGTGTGTTGTGGTTGCACAAAAGTACATTCTGTTCTGTGGCCCGCACTCCCCGCTCACTTAACACTTCTCCGTGTTTTTAGGTCGTCAAACATTCCCCTGCGTCACCCTTTGGAAGCGGCCCGGAACCCTGGGCGCACTCCCCGCTGCCCGCGTCGGGGTCAGGCCTGTGTCTCTCCCCATCCTTGGCTGCTGGGCTGTCCTTCAGTGAGGTCTCTGTGCAGGCACCAGATGTGCCTCTAGAACCCATTCCTGGGATTTCTGGGTCAAGGGGAGCGATGTTTTCACGGCTCTGGGTACACGTGGATGCAGACCCAGTAGGCTGGACCAGCGCTCTTAGGGCAGTGATGGGGGTGCCTGGCCATCCCCAGGGCTCCCGAAGTTTCTGTCTGGGGCACAGCCTGAGCACCCCTGCTCCTGAGCCCCCAGCCAACCCCAGACAGAGCGCCTGTCCGGGGTGGGCTCACCCCTCGCCGCTGCCCCGTGTGTCGCTGTCCCCCTTCTCCTCTGGGGCTCTGGAAGCAGGGACACAGAGAAGGCAGGAGGTGGCCAGGCTGCCCCGAGGTCGCGTCCCATTATCCCCGAGGGCCGAGACTGCTGTCTCCTGTCGCCTGCCGGGTGCCCCGCTCTGGTCTGCCTCAGACTCGGGCTCGTCTGTGGAATGGGGCCGCCTCTTGCCTTGGAGACTCCGGTGCGGCTCCCAGGAGCGGACGGACAGACGGACAGGGGGCGCCTCGTAAGCCAGACCGACCTGAGGAGCTGCCCTGCTGGCTCCCCTCCCCCACGTCTAGCTGTCTCGCCCAGGCCCCCAGTGCCTGCCCTGGGCCTGCCTCTGAGAAAGCCACAGGGGCCCTGCCCACCCACCCGGCCTTCCTGTCCTGGCTCTGGGCCCCAGACAGCCCTGCCTGCGGGCACAGTGAGTGACTGTCCCCGGGCTGGCCTCCACGCCCCTCCGTCCTGCCAGGCTGCCCTGCCCAGGACCTCAGCCCGAGTCTGGAAAAGTCTCCGCTGCGGGGGGAGGGGGTGTCTCTGCCCAGGGCCCCCACTTCCGGACAGAGGTGTGGAGAGAGAGCTAGGGCGGCGGGCAGCGGCCCTGGGGTGAGACCTGGGGCGGGGGGTACCAAATCCCCCTCTGGGCCTCATCTGCACCACAAGGAGGTTTGTCTAGAGAAGGGATAATTAGGGGGTAATGGTGGGGTGTCTCGGGCCACTTGGGACAAGGATTTGTTCATCCCCCCCCCCACGCAGCCCCCGCCTTGTGCCCAGCTCTCCGAGAGCATCATCCTCACTCATGTCACCCTAACAAGGAGCCCACTTTACAGATGAGGAAACTGAGGCATCATCAGATCACAGGGAGAAACACTGTAAGATGCATGGCTGCCCATGGGGGGAGGGCGCACCCCAGCTGGGTCTCTCCGACCAGGTGTGTGAGCCAGTGGGGGGCAAGGGCGGGGCTCCCCTCGGACACAGTGACTCAGCCCAGACCTCGGCTCAGCGGGGGCAGCGTGCAGGGGGTCAGCCAGGGCAGGGTCTGAGTGTGTTCAAGGGGAGGGTCCCGGAGTGGGACAGGGAGGGGCACAGGGGGCCCTGGCTTGGCGAGGGAGCCTCCCTGGCTGCTCCCACCTGCCGAGAAGCACCCCCGAGACCCCAGCACCCAGCATACCAGCTTCTTCTGTGACCCCGAAGCTCCCACCAGGATTCTCTTCTTGAGGCAGAGCAGCGGCCGAGGGTGCAGGGCCACCGGCCAGGGCATGTCCTGCCTCTCCGGCTGCTGGGAGGAGGGCTGAGGCCTTCCCACTCGGCCAGGAGCCTGGCCGGGCCTGTGGCCAGGGCCCTCGGGTGCCGTGTCTGGGAGCCACATCCTGTCACTCTTGGACCTGGTTCGCTGATGGGCAGGGAGCACAGATGCCTCAGTCCAGCCCAGCCGGGAGGGGGTCCGACCATGCTGGAACTCTCTTCAGATGCCAACATGATCTTATTTTACCCTCAAGCCTGCCTGGGGAGCTGGAGTTTCATATCCCCATTTTACAGATGAGGAAACCGAGGCTCAGAGGGACTGAGACCTGCCCGAGGACTCCCAGCTGGCAAGCGGCCACACCAGCTCCTGACCTGGGTCCCCTGCCCTCTGCTCCAGAGTCCCCACTGTCCACAGTCATCCAGGCAGCTGACCCCCAACCCCCTGAGGGTGAGGGATGTGCTCAGGCACATGTTTCCTGGGAGCATCCCTTCCTTGGGGGGGCATCCCTCAGATATCCAGAAAACAAGCCAATTCACCCCAAAACCAGCAACCTACAGACTTGACAAATTTAATTTTTAAATAGCTAATGCACTCTCATAGTTCATAAGTACAACAAAAAAGATATCCAGGGGAAAGTCGCCCTCCCAAAGGTACCACCTCCACCAAGGTCCCCCTGTCCCCCAGGGAGTCCCACCACGAGCTTCTTGTGCCTTGCCACAGAAATTGCTAACGCAGACACAAGGACGGGGGCCCGCCTCCACGGCCCCTGCAGGGGCTGGGTGAAGGGCAGCCGTCCTCTGTGGCAGGGCGAGGTTGGGGGACCCTGCCTGCTCAGCGCCCCTGACCTGGAATGCTGGCAAGGGCACGGTGGGCTCCGCCCAGCCGCCTCCCCTTCCAGGTCTGACCTGGGGCCCGCCGGACGGCATCCCAGCCACAAACACGCTTTCGGATCCACGCTGACCTCACACGGTCGGACAAACACGCATACAAGACACCTCTTAACTTACATCTGAAACTCTCACAACACTGGAAATCAACTATATTTCAATGAAAAAAACAGGAGACCTCTGAACCATCACACACGCACATGCTTGCACAGCACACGTGCACACACGCCTGTAGGCACGTATGCGCGTGCAGGCCCTCCTGCGGGCGGCTGGAAGCACCTCCCCCGTCCTCGGGCCTGGTCTCGGGGCCACACGCAAGCAGGAGTCCAGCTGGGATGTGCCCCAGGCCCTGCACTCAACAACCACAGTCAAGGAAAATCCGCCAGGGTCTTTCCATGCAAACCGGGTGTGTTGATTCCCTTTAGTTGAATGAAAGTTAAAAACAACATGGAATGGTTCCAGAACCCCCTGGAGCTGGGGGCTTCTGGGGAAACTTCAAGGGGAAACCGAGGCTGGGGCGCTCGAGAGCAATGAGGCCGCCGTGCTGAGCGCCGGGTACCACCTAGCTTCTGTCCTCGCAAACGCCCTATTCTCTATTCAGGAGTTTTGTTTTGTTTTAGCAGTGGTCTTCACAGGCCTCACGGTCCCCCTGCTCAGCCTCCTGCGTGCTGGCACCGTGGCCGTGCCGTCCACGTGGCCCCGTTGCTGCTCTGCGGCACCATCTCTCTCAGGGTTTACCGAAAAGTGCTGCAGGCCGCGCACCGGGGGACGGCGCCAACCCCTTCCAGGCCTACCGGCCCGACTCGGGCGCAGACGGAACGTTTGTCCCAGCAGATTGTCTCCCATGTGGTTCCTGCGGCCACACAGCTGTGGCATCTCTCACACACCCTGCACTTCCATGACCCTGCCGCTGGAGGTCCCCTGAGGGGTTGGTGTCTCCTGGACGCCCTGCAGAGGAGCAAGCTGGGTGCAGAGCTGGGAAGGAGCTCATCCCCAGTCTCAGCAAGTGAGGGCTCCTGGGTGCCTCTTTGACTGCAGGGCGTGGGGACTGGGGAGTGGGTGGGGCAGGAGGGAAGGGACGGGAGCTGGGTTCGCACAGCTGCTGGGGGACCTCAGCCTGCAGCAGCAGGAGGCCGACCCCAGCTCCGTGGGGGGACACTTTCTCGAGGGCTGCAGAGGGGCCTGGAGGCGGAGCCTTGGGGACTACCAGCCCCTGGGTCCACGGTTGCGGTGGTCCCTGGGTACAGAGGGAGCCCCAACCCACCCTCTCTGTTCACGAGGAGGCGGAGAACTCAGCCTGGAGGCCACGGGCGGGGGCGTCTGTTTCAGGGGCAGCAAGATGCCATCACAGCATGTGCTGTACCCCACGCGTCTGGCCTCTGCTCAGGACGCAGACTGTTCTCCTGGCAGATGGCTGAGCCCGGGCGGAAGGCCTTGGGTGCCCTCGGCCCACGGGGTGGCTGGCGGCTACAGCAGAGGGGAGGATGTACCCTTGGCCAGCTGGGCAGAGCTGAGCCCCGGGGTGCAGGGCAGAGTGGGTGGATGGAGAAGCAGCGTCCTCACTGGGGCATGAGGGTGGGGGCATCCTAGCCTCTGACCTGCCCCACCAATCTAGAGGCATACCAAGCTGGTGCTCCCCGGCCCCTCCTTGGCCCCCAACAGGCATCTCCCTGCACTGGGGGGCCCACCTTGGTGATAGCACTGTCACCCACCCAGCCCTCTGAGCCAGACCCCTGGGCACAGTGGTCTGTATGCCTTTGATGCCTTCCTCTCCCCGCCGCCCCCCGGCCTCAGGCCGGCCTGCAGCTTGCACCCCTGTCACTCTGCTCCGTCAGCTGCCTGGGCCCCCCCATCAGACACCTCCAGGTTTTCCCATCATCCCGTGGCGGCGCTGGATAAAAGGAAGAGAGAAAATAAACTTCAGGCTTAAGCCAGCAGCGTGGGGCATCCTTCACTCGCTGACACTGCAGCTGCCCCAGGCCAGAGGGCCCAGCTCAGGGGCCACCCCCTCCGTGCCCCCGCCAGGGGCTCCACCCTCAGGCGGTATAGGGAGACCTGTGGCGCAGCAACTGTCCCCGGGTGCCGCTCCAGGAGTGGGCACCCAGCGGCAGGCCCGGTGGACGCAGGCAGGCGACAGTCTGGTGGGAAAGCTGGGATTGAAAGGACAGAGGCGGGCAGTGGACAGAAGCCAGGCATGTGGGCACAGGAGGGAGCAAGGGGGTGGGGAGGCGGAGGAGGCAGGGAACAGAGACCCCGCAACCTGATGTCAGAGGGACAGACACGGCCCTAGGCGAGGGTGAGCAGCCCTGCTGTCCCCAAGCCCGACTCTGTGCCCTGGCATTCCACCGGGCCACCCCAGGGAGAGCCCTGCCTTCTCCGCTATCACGTCCCTTCTGGACCTGGGGCTCCTGAGCCAGGACACCTGTCCAAGGGCTAATGCGAGGCCAAGGGCGTGTGTGTGGAACAAGGACCGGATAGAGGCAGGGCTGCTGGAGGGTGGGGCCTGCCCAGGACTCTGGGGTTGGGAGGCTCCTGAGGCCAGGAGGGAGGGGCGCCAAGGGGCTGAGCCCAGGACCCAGCCCCTGTCCGGGAGGTCTGGAGCTGAGCCCTGCTCTGCCTTCAGGGCACTCTGTAAACTGGGAAGCGCGGTGGACAAACGTGAGGGTGCTCTTTCCTCCAGCTGCAGGACCCCAGGCATCATCGCCCCTGCGCTGGCTGAGAGGCTGCTCCCGCCTGAGCACCCACATGCTGTCTGCGGTCACCTCAGGGACCGGGAATGGGGACGTGAGACCCGCAGCCGGCAGCAGGGCACGCTGCCCCCAAGGGGGAGGCTCGGCACAGCCAGGAAGGGGGTCCCCTCCGGAGGTGCCGGTGAAAAGGGTGTGAGGTCGCTCTGAAGAAGGTGACGAGTTTTCTTGGGTAACACAAAGTGCCCCAGGCAGCTGTTAAAAAATTTTTAGTATATACCACTGGGAAAAGAGGGAAGACGAAATAACAAGAAAAAAGATTCTTGTTAATAGGTCCCAGCTGGCTAAGAAAGAGGGAGATAGGAGAGCCCGGGTGTGGGGTGGGAGGGTCAGCCAGATTCCTCGCGTTAGGGGCCCCGCGGGCTTACACAACACACGCGGCCACAAAGCCCTCCCCTCCCAGCCACAGAGCCCCTGGAACTCGGGGCAATGACTCCAGGTTCAGCTCCGGGGCCAGGGCCCGGCCACCCAGCCGAGGGCTTGCCTCCCTGGCGCCTGGCTGTGGGCGTCCGCCCAGCGCTGAGTTGAGGCTGCCAGCTCGGCATGCTGCCCTCTAACGCCAAGCATACCCGGTGCACCATCTCCAGCCTCAGTTTACTGCCCCCTCCCCAGTAAACACACATTTGAACCCCCTCCGAAACGCGCAGGGCAGTGGCTCAGGGGGAGCTGACCCCGTCCGCCCAGCTCCAGGGCTGGCGAATCAGCACACGGCCTTCTCGGGCCATGGATGTGGTCTCAGGAATGACCACGAACCCCAGGGCTGACCATCAGGAGGTCAGGGGTCCTGAGGGGACCAGAGCCCCCACGTGGGAACACGTCCCAGGCGGGAGGCAAGCAGGACATGGCAAAAAGAGCGCTGGAGCCCCCAGACCCAGCCACGCCGAAGCCTGAGCCCTGGGCCATTCGCCAACAGTGACCATTAAAATCACTTCCGACTTGAGTTTCTGTCCCTTGCAACCCAGAGAGTTCTGGTTGATACACTCCCTCCGCCCCAGCCGGGCTTCCTTCCCCTTCCCAGGCCTGTGTTTCTGAAGTCCCAGCCTGTCCCCAAGTCTATCCCTGTGCAGTGAGAGTCCAGGAGAGGAAGGTGACAAGGATATTTATAAGTTACAGACCCATCATGTGGGTCACTGAATCCTTAAGGCCACCCTGCAAAGTTTCAATTATTGGCCCCATCGTACTGAAAGGAAACCTGAGGTTCAGAGAGGTTAAGTCATCTGCCTCAAGTCACACAGCCACTGGGCAGCAGATAAGGGGTTCCATCCGAGTAGCTACTGAGGCAGGGGGTGGTAACGGGAAAAGGCCCTGATCATCCCGATACCTCAGCCCCCACTTCTGCTCGGCCCAGCCGGTTTCGGGGAGCTCGTCCGAGGAACCAAAATCGCTCAGCAACCCCGGAGATGGTCAGGGACTGAAGCCCTGAGGGAGGCCAGGGCGCCTGCGGCCATGCCCCCTGGACTAGGTAGGGCCGGAATTGATAACAGAGCAAATGTGAGAAGACACTTGTGTTATCTTGGCCTGGTGAGGCCTTCGAGAGAGCCCCGGGCTGATGATTCCAGCGAGAGCCGCACTGATTAAAAACGTACTGCTTCCCTTATTAACCATTCCAAACAGATGCCGGGACCAGCTTGCTGAGGAATGAAATTAGCCACACTCTGACCGCCGCCCGAGGAGCCCGGGGGCTGCTCCGATGGGACCCTCTCACGGGGACTCCTCCGGGGTCATGCACTTCTGGGAACAGGGAGCAGGGGGCATCTCGGGCTCCTGGAGTCCTCAGGTCCCCAGCTCATCCCCTGGAAATCGGATAAACCGGAGGGAAGGCCAGGGACCCCGCTGGGTCTGTCCAGTGAGCCTGGTCCCGAGGTACGGGTGGGCCGGGCCCCGAGCCGGCACCACGCGCGGGCCGGCTTGGACCCTGCTGCCCGCAGCCTCGCCGGCCTCGTCCCGGCTGCCCTGCAACCCGTGACGAGTCCCTCTGCCAGAAGCCGAGCCAACGTGCAGGAGGTCAACGTGCAGGAGGACAGACCCATCAAGAACACGCGCTTGCTTTAACCTTTCAGTTTTAGTTGGCTGCATTAATTTTAGTCTTCAAAATGGCACTCGAAGGAACGGTCAGTCTGCGTCTGTCCCAGCTCCTGCTGCTGGGTGGAGGAGGGACGTGGGGACTGAGGGCGGGAGAGCCAGCTGCCCGCACTACCGCTGTGCTGACGGCACTGGGCAGCAGGGCAGTCCGCAGGTCCCGGGAGCAGGCCGCCCGGCCGAGGGCAGCTCGGGGTGGGAGGCAGGGAGCCTGGGTCCCAGCTCTGCCAGGGGCTCTGGGAGCATGGACCAGACCCTGCTCCAAGGTCTCAAACTGGGTGCCAGGGACCGACCAGGCCCCAGCTGGCAACTAAAGGGAGGAGGCTGGTCCCAGTGCCCTGGTGGGGTTCAGCCTTGGGGAGAAGGCTTGTGACCACACAGGCCTCCCATGGAGGCACTGAGACAGGGTGTGGCGTGGTCGCTAGCCTTCCTGTCCCACAGTCACCAAGGGTCCAGTCATCAGATCCAACACCTGCCCCAGGCCTTTTTTCTCCAATTAAACTTTTAATTTTGAGATAACTGTAGATTCACTTATAGTTGTTAAAAATAATACAGAGAGATCCTATCTATACTTTACCCTGTTTCCCCCAACGCCCTGCAAAACTACAGAACAACATCACCAGCACAATGCTGACAGTACCAGACACCATCCTGGACAGATTTCCTGTTTCACGCCTACTCGTGTGTCTCTGTAGCGGAGGGAGGGCTTAGTTCCACGTGGTTCTATGTGCATGTTCACGTCAAGACGCGCAATAGTTCCGTCACCGCAAAGACCCCCCGTCCAATCCCCCGTCTTGATAGCTCCAACCTGTGCTACCCTTTCTCTGGTCTAAAATGAACTTCATGAATCATATGATCTATCTACACACATATTCTAAAACAAAAATCAACAGAATGCCCTAGTTGTAACAATACAGAGAGAAAAACAGGAAAGCACTTTATAATGAAGTGACCTGCGTATTAGTGGTGGGCACACAGGGAGGCAGTCAGTCGCCCGCCCCTCTAGGTGACAGCGGCTACACACCCAGGCGGGTACAGGGGTTTGCTCGCCACTCGGGTGCCACGAGGGACGCCGCCCTCGGTGCCGTGATGCTCTCAGTGGTGACAGCTCTTGGCAGAGCTCTGAACATATCAGAGTCTGATCTTCCCCTGACTGTGAGGACAGCAGCCGCATTCCTGGAAAGGTCAAAGTGCTGACAATCACGAGAAATGTGTTTAGTGGTTTAGGTGTCACGTGGAGTGAGGCGCAGGTTCAGATAACCACGCGCGGATTTTCACTTTCAGGAGGATCTGGGGAGACATTCGCAGGTCTCGGCTGTGCAGGGCTGCCCCCTACACCCTAGGGAATGGGCTCCCCGGGCTCCACCAACCAGACACCTCTCCTTGCCTCCACCCTGAATGCCGCCCACGTGCCCGGCGGCCCCTGCTGAAAGCCCCTAGCACACTGTCTAACCCCGCACTGGCAACTCCACCTGTGTCTGTGTCCTCTGGGCAGGGGTCGCTGCCCCCCAGGATGCAGTCCATGCCCAGCGCTGAACAGAAGCTAATAAATGTGCCAGCAGAACGGATCTGGACCGACAGCCAGCCCAGGACAAACAGGCTGCTGGGAGGCCTGGTGTGATCTTATCCTCGGATGCCCCAGGACCAGACCCGCCCACCTCCGCTCTCCTGCCGCGGCTTTGCTTCCTTCATGGAGACCACTCTGCCAGCCACCGGTCAGGGCTTCCCGCTAGAGGGAGAACATCACCTCCTTCAAGGGCTCGCTGGTTACCAGGTCCCCCCAGTGGGCCCTCAAATCCAGAACTGCAAAGCAGCGATCGGAAACTCTTTGTGTAACTGGCTGGGTGGTTGAAGCACTTCAACAATAAAGTATTTACATCGACGCACAGAACTTCCCCAGAAGGACCCCAAGAAAGTGGACACAGTGGTGGCCTCTGGGCAGAGGGACAGCGGAGGGAGGCGCCTTTGCACTGTGTACAGACATTTTTGTACCATGTGGATGAATTATCTCTCAATTATACGAAGAAACAAAGAACAGCCAAAAAAGATGGAAGCAGGTATTATTGGTGTGATTAAAAACTTCTGAGCCCCTACTGCGTGTCACGTACCCCCAAGGACCCAACTCCTTGGGCTACTTATATCCTGGAGGACTGGGTTCTGGTGGGGAGACCAGAGCCTCACGCCCACGCCCCCCTCCCCTCCCCTAGGACAGAAACTTGGACAAGGCAGTGGAGGCATCAGCCAGCAGGTGTCCGGCAGACCCAGCCCTCCCCAGACAATGCCAGGGGTCCTCGGGGCTGAGTGGTCCATCAGCAGAGAAGGAGGCTGAACTTTACCACTCACACCTGCCTTTATTCAAGAAAGGGTAAATCCAAACCACAATGAGGTGCTACTTCACACCCTGAGGACTGCTATCGCAAAAACAAACAAACTAACAAGAAACACAAAACAAAATAGCAAGTGTGAGCGAGGATGTGGAGAAACTGGAATCCTTGTGCAATGGTGGCAGGAATGTAAAATAGTGCAGCTGCTGTGGAAAACAGTATGGAGGTTCCTCAAAAAAGTTAAACATAGGATTACCATATGATCCAGCAATTCTTCTGGGTATATACATAAAAGAATTGAAAGCAGGGTCTCAAGGATATACTTGAACACCCATGTTCAATTATTCACAGTAGCCAAAAGGTGGAAGCAACACAGGTGTCCACAGACAGACAAATGGATCAACAAAGTGTGGTCTATACACACAATAGAATATTATTCAGCCTTAAAAGGAAGGAAATCCTGACACAGGCTACAACGTGGATTAACCTTGGAAACATTATGCTAAGCGAAATAAGCCAATCACAGAGAGACGAATACTACGTGATTCCACTTATATGAGTCCCTAGAGCAGTCAAATCCATAGAGACAGAAAGGAGGATGGTGGGTGCCTGGGGCCTGGGGCAGGGGAAGGGGGGCTCGTGTTTAGTGGGGTCTGAGCTTCAGTTTGGGAAGATGAGAAAGTTCTGGAGATGACGGTGGTGATGGCCGCACAACAGTGTGAATGTACTTAATGCCACCGAACTGCACGCTTAAAAACGGCTAAACTGGTAAATTTTATGTTATGTGTATTTTACCACAATTTTAAAAAGAAGGTTATTGGTGTCTTGCCAGGCCAGGGCCTACACGAATGCCAGGAAACAAAGGCAAGGCCTTGCCTGGGAAGGTCCCAGTCGGTGGGGGAGACAGAGAAGCAGGTGGCTGGGAACAACAGAGGGGCCTGCACTGTGGCAAAGGGGAGGACCAGTGACGGGGAACTCGGCGAGGAGACAATTCGCCTGGGGAGTCGAGAGAGAGGCGTGATCGCATCTCGAGGTCTGAGGTGAGGGGGAGAAAGGGCCCTCCCGGCAGAGGGACCAGCAAGGGCTCTCCCGAAAGGGCAGGCAGGACGGGCGTGGGGTGGGCCTCTGGGGCCCTGTTTGAGGTGTGTCCCCGCTTGAGACTGTCAGCTGCAGGCGGCAGGGCCTGGCCCAGCACACAGACTGGGTGCTTGACAACCACTGTGGAGTGAGTGAATGAATGAGTCGGTGGATGATGACGTCCCCGGGGACCACAAGTGATACACAGGACGGGCTGTGTGGGAAAGAGCCAGAATGTCTGAAGCTCAGTTTCTGCTTCTGGTAGGCCCTGGTCCCGCTCCCCTCCACCTCCTGTGTGAGTCCGCATAACAGAACCGTCAAAAGCTGACCCTGCCGCTCTCGTTCCAGATGAGGTCACAGGCCCAGAGAGGGCAAGAGGCTGGCCCAGGGTCACACAGCAAGGCAGGGGCAGAGCTGGAGCACAGCATCCTTCCCCTGCTCTGTGAGCTCCAGGGAGGGCCAGGGCCTCAGAGACCAAGGGGCAGGGGTGAGTGGAGGGAGAGAGAGAGAACAAGAGCCAGTGAGCAGGTGGGCGGGGGGGGGGGGCGGAGCAGACACTGGCTTTGGGGAAAGCAGCAGCCTCAAGGTGAGCCTGGTGGGCACTTAGCACCTGGCCACAATGCCTCCTAGGTCCCTGCAGGTGGAGACAAAACCGACTTCATCCGCAGGCCCCAGGTGCTGGGCTCCCTGCCGCTGCCAGACAAGGCACCCTCAGCGCCCTGGACGAGGGCGGAAGCCGTGGCCACGTTCTAGTTCCCGGGGGAGCACGCGTGGGGGGAGGGGCAGAACCCCGTGGCCGGTGGTCAGGAACCTGATCAGGGACAAGGCACCAGGGGCCGTGTCTGTCACCCGGCTCTGCCTGGCCGCCCTCTGGCCCTGCTGTCTGCCCACCTTCTGTGTACCTGCGTCTTCCCTCAAGGGCGGACAGAATGGGGCTGCTGAAGAGTAGGGTCTGCGGAGGAAGGACAGACCCCACAGGAGATGCTGCAGGAAAGCGCTTTGCCAAGGGCAGGCGGCAAGGACGAGCCCCACCCCGGTCCCGGCTTGGTAGTGTCCCTCAGGGCGAGCTGGGGGTCCCTGTCCACACCCCTGGGCACCAGCCAGGCCAGACCGGAACTGAGTGTGAAGGTCAGCCTCACGGTGGAGAGGGGATGGGTCCCTCTCACCCGGGCCACAGAGCTGCCTGGCAGGCCACGAGCCGGGGCCTCCTGGGGACCACCCTGGCTCCCGGGCCGGCCCTGAGCAGACCTGCGGGCAGCAGCTGCTGACGGCCCCAGGCGGTGCGGAGGGCCGAGGGCCTGGGATGAGGACGCTGTTGCTCTCCGGGGACACGTGTGCCCCGCTGTGGGCACAGGAAAAGGATGGCTGAGAGCCCTGCCCGGTCTCCCTACCCCCAACTTCCTTCTACAGTCCAGCGATGTAACCGCGGCCGCCACCTCAGATCAGAGCCCTCCGTGGCTGCCCATGGCCCCTGCCTGCAGGGAGAGCCCCTCCGCCTCCTGTCCTGGCCCCGCCCACACCTCCAGGCTCACCTCTCACTTCCTTGCTCACCCTCAGGGGTGCGGGGCTGGAGGCAGACCCGACCACTTTGAGTAAAAGCCTGCGGTACATCACAGGGCACTAGAGCCGGGCTCTGGGGCTGCCCTGTCTGCGTGCAAGCCCAGCTCTACCCCTCACTGGGGCAAGTTATTCGGTGACTCAGTCGCACTGTCTGTACAAAGGGGATAACAACAGCCCCACTTCCCAGGGTCTCTGTGAAGGTCAAATGAGCTAGCGCCTGCAGAATGCTTGCAACCTGAGGCCTGAGGTTTGCATACCTGGAGCGCCCTCCCCTCCTTGACCACCTGGCAACCTCCCTTCACCCTCCATGCCTGCTGTGGGTTGCAGGAACACTCCCCACTTCCGGGTCGTCGTCCTGTCCCGGCCCTTGGCACTCTATTACTGACACCGTCTGTTCATGGCCTGCAGGCTGCCAGAAGGCAGAAACTATTTCTTACTGGGCTCTGCACCCCCTTGCTTAGGGCAATGCCTGGCACAAGATCCCTCATTCATTCAACCAACAAAGATTTACTGAGCAACTACTATATGCCCAGTGCTTTTCTAGGTGCTGGAGATGCAGCAGCTAACACACTGTCAACCTCTCTGCCCTGGTGCAGCTGACACTCTAGTGGCCAAGATGGACCAACCAACCCCCAAGTAGGGACACAGCGGCAGGCCAGACGGAGACAGTGCTGGGCAGCGAAGGGGCGGGGGAATGTCAGGGTGGGATCTGCCATCTAGATTTGGTGGCCAGGCAAAGTGAATGAATGAATGAGCAAATGAATGAATGAATTATAAATGAGCGCCTCACTTCAGCCCCCTCCCCGCCAGCAGCTCCAAGAGTCTCACACACTCACTGCAAACTCCCTGCAGCCCGACTCCCTGCATTCCAGTAGCAGGAAGTGACGTGCCCGTGTTAGGTGTAGTTACTGTTGGGAGGGGGCTGACATTAATTAAGACACCATTAATTAAGCTGTCAGTACAGTAATGGCCTCGGTTGTTAGCAAATTTGATTAAGGAACTGACTCTTGGAGGCCTCACGATTTCCCCATCTCATTAATAAGTCTTCTCCCGCTCCCGCTGTCACCCCTTCTCCCGTTCACTCGACCACTTCCATCAGCGCCTGAGCTCCCAGGTGGGGACCCGCCTCCTCTCAGTGCCTACGCAGTCTAGATTCCAAAGCTCTCTTGGGAGCCCAAGAGGTGGAGGGGAAGAGACTGGAGGACAGGGAGGCGGGGAAGGGATGGGGCGGGTCGCTGGCAGGGCTCCTTCTGGAGCACGTGTGTCCAGGCCTGCTGTGCGGCATACTGAGGGAGGGATGTACCGCCAAGTGCATGGCAGGAAGCAGCCATGAGACCTCAGTCAAGTTGCTACCCCTTTCTGAGCCTCAGTTTCCTCCTCTGTAAAATGGGATTATTAACACCCCACTTTATGGCAGTGGCGAGAACCAATGAGGCGAGTGGCATGAGAAGCCTCGAAGCCCAGTAGTGCAGCTCTGATGGTGGCTACGGTGGTCCTGGGCTGGCGTCTCCAGCTGTCCTGAAAGTTAAGCATCTAGAGACACTCAACTCCCCAGCCCTCCCCACATTGAAAGCCCGGGGAACAACAAGGTTGGAGCGGCAGGTGAGGGATACCCCTGGTTCTGGTCCCCAAATCTTTCTATAAAGCAGTGTGACCCCTCCTCTTCAGCCACCCCCTCCCCAGTCTCTCTGCAATCTCTGGTGCCTGTGGGTTTGGTGGCAGCACGAGGGGGGACGGCCTGGGTGTTGTGCTGCCAGACTGTGGGAGCCTGAAAGCCAGGGCAGCATGAAGAGACCCACAGGAGGGAGGCAGGGAGCCCAGAGTGCCTGACGCGCTGCCCTTCCCACCAGCCCAGCCCCTCTCCCAGGTGAGCAGGTGAGACAGGCGTGGTCTGTGGGTCCTTCCAGGGGCCATGTGTTAAAAATGCAGGTTCCTGGGCTCCCGGCAGACCGAATGAGTCTGTACTGGTATCCAGGAGGGGTACTGAAATCAGTATGGTAGCTGTGTCCTCAGCAGAATCACGATCGGATAGGTTTGGGCAGTGATGCCAAGGGAAATGGTTGCATCTGTGAACATCAGCCACAGCTGTGCATCAAAATCCCATGGAGAACTAAAACGACCCTGAGGCTTGGGCCCTCCCCGGACGCATAGACTGGAATCTCTGGGGATGGGACTGAGGCACGGGAGCTTTAAAAAATTCTCCAGTGCTTCTAGCGCAGAGCCTGGGCTGAGACCCCCACCCTCAGGCCAGGACACTCCAAGTTTCCTGGGGAGCTTTGCTGAGCCTCAGTTTCCCCATCTCTAGAATGGGAATCTTAGTGTCCGCCCAGCCAAGGCTGCTGTGCGGATTCCACCGAGACCAGGCGCTGGGCCTAGTGCAGGCAACATCCGACGTCACATTTCACCCTGATGACACCCCCTCTCCCCCGGGGTTTAACAGTCCCTGAGAGTTGAGAATCTCTGACATCGGGCTCCTGGGCCCAGGCAAAGGTGTGGCAGAAAAAAGATGGCTGCCTCGGACCTATTCCCAGCAAGAGCAGAAGTTCCGTGCCGGGAAAGGATTTACTATTTGTTTCCCAGAAAAGCCGGGGCCTTGTCACAGGGAGGGAGAACTCTGGCGTGTTCTGCTCACATCAACAAACCAACCCGTGGGCTTTTCCACTTAAAAAGCAAATAAACATCATAGCCAACCACAGACCCAGGCCACCCTCATGACCCCAGGGGCTCCCGCCCGGCCGGCTGACACAGTGGCAGGAGCAATGTTTCCTTTCCTTCACGCTCCATTAGCGAGAGAGCTGTCTGTCCCCTGATGGAGGGGAGTGGGTGCGGCTTCACTAGGGGGTCCAGGGGCCCTTGTCATGGTATAGGGGGGTTCAAGGCCTTGGAGTGCCCCCCAGACGTCCCCCTACATAATGTTCCAGGCCTCACCTCTCTAGTCCGGGGGACTGAACCCAGCCTGAGGGTCCAGCTCTGCCCTCTGATCTTACAAGGTCTGAGGTCACTGAACAGCCCCAAGAGGCCTGGCCTGCGCAAGGTACCTAGGGCAGGAGGAGACGTGGGTCTGTGTCTCAACCCCTACGGCTTCCGGTCCCAGAGGAGGGGTCCTGTGAGGCCAGAGACCAAAGGTTGCGCACCCCAGAACAGAACATCGCAGAGCCCCGGAGAGCTGCGAGGGAAGCTGGCATTCTAATGTGACGCCCCAGGAAGCCTGGCTTAACGAGGCCCAGGCTTGGCTTTCCATAAATACCCGGACCTGTGATGTCACTGCCCCGTGCAGACTTTCACAGCCTCTGCCGCTGGCCTGGGGCCCAGCAGACAGGTGTTTGCTTTTGGCCCACAGAACACCTGGGTGGCACAGAGGGACACTGTTGCTCCCTGTTCACAAGGGCAGGCTGGACCTTAACCTGTCCCTGGAGGGCACAGCACCCTGTGCCCACCCTGACCTTCCTGCCAACCTTCCATCAGCGGTGACTGAAGAGCCGGGCACGAAAAGCATTTTCCAAATGGACACAGGTGGGCTGTACCAAACGCCACAATGGTAGCAGCAGGTCGGGGGACCCTGTACGTAGATTTGGGGTGCTACGTACCCTCAGAGACAGGGAATTTTACAGCCCAACAGAGTCCTGCTGACTAACAGCCTTTCCTCATCGTCACCACTCAAACACCTCCACTGCAGGGAACAAATGCTGGCATCTCTGCCTGGAGGCCACCTCCCTCTGCAAGCCACCTGCACGGCAACCCACCCCTCCCAGCACAGAGCCCCCGCTCCAGCTCCAGGCTGGGCTGCGGCTCCTCTGGCCTCGAGTCCCAGGCATAAACCTGCCACCTATACTCACAAATAGCGTCTTCTGCACGCCATCCTGTTTGGGGGCAGTTTTCCCTTCTCTCTCCCTCTCCAGTGGTGAAGGCTCAACGTGGTTGGAGGAGCGCGATGCTCAGGCGAGAAGTGGAAGGGAATGAAATTAAATCGAGGGCGAGTCACATTCCCGGGGGTGGCAGGCTGCTCCACGGAGGCTGGGCCAGGAGCAGGGGGTGGCAGCAGCGGGCTACGGGGGGCCCAGGTAACGCAGGGCTCACGCCGAGCCTGGCAGCCTGCGAAGACGTCGAGTCACCATGGTCTCCAGGTTGGGCGGGGGGGGGGGGGGGGGCGTGGGCATCGCTGCTACCTGAGACCACCTCGGGCTTTTTCCCTCCCGCACATCCGGGGTGGCGGGGCGCCGCGGGGAGGGGAGGGCTGGGGGAGTGTCCGCACCCGCTTTGCTCTCGCAGCATCCGGAGGAGGGACCGGCGCAGAGACTCCCCCGCGCCCCAGGAGCTACGTAGTGCGGCCGCGCTGGACCAATCGCCGAGGCGCTCGTCGCCATGGCAACCGCAGCATCAGGCGCGGCCGCCCAGTGGCGCCCTCGCTGCAAAGTCACCCACCAGGCGGAGAGCGCCCGCGCCACGGCCGGCACTCGGAACCTGGAAATCTGTTCCCAAAATGCATGCGCTGCCCCGGAGCCTACGATGACGCTGCTTCCCAGGGTGGCTTCTCTGCCTTTGCGACGGAGACGTGCGAGGCACGGAGTGCACGGGGTTGGCGTCTTGGAGTCAGGCCGACAGATTCCCAGACTGGCTCTGCCTCTCAAAGGCCCTGAGATCTTGGGCAAGCCGCCTCTCTTCTGGGAGCCTTGATCTATGATACTGTAAACTGGGATCACAGCAGCTGTGTCACAGGGTTCCAGGAGGGCTTACCACACACATCAGCCGCACAGATGCGGAGCTGCTATCATTCGTGCCGGCCATGTCCTGGGGCTAGCGAAATCTCTGGTCTAGCTGTGGTGCCCGCTCATTCATTTACCCACTCACTCACTCATTCCAAAGGCACTGCTGTGGGACTGGCAACCCAGTGGTGAATAAGGCAAAGTTATCCGCCCTCATTCATTCATTAGAATGCCCCGTTTACATTGTATGGGGGAAACAGGAAGTCAACATGTAGTCAAAGATCAAAGATATAATTTTGCATAGTAATAAGGATCAGGATAAAAATAAAGCAGAAGGCGGGAGGGAGGGAGAGGGGAGGGAGGGAAGCCCCCTCCCTCACATCAGAGGTGGGGGGGGGTCAGGGAGGGCACACGTGGGCTGAGACATGTATGATGGAAGATCTAGCGGGGGAACATTCCAGGCAGAGGGAAGATCTAGTGTCAAGGTCCTGAGGCAGAAATGAGCTTAGTGTGTTTGAGTACGTTTGAGGACGCCAGTGTGGCTGGAGTGAGTGAGTCCCCGGGAGGTGATGATGAGAAGGTCACCATCCATCCTCCCCTCCCAGATTCACTTTAAACTGATCAGAGTCTGTTTCCTCACATGTAAACCAGGAACTCCAAATCTATTTCATATATACATATATATATATATATCTATATATATCTATATATAATTTTTAAGCACATTATAATCCTAATAACAACCTCAGTGGGATATAAGATTTTACAGAAGAGGAAACTAAAGCCAGAGGTTCAGCAACTGACCCAGGGTCACACAGCTGGTGGGCGGCACACCAGGGCAGTCTGGCTCCAAAGTCTCGGCACTTAAGCTCTTGCAAAACTTCCTCGCTGGGACAACTACATGAGCAAATGGGTAGGAACGCCCCGGCCCCTTGGTGGCAACTCAGAAGGCCATTCTCTCCTTCCCATTTTCTCTGGGCTTTCAGACCCGCTGAATTTAGGTGAAGGAGGGTTGCTGCATCGTCTAGTTTTGTTTTAGCCTTTCCTTTACAGTGGTGGAAACAGAACTCAGAGAAGGCAAGTGACGTGCCTGAAGTTGCACAGCACAGAATGGCAGGGGTGGGACTGGGAGCCAGTTCTGGCTGTACACCCTCACACGGAGCAGCAGTAGAGATGAGGGCTGGGCGACGGAGGTGAAGGGCATCAGAGCTGCAGGAGGCTTCCTGAATGACACCTGTCAAGGACCCATCTTCCTCCAGCAGGTACTTCACTCCCCGAGAAGAAGGCTGTCACGTAAGTGGGCTGAACTTGTGGCAGAGCCCACCCACCTCTCCCCCCACTGCAGCTGCACAAGATTTTAAGAACAACGCAAAAATCACAACAACTATGATCACGAGGCTGGTTTTGTTTCAGCTCCGATGTTTAGTGACTCCTCAGAGGCTCCCCACTCAGAGGGGGCTCACCTCCCTGCATGGCAGAGCCAGGACTCAAACCCCCATCTCTGTGGCTTCCAGGCCTGGGCCCTAGCATCTCTCCTCAGGACCTCCTCAGAGTGGGGATTATTTTATCACATCCATTTTCCAGAGGAGGAAACTGAGGCTCAAAGGAGTGCGGTGGGTGGACCTGATGGCAGGGCCGGCTCCAGTGTCCCTTTCCTGGGTCTCCACTTTCAGAACCCTGGAGCCTCCCTGGGGGTCATGATATCACCTGCACGCCCACTGCTTTTTGACACTTCCTCCTCACAAAGTTACATGTGTGTTTCTTACATGTTAGTCTGTTATTTCGAAATAAGGCAAATGGAGAAGACCCCGGAGTTCAGACGCAAATGCCAAGACTGTAGGTGTTTACAAGGCACGTGGGCAGGTGCTAGATTTCTGAAGGTGGGTTTCTAGCACACGGTCAGGTGCAAGGGAGTCTCCAAAAATTGTCGAGCTGAGATTAGAGACCCACAGGCTTGTCCTTTCGGAAAGTGACAAAGGTCACTCAGCAAGGAGGCGTGCCCACATGTGCAGGCGTGTGTGTGTGTGGGGGGGCTTTGCCTGCATCACACCACGCCTGCACCATCACCATCGGAGGGTGGGTTTGTCAGCACACTTTCCAGATGTGAAGGCTGAGGTCATGAGCGGGTCCAAGGGCACACAATGAGGAAGTGGCGCTGCAGGACTTTGTACTGAGCGGTTGGTGGGGCTCTCCCAACCGTAACCAGATGCCTGAGGTGGGGAGCACAGGTCAGCCGGCCTCTCCAAAGGCAGGCTCACCCACCCACGCCCTCCTGCAGGCCCGGGACTGGGGCACATCGGAACTGGCGCTGGGACAGGTCCTCACCCCAGCAGTCACCCACTCTCTGGGTCACTCCGGAAATGCCGGCATTCACCCCCTGCCCCCCACCTGGTCACTGTGGACCCCTGGAAGGAACCCAGATTGGGAGGAGAAAGCAGAGGCCAAAGGTGGTAGGGAAACGTTTCACACTCAGGGCTTCCCGCCTCCACTGGAAAATTCCACCCTGCAGGCGGACAGTCACAATCACACAGAGAGCATACTGCTCCTGCAACCTGGGGCCACTGCCCCCATCTGTCCCCACCGTGAAAGGAGAATGACAGCGTGTGATGGAGGAAGGACACAGAGGGCTGGAGCACAACAGCGTGTGATGGAGGAAGGACACAGAGGGCTGGAACAGATCCCCAGGTCACGGGACCTTCCAGGCTACTGCTGGCGGGGGAGGGGGTGGGGAGGGGTCCCAGCATCCTCCCATCTACATTCTGACTCTTCAAATCTCAGAATCACAAATCCTTCAAGGCCTGGAATTTTTTTTCATTCTTGCTTAAGCTTTACGGTTTAAA
Organism: Grampus griseus; assembly: GCF_964374135.1. NCBI lineage: Eukaryota > Metazoa > Chordata > Mammalia > Artiodactyla > Delphinidae > Grampus > Grampus griseus. The sequence goes on along the minus strand of NC_139004.1, from coordinate 101,887,770 downwards.
GGATCAATCTTAAATTCATAAATAACATGAAAATCTCTTCTCCTTAAACAAAACAAGGTCCCCTTTGACCACTCCCCCAATTCTCACTGCTGTAGCCCACCTCTGCAGAGGTACCCACTGTCATCTGTCAGGATGTACGCCCCAGAATGTTTCCTATGCATTTAGCTACATACACGTGCCTGTAGGAAGTATCAAGTACTATGCAGACCTTAAAAAGTGGTATCATATTAAGTTACGAAATTAAAAAGTAAATACACCAGAAGGCATAAAGATGCAGACAGTGAGCTCTGGGTATGCCCCACCCACTATGAGAGTTGGAACCCAGTGGGTCTGATGGCAGCCATGGCCACCTCTGCTCCATCCCCACACCAGCCCCCCTCCTCACACCCCACAGTGAACTCACTCCTGTAGCAAATCTCTCTGTGCAGTTTTCCTACGGAGCTAGGTACCCGCAAACGGCAGGAACACTCATGCATGCTTCTAGACTTTACATAAACGGAATCACGCCACGTGTCATTTTCCATGAAGCTCTTTCGCCCTCAACATACACTCAGGACACTGAATCCTGGAATCCCTAATCCACAGGCTCTCCTGTGCAGTTGCCAAAGCACAGGCATGGACTCGGCTCTTGCAGCTGGGGAGGGTCCCACAGGCTGTGAACAGCCCTGGCATCCCCGCCCCCGCCCCACCACGTTGAGGGAGCTGAGGAAGGGAGCAAGCGGCCACAGCAATGATCTCTGAAACGTGGGCGGGCTTCTGGGGGCTGGGCACACCCCGTGTGCTGTGCACCGGTTACTACCCGTGTCCTGTCCCCTGTCCTGGGGGAGGAGGGGTCCCTGACACGTGGCTGAAACGCAATGGCTGCTGGTTCTTGGAGTCATTCTGGAGCCCCGGCTGACGGTGAGCTAGAAACCACCTGGCTGGCATCGGTCTCTGTGCTCCCGCTGCCGGGCCAGGCTTGCCGAGGACGCCCGGTCCCAGGAGCCCGCCCGGGAGAAGCGAGGGAGCCGGGGCCCCGCAGATGCTGGCGGCACTTGGGATGTGCTGGAGGGAGGGAGGAGGCATGGAGACCAGCGCTGCAGGGTGTGTCGGCTTCTGCGGGACTGGGACTCGACTTGGCATCCTGATCACCCAGAGGGCGAGAGCAAGCGGGGGCAGAGGGTCCCGGGAGCCTCCACTCAGGAGCCTGGGAGGCAGTTTCCGCGGGATGCAGGGTGGGTGGGAAGGTGCAGGTGGGGCAGCGCTGGCCGGCCCAAGGCCCGCGTGGGCGGCAGGACAGGACCAGCCCCAGACGCCGAGCCAGAGGTGAAGGGTCCAAGCGTGTGCGGGGCGGTGGGCCCCTCCCTCTCCCGACACATGCGGTACCCCCTCTCCACCCCCCTCAAGCGGCTGCACCTCGGCAGGCAGTGCAGTCCGGCGGTCAAGACCAGAAGCCACCTCTGCCGCTAGCTGTGGGACTTGGGGCAGGTGACCCAAGCTCAGCCTCTTCCGAAAGCCTCAGCTAGGCTGGGCGCTGCTGCTCTCAAGCCTGGCTGGGCCTGGAGTCGGGAGACCCAGGCTAAGGCCTCCGCACAGCCCCCTCGCCTGCCGCCGGGCGCAAGTGAGAGCAGGCGGCGGCCCCCGCAGCCCCGGCGGCTTGTACAGACCCCACAGCGGCTCCCATCTCTCACCCTGCTTGTATTATTTGATTAATAGTTTCCTCTAAGTCTAAAATAATTTTCATTTAAAAGCAAAACTTCCACTCACTATTACAAATCGTGGACCTGACAGGCTGGTTAGACCACCGAGAAATATTCAAATAAATATGGTTATGAAAGAAAAGCTGCCCACCTGAGACCCTCCCTTGGCCCCGGGGTGTCTGGGCGCCCCAGCCTGGGAAGCCCCATGCTGATGCCAGGGAGGCGGGCAGGTGGGCACAGGGCAGGTGGCGGGGTCGGCCCTGCTCACGGGCTGGGTCAGGGCAGACCGGGGACCTGCTTGTGGCCACTGCTGGGCTGGTAACTGCTCCCTTCCTTTCCAGAGGGCTCACCTGCCCTTCTGTGTGTGTGTCTGTGTGTGTGAGGGTGTGTCTGTCTGTCTGTCTTTGGTGATTTGCACTGCTCCCTGGGACAGGGCTGAGGTCTCTGAGATCCGTATGAAGGGGGCAGCACCCCCCATGCCACCTGACAGCATCTCTAGGGGCTGGTCTGCAGGGCTGGTCTCCTCCCAGGTCCTCCTGGGAATCTACAAGCCGAGCAGGGCTGTGTGTGCCCCTTGACGGCCAGGAGTGCAGCATCGCGGCCCCGCCCCTGGCCCAGGGGCCAGGACGGTTCCCTGATCACAAAGCGGCACTAATTCCCTACCCACTTGCCGCTTCATCCATAAAACGCGGACTGAAACGCTGACTGATGCCGGCCCCGTCCAGGCAGTGGGGGTCCAAGGTGAGAAAGAGCCACGTCTCCCGCCTGGAGGAAAGGAATGGGCACATCCTGGGGCTGTGGTGGCCCGCCACCTGTCTCCCTGCCCCGAGCCGCCCGTCCTGCGTTCACCCCTGCATCCCCTCGGCGCCTGGGGTGTGGGTGGGGCTGACTCTTCTCCCGGCTCAGGATCGGCCACGGACTCGAGCTGGACCCTGAGAGGAAGCCCGGCTTCACTGGTGTCGTTGGGAGAGAGAACCTCTGGACTTAAGCTTGAGCTCAGACCTGAGACATACAAGCTGGTGCTTCACACAGGCCCCTGACAAGGAGCCGGACTGAGAGCGGAAGAGGGACAGCCCTGGGGTCATCACTGGAGCCTCTGGGTCCAGCCACGCCTGAAGCTTTGAGGTCATGTGAGCTGATAATCCCATTTCACTTGGGCCAGTCTGAAGTGGGCCCTCTGTCATTTACAACCCAAAGTCCCAATACCTGTGCCTTTTAACAGTTATAATTCTGAGTGAATATTGCAATATTGAGTGACTGTTTCCATAGAAGTTACACAGAATGTAAGTATGAGGGAAGGAGGGGTAAGTTCTTGGGGAAAAGGAAATGGGGAGGAAAAGTAGAAGTTGCCTGAAGGGCAGGGTGTGGGCGCTGAGCCTCGAAGGGTAAGTAGAAACTCATCAGACAGACAGTGCATGGAAAGGCGTTACTTGTAGATGGAAGAGCATGTGCAAAGGCGTGGAGGTGAGAGGCAGAGAGTGATGAGCCTCAGCCTTTGAGGGCCTTGGGCTTTGGCTGAGGGGAAAGGGGAGCAGAGGAGGGGCATGTGATTAAACCTGTGATTAAACAGCTCCTTCATGGGGGATGGGTGGAGGGGCGATTAGAGGCTGGAGGACGGTCCCTCTGCAGGGAGGAGGAGGGGGAGGTCTGCACATAGCGTGGGGTGGGATGGAGAGAAGGGGTGTCTTGGGGAGAAGTGTGGGTGAGGTATGCGGACAAGGGCGACACCCAGGTTCCTGGCTTGGGCACTGGGTGGCGGGTGGCACCATGTACCTACACTGAGACACGGGAAGAGGTGCCCGGTGGAAGAGAGATGACCCTCCTCTTTGGATGTGTTGGGATGCGGTGCCTGGGGGTCAGGGGGAGCGTCCAGGAGGCTCTAAGGGTCTGGCTGGAGGCTCAGCTCTGGGGGAGAGGGGCGGGAAAGTGTGACGGGTCAGGAGGGGAGGTCGGCAGAGCCCTGGGGATACAGACATTTAAGGGGAGAAACAAAGGCCAGCAAAGGAGGTGGAGAGACCCGGTGAGCCCCGGGCCCTCAGCTGCAGCCTCTCCCGCAGCTCACTGCCCAGCCCCCGCCCTGCCCGTCCTCCCTGGGTGTCCATCAACCACCCTGTCCTGTCACAGAGATGCAGGCCATGTCCCCGTGTCCCCCAGGGCCTGACATGACACAGGAACGACATTTCTTAGCAAAAAAGAATCCGAAGTAAGCTCTAAGCTTTCTGCTCATCACGGCACTATTTACAATAAACAAACTAAAACCGCAAACAAACAGAAAGGTGAACGCCCAATACTGAAGCTGCTAAAAACACATGATTCCTGGGGCTTCCCTGGCGGCGCAGTGGTTGGGAGTCCGCCTGCCGATGCGGGGACGCAGGTTCGTGCCCCAGTCCGGGAAGATCCCACATGCCGCAGAGCGGCTGGGCCCATGAGCCATGGCCGCTGAGCCTGCGCGTCCGGAGCCTGTGCTCCACAACGGGAGAGGCCACAACGGGAGAGGCCACAACGGGAGAGGCCACGACGGAAGAGGCCACAACGGTGAGAGGCCCAAGTACCACAAAAAAAACAAAAACAAAAACACATGATTCCTGCCTGGCATGGGGCATCAGCCAGCCTTCAAAAGGGATGTTGACAAACAATGACGTTAACGATTGTTAGTTTAAAAAAAAAAAAAATGTAGGTTCTCAAAGTGTGTATTCGGTACAAACCTAAGAATGCGACCAAGACACAACCAGAAAAACACCACAACGACAGCTGGCCCTCGAGTGGGGGTCACTGACTGACTTTAGTTCCCTTTTCATTTTCATTTATTTTTCAAATGTTCTGCAACATACTTAACTATAATATGCGAAAAATATATTATTACAAAAAATTCCCCAGTCATCTAAAAGTGACTGAAACACCACTGATCTATCATATAAGGATAAGGAGACAGGTCCTGCGGGGCACAGCGTGCAGGTCTGGGGTCGGATGTGGGTTTGAACCCTGGCTCCACGCCGCCTGCCTTGGGGCCCATCCCTGGCTCCCTGCTCCCCTGGGCGTCCTGTCTGAGGACCGGTCCCACCTGGCCACTGGCAGAGGCTGCTGGGAACACCCCGGGTTGGGCGCCGGCAGCGCCTGGAAGCGGGGGCGCCCGTGACCTGTATTCCCCAAAGGTGGCAGCATCTGAAGGGGTAGGAAGGTCAGGGCACTGAGAAGGCGGCCCTGGAACCCTGGGTGCAGCTGGCTGGGCACCAGGCCACAGCCCCGAGGCGTCCTTACTGGACTGAGTGCCCCGGGGTTGAGGACAGCCCTGTCCTCAGAGCCCCTTTTATAGTTTTCAAGTTGTGTTGTGGGCGTTACCCAAGTGGATCCCCTTGCCACCTTCTGACTCAGGTGTCGTTTCCCCATTTTGCGGATGGGGGACGAGGCTGGACCACCTCTCGCCCTACCTGTGAGACTGTCCAAGATCGTCCCGGCTTGAGGGGCACGTGGGCTGCAGCCCAGGCCAGGCTCCGCTGGGCTGCAGGGGGCAGGGCTGACCCAATGGCACCTGGGCCCTGTGGTCTCCTCTCCCCCACTTCCAGGCAGCCATGGGCCCAGTTTGGTCACATGTTCATCTTTACCCAGGGAGGGGGTACTTGGAAGGAGGCTCCTCTCCAGGCCAGTGGGAGCCTGGTCTGGCTGTGGACCTGGAGAGATGCAGCCCCACCTGGTCGGATGAAGGCTGCTCCCAGGCAGACTGGGGTGGAGTCAGCTGGGGGCCCAGCAGGCATGGACTCTGCCATCAAACCTATCAGCTCAGGTCCCAACCCACCACTCACCTGCTGTGTGACCCCCGGCAAGTGACTACCTGTCTCTGAGTCTCAGTTCATACCCTGGGAAATGGGAAAAGCAGGGTCCTCCCAGAGAATGGACACAAGGAAGGTTGCCGGGCACACAGCTCATCATCAGAGCTGAGAGGCCTATCTGTCTCCAAGCTGGTTCAGCCCTGGGAGTGGCCTGGAGGAAGCTGGGTGCACAGAGCTACCCCCAGGGCTGGGAACCAGTGCTGGTTCCCTGGGAGGGGCCAGGGCCCTCTCCGTCCTGACCAGGGCTACCTCCCATTCCCCACACTGTGACGGGGCATCCTGCACAAACACCAGTCAGGTCCAGGCCTCCCCAGATTCCCACACCTCCGCCACTCCGCTCACGGGCTGACACTCATCCCTTCCCCCACTCTGCTCCCTGCCTTGTTCCTGCCTCAGGGCCTTTGCACATGTGCTCCCTCCGTCAGAACGCACTTCTCCCAGTCTCTGCACATCTTGCTCTATTCCAGTCTCAGCTCAGAGCTCACCTGCCTGGGAAGCCTTTCCTGAGCACCCTTGCTGAAATGGCCCCCCAGATGCCCATTTCATTTCATCCAGAGCATTTAAAATGATCCTGTTTAATTTTTTTTTTTCCAACATCTGTCCTCCCTCAAGAGAATGTCAGGTCCACAGGGGCAGGGTCACCACCTGTCTGGTCACCACAGCATCCCTCAGTGCACTGATGGGGCCTGCACACAGTAGGTGTCTAATAAATGTCCACGGACAGAAGCCATGCTCCCTGGCTCGCCCCCAGCTGCATCAGTGGGAACACAGGTACACCCTGTAGCTTCCCATTATTTCCACACTCCTCACCCCTCGAGGGTTTGGTAAACCCCCCACCCCAACGAAGATTCTCCCGACAGTGAATCTGCGCTGGGTAATTATGCGTGCCTCCACGCTAATAACAGGTCTTGTGATTATGGTTTATTTCCCGTGATTTTAGTTAATGGACCAGATGGAATATTTGCATCTGGAAAGTTCCCCAGCTGTTTCGGGGAGCTCCCAAATTTGCTGCTCACGGGAGAAGACGCTCTTGGTGCGGGAAGAGTCCCAGAGGGCGGGCAGGAGGCCTGGAGGCAAGCCCTTCACCTCCCTCGGCCTCAATCTCCTCATCTGTAAAATGGGACGATAACACCTGCCTCACAGGGAAGGAGACAAAGAGCCCAAACCTCCATCGCCGCAATGACCATCAACACGCCAGGACCTCTGCACCAGTATCCAAGTAACAGTTTTCTTTAAACGGACTTTTTATTCACTTGAATGCATTTTAAACTCATTTATTTATTTATTTTTGGCTGTGTTGGGTCTTCGTTTCTGTGCGAGGGCTTTCTCTAGTTGTGGCGAGCAGGGACCACTCTTCATGGCGGTGTGCGGGCCTCTCACTATCGCAGCCTCTCTTGTTGCGGAGCACAGGCTCCAGACGCGCAGGCTCAGTAGCTGTGGCTCACGGGCCTAGTTGCTCCGCGGCATGTGGGATCTTCCCAGACCAGGGCTCGAACCCGTGTCCCCTGCATTGGCAGGCAGATTCTCAACCACTGCGCCACCAGGGAAGCCCTTGAATGCATTTTAAAGGGAAACTCTTTCACTACCCTAAATGGAAATCCAGGGCCGCCTGCCTCACACATATCTCATGGGAGCACACCTCTGAAGCTTCACAGCACACCGATGGGTTTCTGTGGTCATTGTCTCTCCCAGTGGGTCGTCAGCTCCCTTGTCTGGCTGCTAAACTGCTGAGCCCATGGGGCTTAAACCAGTGCCCGGCGCACAGTAGGTCTCACTCAGTAGGTGGTAAAGGAACCAATGGCTGCGGTCTGCCAGCAGGGGAACTGAAGGGTCCAGAGGAGCCGGCCCTCCCTGAGTTCGTTCATTCTACACTGTTGAGTGAGCACCTACTGTGCACTGGCGCCTGCCTGGTGCAGGGATACAGCCGTGAACTGGGTGATGATGTCCTTTCGGTTCTGCTCGGGCCCCACAGCCCCTTCCTGGCCTTGGCGCCTGGCTCCTCCTGTCTCCTCATCGCTGGCGTCCTCCGTCTGTGCTCACACCCTGGTGGGCCCATCTAGCCCCCCGGCTTTGTAAACCACTCATTCGCTGATGACGCCCATGGTTACGCTTTTAACCTCCACCTCGGTGCCAACTCCCGACTGGAGGTCCTGCTGCCTCCGAGTTGTTTTTGTTCAGACGGACATCCAGGAGAAGGCCAGCTCGCCAGGCCTAGTGGCCGCCCTGCCTGCCCTGATGGCCACTCCTCTGCAGCCCTGTTCTCTCGGCAAACGACCACCTAACCCTCCCAATTGCCTCTCCGCTCTCGCACCCCAAGGGCCTGCTCTGACCTCTACCTGGCTCCACACCCCACTCTGGTCCCGGCCACCCTCTCTCCCCTGGATGACAGTGGAAGCCCCCCTGCTCCCCCGATTCCCACGGACTATCTCCAGATAGCAGCCGGACCACTCCTCTGGCTAAAATTAAGTGAAACCATGTCCCGGTTCAGCACCCTCTGGGGCTCCCACCTCGCTCAGAACAAAAGCCAAAGTCCTTGTAGTGACCCACCAGGCCCTTCGTGATCCTCTCCCCCTGCCCCCTCCCCCTCCCTGGCTCTTCTCCTGGCACAGTGGCCTTTTCTTTCCTCCACTCTGCCAGGCTCTCTCCTGCCCCAGGGCCTTTGCATGTGTTGTGCTTTTTGCCCGGGGGCATATTCAGAATATTTGAGTATATACTCAGAAACACCTCTGATACACTGAGCATTAACTCCTTCATTGTAGGTCCTGGGGGTGTCTGAGGGGGACCGGGGGAGGGACAGGACAGCAGAGCTCCAATAGGGGCCAGTCTGGGGGCTCAGGCACAGTCTGCAACTTCTGACATGAACCATATTTCAATATTTTAATGAGGGGGACATGCAGACGGACCTGCCTCCCTGTGCCTGACGTGGGCTGGGGAGAGATCTCCGATTTGGACCCCTGGGCCAGAAGGCCCACACCCTCCAGTGCTCGGCCAGGGACACTCTTGTGAGAAAGGGCTGAGCTGAGCCTGGGCATCCACGGTCCCCACGGCTGCCTTCACCAAGAACCACGGCCACGGGGACAGCACACGGGGACCGCACTGAGCTTCACCTCCCACAGCTGGCCTCCGATCCTGCTGCCTCCCCCAGAGGGGTTTTTATATAAGACACAGCTGAGGGGGGATGCCAGGGCGGCCATCCCGCCATAGGAGGGAAAGTAGGAAGCCCACTCTGGCTAGGTGAGGGACCCCGTGAGGACCGTGGTTGGGGAGGGGGACCACGGCCTGCTCAGCCCCAGCCAGATCCCAAACGGGTTTCCTTACACGAGCTTCAGATATTTGCGTCCAGGGGTTGCCGAGGACGAACTTGGATGGCTTGATGCAGTTATTATTTTTCACTTTTACTTAAAAAAACATACTTTTATAATACATTTGCAGGATTCAAAAGCGAAAATGTAAAAGGTGTATAGTGAAGGCTGGTCCCCAGCTCTAGCCCCACCTTCGCGGTTCTGCAGCTCCCATCCACAAAGGCAGACACTTCCATTAATTTCTTTGGCAGTCTTCTTGTGTAGGCATTGGTTTTTGTTTTCAAAAACAAGCAAATATGGGGCAGAGAAACTGAATAGACATTTCTCCAAAGAAGATATACAAATGGCCGATAAGCACATGAAAAGATGCTCAGTATCGCTTGCTGCTAGGGAAATGCAAACCCAAACCACAGCGAGAAACTACTTCACACGCACTAGGATCAAAAACGGACAATAGGGGGCTTCCCTGGTGGCGCAGTGGTTGAGAGTCCGCCTGCCGATGCAGGGGACACGGGTTCGTGCCCCGGTCCGGGAAGATCCCACATGCCGCGGAGCAGCTGTGCCCGTGAGCTATGGCCGCTGAGCCTGCGCGTCCGGAGCCTGTGCTCCGCAAAGGGAGAGGCCACAACAGTGAGAGGCCCACGTAACGGAAAAAAAAAAAAAAAACGGACAATAACAAGTGCTGGTGAGGATGTGCAGAAACACGCTGCTCACAAACTGCTGGTGGGGCTGGAAAATGCTGCAGCCACTTTGGAAAACAGCGTGTCCATTCCTCCAAATATTAAACGTGGAGTTACCACATGACCCAGCAGTTCCCCTCCTAGACACATGCCCACGAGCCCTGGACACATACATTCACACAAAAACCTGTACAGAAATCCTCACAGCAGCATTATTCACAACAGCAAAAAGTGGAAACAGCCCGTATGTCCCACTGATGACGGATAAATAAAATGTCTTACGTACACACAACGGGATATGATTTGGCTATAACAGGAGCGAAGTACTGATAGATGCTACAACACGAGTGGGCCTTAAAAACACGGTGCTAAGTGAAAGGAGCCCAGCACAAAAGACCAGGATTGTAAGATTCCATCTACCAGAAACATCTAGCAGAGCTGGAACCACAGAGAAGAAAGTAGACGCATGGCTGCCGGGGGCTGGGGGAGAGCGGGGACGGGGTAATGCTAGTGGATACGGGGTTTGTTTGGGGATGACAAAGATGTTCTAAAATGGAGGGTGGTGATGGTCACACAAATCTGAATATACTAAAACCCATGAAACTGTACACTTCAAATGGGTGAACTCTATGCTATATGAATTCCATCTCCGGCTGTTAAAAAATAAGCAAATGTGTATAAATAACACAGCCCGCTCTTCCCATCACTCAGGTCTCTTCTCAGAGAGGCCTCCCTTGCCCACCTCTGTCCCCTCCCCCCTCCATCCTCAGAGCACTTATCACTCTCTGAAAGCACCTTGTCTGTTGACTGTTTTCTTCATTAAAGTGTTAGACTCCATGAGGACAAAGGGTTCTGTCTGTTTTATTCACTGATGTAGCCTCAAGGCTTAGGACTGTACCTGGCACATAGCAGGTTCTCAAAGAGTATTTGATAAATTAATGAATCTGTTTACGTGATGGATTAAGTTGCTGGGCTTCTTACTTGGGTGATTGGTCCTGCCCCTCTGCCACCAAGCCTGCTCACTTTCCTCCTCTCCCCCATCCCCTTCCCTCTGCTCTTGGCCTCCCTGAGAATACCCTCATTTGCAGAAGCAGGGGCTGGGGCTGGAAGGTCCTGGAAGGGCGGTGTGGGACGAGCCCATGATGCTCCAGGGTCCCCTGTGCTGCAGCCTCGCCCCTGCTGGCCTCTGACTCAGCCGTTCGCCCCTCTGTTCGTGCCCAGCTGTTCCCCAAGACCAGGCCCCCTGCCAACCTCCCTTTGGACTCAGGGGAACTCAGAGGGGCACATTTGGGAGGTCTGTAGGGATCTTCCTGACAAAGCCACGTCCTCTGCTGGGGCCGAGGATGTTTGGACCTCCCGCAAGGTCCTCTCCTTGGTCCAGGAGGCTGTATGGAAGATGGACAGGCATAAGGCTGTCTGGGTGGGGCGAGGGTGGGCAGGGCCTGGAGCAGCCCAGCCCAGAGCAAGGCAACTGGTGAGGGGGAGGTCAGTAACCCCACGCCCTACAGCCAGTCCTGAGAACCAGAGGGCAGGGCTGAGACTGGGAGGAGGCCAAGTGCAACTCCTTCTGGGGTCAAGCTGATCTGTGCTGTATAGAGTCGAAACAGAATGCCTCAAAAGGGAGTGAGCTCCCTGTCACTAGGAGTAATCAAGCAAGGATCTATCAGGGGCAGAAGAAGGCCTCAGGAGCCCCTTGCATCCCTGAGGACCACGGATCCCAGGGATGTTCCCACGAAGTTCTCAGGGAAGTTCTGGGGTTGGGTCCAGCCTGACACCATGGGTGTAATACTCACACACACCAGCAGAGGGCAGCACTCGGCTGCTACATAGTCCTGGAAGGGGTGGCCTGCGCAGCCCCAAAACCTGGTACCCAAGGAGATCCAGAGACCCAAGCCACCCAGCCCCCGGCCTCCAGCTCCCTGGTCATGCCTGTGGGTCCCCATCCTGCACTCCCGGTCTGGGCCTTGTTCCCAGCTGCCATGCCGTCTCCCACCATTGACGGCCCCAGATCCCTCTGCTCCTAAAGCCTCGTGCAGACCCTAGCCACCAGCATGGGCTCCGGCCCCGCGCCCTCCCAGTCCCAGCGCTGGCTCCTTCCCACACTGAATTCTCGGTCCAAATGTCACAGGTGCAGGGGCCTCCCTGACCACCCCCGGGCAAGCTCGCTCCGGTCCACAGGCTCCTGTCTCAGTACCTGGGTTGTTGTAGCACTTCCCAGCCAATAAATGGACCTGGTGACCTCCACCTGCAAACCGCATCACTCCTCGGGGCCCTGCCCGGGTGCTAAGTCCTACACGACCCTCTGGGGGAGGGGCTGAGCTGCCCCTGGTCAGCTGTCGCCTCTCACCTGAGGACACGGAGTTCAGCATTTACCAACTTCCACCTATCAGGTATTTTTCACCCAAGACGTTTTGAGGGCCTGTCTCCCACGTCCCTGTGGGGTGCCTGTAGGCCAGGCCCTGCCCTTCCTGTGCTTGGGGAGCCCCCCCACCACAGGTCTGATGACACCAGAGCCCCAGGTTCAGGGGGAGTACTGGCTGGACACCATCTCCTAGGAGGCCGCTGGCTCCGACGAACTCAGCTCCCAGATAAAGAGCAATGTCTCAGGGAGGGGCTGACACTGCGGACCTGGGGAATCGCCCACCGACCCTCAGGTCCCTTGTCTGCTAAATGGGTGCAGGACAGCACCGCCCCCGCCTCCGAGGTTTGCCAGGAGGAGGTGATGACAGGGGAGGGACCTGGACCAATGATCTGGGGCTCAGGGAAGTTCCTGCCGCAGACTCACCTTCTCAGACCCATAGTACAGATGCAAAAACTGAGGACACAGAGGTCAGGGGCCTGCCCATGGCCACAGGACTGGCAGAGGGGCACAGGGATAAACTCAGGCCGACTGGCTTCAGCAACCACAAGTGAGTCCTGCACCCTCCAAGCTGTGTGACCTGAGGTAGAGCACGTGACCTCTCCGGGCCTCTGCTGGAAATTCAGGCAGGGTGGGAAAGTGGACTTAAATCACGGGGACGCACTTCGATGGTTCATGAACACAGACTCCAGGGACATCAAATCATTCGCTAGGAGGTACCATGCCTGGCGCATGGTGGGCGCTGTCATGCTGGTGGACGCTATGACCATTAGTGTGAGCTGGGACGGGGCCAGCACCCTCCCCTCCCCGCCTGTCCTGGCTGACTGCAGCTCAGTGAAGATGCTCCACTAGCAGATGAGCTAGAGCTGCCTCCGTCCCCGCCCCTCGGGGGCCTAAGTGCCTTGTGCATTCCAGGTGCTCGGCCTTCCCCAGAGGTGAGCCCAGCCCGTCGTGGTCCCTGCCCTTCCCGAGCCCCCTCGTGGTTCCCAAGGTGTGGCCCCCTAACCCCAAGCATCGAAGCATCGAAGGTGAACCTGTGAGAGCAGCACAGTCTCAGGTCCACCCCCGCCCCCCTGAACCAGACCCAGAGGGCCGAGCCTCGGGGCTCGCACAGGGCTCCTTGCTGACGACAGTGATGCCGCCTTGGGAAGGCGACGGCACAGGCTCTGGCGGAGCACGGCTGAAAGGTATTTTAGACCCGCATTCCCTGCTTACTTGCAGGCCAAGCTCACTTCCTGCTCAGGGATAATCACTGCCATCCCCCCACCCCGCCCCAGCCAGCTGGGGCTTTTTCCGCCACTCCCAGGCGCTGGGCAGGCCTGGCGGGAACGCTGAGGACGCAATCACCAGCCTTTTAGGAGCTAGGCTTGTGAAGGAGGTGCGGACGTCTTCTCTCTGAGGATGCTTAGCGGGCCTTTCGGGGCGGGCAATTTGCAGAGCACTCCAGATGCCTCAGGACAATGGGGTCTGATTGGCAGGGGAGTGGGAGGGGCCAGCAGCTGCTGCTTCAGAGCAGGGAGAGGCAGGGGATGGAGGGGCGGAGGCACTGAAGGAAAGTCTGGGGGGTCCTGCAGACGCCTGGTTTCATTCTAGAGCCCCAAATAAGAGTGCTGAGCCAGCTGCACAGGAGACTGGCCGGGCGGGAGGCTGGGGTGAGACAGGAAGGAGGTGGCAAGGTACACATAAGAACTCAGTCACCCGTTCACTCATTCATTCATTTGCACATCACCTCCTGGGAAGGCATCGTGAGGGAGTGGCAAGGGCTCTCAGAATCATCCAGAATCCATGTTTAAATCCTGGCTCCTCCACTACGAGGGTCCCTCTGCTTCAGTATCCACATCTGTGAACCGGGCTTGGTACGAGGGAAAGAAAGAATCCTACGGGCGAAATGTCCAGCACCATCCTGCCCCTTAGCAGGTGCTTACGGAACGCGGGCTCAGCTTTCCTGCCCCTCTTTCATCTTAGTCATTCTGACCTCTGTTGAGTACATACCATGTACCAAGAACAGACCTGGGCAGTGGGAGATGGACAAGACCCCCAGCCGGGCCCTGGCACTCAGGGAGTTCAAAGGAGGCAGGGGGCAGTGAGGGGAGGCCTCTAGGTGATCTCAGGGCAGGGGTGAATGTTCAGAGAGCTATTCACTCATTTAGTCACTCATTTCTTTGCTTATTCATCCAACAAAATGTCTTATGTCACTGCACACTAGGGCATAGGGTACAGACCCTTCCCACCAGGATTCACAGTCTAGCAAGAATCAAGTATTTTTGGAACACGGAAGGCAAGAAGCTGACTCAGCATCAGGAAGGCACCAAGAGGAGGTGCCATGCGAGGTGGGTTTTGAAGGATGTATAGGAGTTCCCTGGGGAGAGGAGATAACTGAGGAAAGCATCCTTCCAGAAAGGGAACAGCACGAGCAAAGGCATAGTGGCTGCCTGCCTGGTGCTTTGAACTACTGTCCTGGCAAAGGGAAACTCACTTGGCTCTAGGCCAGAATACTGTCTTCATGCCCCAGGGAGGTACAGAAGCAACCCCAGCTGCCCTCAGGGACCAGTTCTGGGCCTTTGCATTGCTGGGGAGAGAGTTGTCATTTATTGAGTACCAACTGTATGCCTAAGGTACTCTCCCTAAGTGCCTAAGGCCTTGATATACGTGGCCTCCCTTCATCTTTGCAAACCTTTGAGGGTGTCCTCCTGGCTCAGGAGGAAACTGAGACTCAGAGAGGGAAGGTGATGTGCCCCTCAACACTGCTGGTTGGGAAGAGCTGGGATCCCAGTCCAGTCTGCCCGACTCTGGACCACGCTCTTCCCCGGCCCAGCATTTGGACGTGGGTCCAGTGCCCTCCCATCACTAAGTCCTCTGGATGGGACCTGGACTCTGCCTGGCTGCCCACCCATGCACCCCCCAAGGACCTGCACCTGGGGGTCCGAGCTGCTGACCACACCCGTTTCCGGATTTCACGCCACCGCCCTGCTCTAGACGCAGCCTTTCCCTCTGTGAAATGGGCCAGGCCCTCAGCTCTGCATTCCCGGCACCCACTCCCCGCTCTCCACACCCACAAATACAAAACCCTGATAACCCATCTCTGGGCCTTTAAGGTCTTTTATATCTCCAGTCATGCTTTTCTCTACATTTTAATAAGCTGCCTGCAAAGCTGGTGACTGATGAGTAAGAACAAGGAGGGGCTGAACATTTTTTCTCTTGGGATCGCTTCTGGCTGCACACTGAACTTTAAATTGATCAGTAATGTGCAGGCCCAACATTAATTACCAGCCATTTGTCACTGGGAAGGGCGGGCGCCCATGCCCCGTTTGCAGCCTGCTTCTTCAGGACCAGCTCCGGGCACTGTGGGAGATGCTTATTGGCTGGCCGGAGCCCCGGTCCCCAAGCCCTATGGGGGCTCCTGGAGGCCGAGACCAAGCATCCCAGGGCGATGGTGCCTGACATCTATCCTGCCCCAGGTGGCCCATGGCCTGACCTGACCCTCGGCTGGGCCTGAATAAGGTAAGGGGATCTCAGGAGACCCCAGAGTTTCTTCGTTCATTCAGCAAACACTGACTGAGTAGATATTATGTGCAGTCATCTTTCTAGCACTTGGGGCACAGCAGAGAATAGGACAAAGCCTGGATCTGGGGAGGCTGCTAACACAATAGGGAACTTTGGGGATGTCAGAAGAAACACTGGTAAGATGGGGAGGCTGGGGGAGGGCAGAGTGACCCACTTAGATGGGGGCTGGGGAGGACCTCACTGAGGAGGGGAGTGTGGGAAGGAGCCATGGAGTTGTCTGGGAAGAGCATTCTGGGCAGAGGGAGCGGCAGTGCAAAGGCCCTGAGGTGGGAGCACGCCTGGGGCGTTCCAGGAACAGCGAGGAGGCCAGAGCGGCTGGCGCAGAGGACATGAAGGGGAGAGGACATCAGAGGTAACAGAACCGGCTGGTGAAGGCTGAGGGAGCCAGGGAGGATCCCCAGGGAGGGTGGGAAGGAAGCCTCTGCTTTGTGCTGACAGACAGTGGGGGGCGGGGGAAGGGCAGGAGAAGGCGGACAGGAGGAACAGACCCCCAGGGTCTCGAGGGCAGACCCATCAGACCCCTCAGCTGGAGGAGGGAGGGGAATCAAATGAGGCAGAGGGGGACCATGGTCCTCCTTCTGAAGCGGGGCTTGGCCAGCTCCTGCCTCTTCTCTCCTGATATCAGCTTTCCTGATACCCAGGCCTTTGCACGCACTGTTCCCTCTGCCCACAACATCCTTCCCTTCTCCTCATCTGCCTGGTGAATGTTCAGCCTCAAGTTCCTATCCTCTGGGTGGAGGAGCTACTCCCCCCGCTGGGCGTGGCTCCCCAAGGTGAGGGGCTCCCCGCCCCCGCCACCCCTGCAGAGGATGGGGTCTCAGCACAGACCAGCCCCCAGGACTTCTCCTGGAGCCCTGCCTCTCAGATCTGGAGCTGGGTCAGGGCCCGGGTCACCCATCCTCAGGTCAGTGGTTGGGGGTGAGGGTGGGGGACACTCGGTACAATGCCACCAAGTGTTGGTAGATCCAGCAAAGCCCAGAATTCCAGGCTGAGCGAGGCTGAATCTCCAGCTGAACTGCAGAGCCTCCCATTTTGTTCATCAGTTGATTCTGCAAATGTTCACAGAACCCTACCCTGGGGCCCTGGCAACCAGGAAGTAAGCAGGAAAGACAGTACCTGCTGCCATGGGGTGGGGGACAGACGGTAAAGTCCCGCACAGGTGCACTAAAGAAGCTTGGAGAGGCCGGCAAGTGCTGGGAAGGTAGAAGGGGGTGGTCAGTGGGGGGCGCCCCTCAGAGCCTCCTGAAGAGCTGGGAAATGAACAGGCATAAGGCACCAGCCATGCCAAGACCTAGGGCACATGTGGTCTGGACAGGGAGCAGCAAGTGCAAAGGCCCTGAGGTCAGAGGACACCCATGTGCCAAAAAGCTGCAAGGGCAGCAGAGTGTGGGGGAGAGCATGGGGGGAGAGGGCGTTCAGGGAGCAGAGTGTGGGGGAGGGCATGGGGGAGAGGGGGTTCAGGGAGCAGAGTGTGGGGGAGGGCATGGGGGGAGGGGGGTTCAGGGAGCAGAGTGTGGGGGAGGGCATGGGGGAGAGGGGGTTCAGGGAGCAGAGTGTGGGGGAGGGCATGGGGGAGAGGGGGTTCAGAGAGCAGAGTTTGGGGGAGGGCATGGGGGGAGGGGGTTCAGGGAGCAGAGTGTGGGGGAGGGCATGGGGGAGAGGGGGTTCAGGGAGCAGAGTGTGGGGGAGGGCATGGGGGGAGGGGGTTCAGAGAGCAGAGTGTGGGGGAGGGCATGGGGGAGGGGGTCTCAGGGAGCAGAGTTTGGGGGAGGGCATGGGGGAGAGGGGACTCAGGGAGTAGAGTTTGGGGGAGGGCATGGAGGAGAGGGGGTTCAGGGAGCAGAGTGTGGGGGAGGGCATGGGGGGAGAGGGGGTTCAGGGAGCATAGGTTCGGGGAGGCCATGGGGGGAGAGGGGGTCCAGGGAGCAGAGTTTGGGGGAGGGCATGGGGGAGAGGGGGCTCAGGGAGTAGAGTTTGGGGGAGGGCATGGGGGGAGAGGGGGCTCAGGGAGTAGTTTGGGGGAGGGGGCTCAGGGAGTAGTTTGGGGGAGGGCATGGGGGAGAGGGGGCTCAGGGAACATAGGTTCGGGGAGGCCATGGGGGGAGAGGGGGTTCAGGGAGCAGAGTGTGGGGGAGGGCATGGGGGGAGAGGGGGTTCAGGGAACATAGGTTCGGGGAGGCCATGGGGGGAGAGGGGGTTCAGGGAGCAGAGTGTGGGGGAGGGCACGGGGGAGAGGGGGCTCAGGGAGTAGTTTGGGGGAGGGCATGGAGGAGAGGGGGTTCAGGGAGCAGAGTGTGGGGGAGGGCATGGGGGGAGGGGGGCTCAGGGAGCAGAGTTTGGGGGAGGGCATGGGGAGAGGGGGCTCAGGAGCATAGTTTTGGGGAGGCCATGGTGGGACAGGGGGTTCAGGGAGCAGAGTGTGGGGGAGGGCATGGGGGAGAGGCGGCTCAGGGAGCAGAGTTTGGGGGAGGGCATGGGGGAAGGGGTTCAGGGAAGCAGAGTTTGGGGGAGGGCATGGGGGAAGGGGTTCAGGGAAGCAGAGTTTGGGGGAGGGCAGGGGGGGAGAGGCGGCTCAGGGAGCAGAGTTTGGGGGAGGGAATGGGGGGGAGAGGGGGTTCAGGGAGCAGAGTTTGGGGAGGGCATGGGGGAGAGGGGGCTCAGGGAGCAGAGTTTTGGGGAGGGCATGGGGGAGAGGGGGCTCAGGGAGTAGAGTTTGGGGGAGGGCATGGGGGGAGAGGCAGCTCAGGGAGCAGAGTTTCGGGGAGGGAATGGGGGGGAGAGGCGGCTCAGGGAGTAGAGTGTGGAGGAGGGCATGGGGGAAGGGGTTCAGGGAAGCAGAGTTTGGGGGAGGGCATGGGGGGAGGGGAGTTTGGGGGACGGCCGGGCCGGTGCAGTGTGGGGTCTGGATTTTACACCTAATGCTGTGGGAAGCCACTGTTGGGTTTCAAGCCCGTGACACGATGTGGTTTGTGTGTCTAAAAGCTCCCCTGGTTGCTGAGAGGGTGGAAAGGAGCCAGGGGACCAGGTGGGGGGGCCAGGGTGGGTGGGGGATGGTCACGCCTGAGGAGGCACTAATGCAGGAGCCGCAAGTTCCAGGGCAAGCTGCGGAGGGGAGGTGCTACAGGCTTATGAAGGCCAGGAGTCAATAAACAGACTAACATGCCATTCTCTCCACCCAGATCCTGGGAGAGCACTTCACAAGTAAGCACTTTCAAGATGACTCCCGGGGAGGGGAGGGAGTGCATGGGGAGGGAGGGAGTGCATGGGGACGGGAGCCCCTCATCAGCAGGTGCCTTACAAGCCCTGCCCAGGCCTCGAAGGCGTCCAGTCCCCAGAGACTTCCCATGGTCACACCTCTCTGAGAAATGGGCACCAAAGCACGTGCGTCCCAGGGTCTGTAAGCAGGAAGGGAGTAGACCGGTGCTGCGCACGCAGTGCTACGGCAGTGCTGCCGCCCCATCCCCGCACGGGGTGGGGACCTTGGCGGGGGGCAGGAGGGGGTTTGTCGGCTGCCATGACAATGAGCTACTCACATCACAGGCTGCAGTTGTCACCTGCTGGCTGCTGGGTTCTCACCCTTCCGGGCCCTGGCACACGCACTTCTCCCTGAGGCTGCCTGTTTTCGGACCACGTAATAAACAGACTCTTTGTGGTCAGCCCCGCCCACTAAGGTGAGCCCCAGGAGGGCCGGGGCTTGGGGCAGGTTATTCGATTCCGTAGCCCCAGTGCTGAGGACGACACAGCCTGCCACTGCCTGACTACAATCACGTTTAACCCCACAACATCCCCAGGGCTCAGGAGTTTCCGGAGGAGGAAACTGAGGCCTGAAGAGGTTCGTCACTTTGTCCAGCCAGGGGGCTTCCCCGGGGGGGGGGTGGTGACCTCAGAGGAGGCTCCGAGCCCAGCAGAAGCACAGCTAACTCCCCTGCTCTGACCCAGAGTCAGCGCCTGGGGCCCTGCAGGGAGCGGGGGAGGGGGGGGGGGAGGTATGGACGGAGGCTGGGAGCCCCTCCCCGGCGCTGCCGTGTCCCCAGCCCGCCCCGGCAGGTCAGCTTGCGGAAGCGGCTGCATCGATCTCCCTAAGCCAGAGCTGTCTGCTCACTCTGATACTATCGGCTTCCCATTAAATGGATCAATAGCTTCCACTGGCTTCCAATTTGTGTTTCCAGAAATTCATCTCCCAGACACCTTTTTAATTAACTCCCCTCCAACACACCCAAGGCGGCCATAGATCGCCCACGACAGGCCATGTCTGCAGACCACGGACCACGAGGCTCGAGCCTCAGGAGAGCTGCAGGTGTGTTTAAAGCTCACCGATCACAGTACCCCCATCACTGGCAGAGCCAGCCCCGCGCCTGGATGCCATGTACGTCTGTCCCCTGGCCCTCTCCACAGCCCGGGGAAGGGACTGGGTCCTCCATCACAGAGAGCGAGCCAAGGACTAGAGAGGTCAAGACAGTGCCCTAAGGCCCCCCAGCTGGCAAGAGCTAGGGCAAGTGAGCCTTTTAGGGCAGGCGATTTGCAAAAGCCCTCCAGATGCTGCAGGACCACGGGGTCTGGTTGGCAGGGGAACAGCAGGGGCGGGGGGGCATGACCCCAAGAGGGTCTGCCTTCCGCACCTGTGGGGCCTCCCACCCCACGAGGGCAAGGGCTTGTGCCTGTCTCCATCACTGCTCCATCCTCAGTGCCTGGCGCGTGGTAGGTGCTCAGTAAATCCTTGCTACATGCACAGTACCACTTGCCAACAGAGCGCTCCTTTTGTGCCACGCATTGCCCTGTGTACCCTCCTACATACCCTCCTACATCATCTTATTTAAGCTTCACAGCGATCCCCAAGGTGGGCACTGCTAGCATCTTCATTTTCTAGGTGGGAAAACTGAGGCACAGAGAGGTAAAACGACTCGCCTAAGGTCACACAGCTAGGGAGTGGTGGAGCTGAGATTCGAACCCAGGCCATCCGACTCGAGCTGTGCTTTTTAGTCACTCCACTCTCCCTTACCTGCTCCCCCAACCTGAAGGGCCGGGACTGTGTCCTGCGCCCCGTGTAACTTCCTGACATACACCCTTCATGTAGATGTGCTTACTAAAAGAATAAATGAGTGAATTCTGCGCTCCCTGCTTTCTCTGAAACAGCACAGTTGACCAGTCTGTGGGGACAAACCTGGAATGTTCCAGGCTGGGGATGAAGGAGAGGAAGGGGGTGAGTCCCCTGGGGGTCCCTGAGGTGACAAACCTCCCGGTGAGTGCATGCTGGGGGCCATCACTATGGACCCTCTGAGTCCACCTGGACTCCCTCTCACCAGTCCCTTAGATCCAGGTTCTCTGCAGTCTATAAGGTGGGTTCAGAGCCATGATTTCGTTTTTATGTGGAGTCTTAAAACTTTCTAGTAAGTGGATTACAGTTACCCAACATGCAGGCAGAAACCACCCACTGGGGGCCAGAGCTCAGCCCTGGGTCTCCCCTTGTCCTCTCCCCCCACCAGCCCCCTCGGCCTGGCTCTGGACTCAGTTGCTCTCAGGGACCACAGGTGCGGGGACCATCACGGCTCCGCCCGTTCATCCCTCACCTTTGGCCTCCACCACATGCTGACCTGGACAACACTGGGTCCTCCTGGGGGGCAAAGCCTTCAGGCACCCCCCCCCAACATGTGGCAGGGTTCAGGGGTCTTCCAGGCACGCAGCTGGTGGGGGATGAAGTGAGCGAGGTGGGTGGAAGGGACTTGTGAGGAGGGAACCCCTCCAGAGCTGCCAGATCTTCTGAGCCACGAAGAGAAGACAGAAACCCAGAGACCCATCTGAAATCTTTTGGTTTTCAAATGTCCATAGGTAATTCGAGTGTAAAATTTAAAAATTTAAAATTTTAACTCATACTCTGCAGACCAGAGGCCATTTTCCGGGGGCTCATCTGTGGCTTCTGTCCACTCAGGGTGAACACTCGGCTTGGCACTCAGGGCCTTTCACGGTGAGGCCCTTTTGAGTCCAGAGTGAACTTCTAGTCCCCTCCACCCAGAATGATGCTGCTTCCTTCAGGAAGCCGTCCCTGACTGCTCCTCCGCCCCGCCAGGGCATAACCCGCCACGACCTTCGATTCTGCACACAGATTCTCCTGCCCAGGCCCCACCAGCAGCCGAGGCAGAACCTGGTCTGGAGCCCAGGGTCCTGACCACACATCCCAGGTCCCTTCTGCTGCTATCAGGGATAGTCAGCAGACAAGATACTGCCCGGGGACAACCAACCGCTCCCCGGGACCCTACCCCGCCAGCGAAGTGCAGAGAAAATAGAGGAAAGACATTTCAGGAGCATTGGGAGTCCCACAAAACACACAGTCAAGTTGACATTTGCATTTAAAAATATCATCCAAAAAAAAAAATATATCATCCAGTTACCAAAAACTACAACCCCCATGCACACATATGCACTCTCCCTGCCACCACTCTCCTTCTACAAACCACCCCCACCCCGCCCCGTGTCCATTCCCCCTCCCCTAGCAGGGCATGAGGCTGACCAGTGAAGTATGGCCACGTGGGGGAAAGTGTGTAACAGAGCAGGGCGCTATGAGGCCCTCCTGGGACAGACCACGCTCCCTCCGCCAACACCATGTCCTCCGCCTGCCTCTCATCTGTAGACAAATTTTAGCCAAAGAATAAATGTAATCAGAGAAGCGAGAAAATGCAGAAGCAATGGAAAACAGCCAAGCAAGACAAAATAATAACAGTTAGCCACTAAACGAAGTCAAGGACCTTCAGCTCCTCCTCAAGGGCTATAGATAATATTCTGAGCCACGTCCCTTGAGGTGTTTTGTAGATATTGAAGTCCCCACCAGGTGAAAGCTACCACATGATGACCAGACTGTAGCCACGACATAAGCCACTCCATCTTGCACAATTCCAAGAACTGGCTTCAAAGAAATGGGAACAAAACAACCCTGAAACTGAAGATTAACCGTACTTAAAACAATCAAGGTGATGCGGATCAGACAACCTTGTGACCAATTTCAAGATGACTGTCGCAGCTGACTGTGCTGTTCTGCATATAGCCGCCCACCCCCCGCTCCTGGCCTGTGCACCCCTGAAACTCCCCTTAAAAACTCTTGCCCCCTGATCCACAAGGGGGTATTAGTTCTTTGGGACATGAGCCCACCTTCTCTGCAGGATTGCCGGCTTCCTCAATAAAGCTGTCTTTCCTTTTACCCACACTTGTCTCTCAGTGTTGGATTCCTGGGCCTCAGGCAGCCGGACCTGAGTTTGGTAATAAATGGAGAGCCAGGGCTTCCCTGGTGGTGCAGTGGTTAAGAATCCACCTACCAATGCAGGGGACATGCGTTCGAGCCCTGGTCCGGGAAGATCCCACATGCCGCGGAGCTACTAAGCCCATGTGCCACAACTACTGAGCCTGCGCTCTAGAGCCCGCAAGCCACACCAGCTGAGCCCGTGTGCCACAGCTACCAAAGCCCATGCGCCTAGAGCCCATGCTCCACAAGAGAAGCCACCGCAATGAGAAGCCTGCGCACCTCAATGAGGAGTAGACCCCACTCACCACAACTAGAGAAAGCCCATACACAGCAACGAAGACCCAGTGCAGCCAGAAATAAAAATAAAATAACTAAATAAATAAATGGAGAGCCAGCCTCGGCTGAGGGAATGGCAGAACCGCAGGGCAGGACTGGGGGACCTGGGTCCCTGGGTGGCTCTGTGGAGCAGAGCCCTGGGCTCATCCAGGCTGCCTCTGAGCCCAACCCTGGACTCAATAGAAATGAGCGTGGATCCACTGCCTGGAGCCCTGAGCTGAGTCCTCCAGGAAGTCCTCCCCGCCCCCGTCAGCACCCAGGCCCACCCTCCATTGTGACCTCCCCCCAGGACACCCACGGTCCCTGGTGACTCTGCCTCCATGCCAGTGCCTGAGGACACAGGGCCACGCTAAGTCTTCTTTTTATTCCAGACCCAGCACTGGGCCCAGTACAGTCAGAGACTCCATTTTTGAGCACTTACTATGGTTTTGAGCTCTTTATCTCATGTTATCCTGACAACAACCCCATGAAATTGTACAGGTGAGAAAGCTGAGGCTGGGTGACATGCCCCAAATTGCACGGTAGCGGGAGGTGGGGCTGTGATTGAAACCTTGACCCCCCGCATGCCCTTCCTTAACCACTGGTCAGCACTGCCTCTTGGCGGAGCAGGGCTAATCCATGGTGAGTAACTAGTGAAGAATAAATGATAGTATTCTGCCGTTGCCTCCTGGAGACCAGGAGCCTCTCAGAATCAGAAAAGAATTCCTACCCATTCCTACCCTGCGGGTTAGCACAAGGCCAAGCTCTGAGCACGTGCTCAATGTATTTATAAAACGAGTGACTGAATAAACATCTTGGTGGTCAGCCGTCTCCAGAAGTTAGAACATCTGGGAGGTCACAACCTTAAAATCCTAAGTACACACTTCCCCCAATACATCATGTCAAGCCTGTGTGAGAAGAGACACCAAACGCCAGCTCTGTGGCCCACTGAAGTCACCCAACCATGCGGAGTTAGCAGGAATAATGGAAGTAGTAAAAGACTCGGGTGGTTCCATGGAAACGCTTAAATCTTAATGAAATGCCAACCCAAAGTAACAATGGACATGTAAAGTGCCACAAAGCTGGCATACCCCTGGCCGTCTCTCATTGCCTGTGTTTTGTTTGATGTGGAAAAGGGGTGAGATGGCTCGGGTGACCCCCCAGCACCACGCCGGACAGAGACCTGGGGCTTCCGCACACCCCCAGCAGGTGTCTAAAGACACTCATCCAGGAACTGAAAGAAAGTCCAAGCCAGGGCCGATCAGAGCAGTGGCTGGAGAAAAATAAAGCCAGTTCCCACTTCTAACCTTGGGCTCCAGACCCTCTAGAAACCATCCAGGTAAGTAAAGGCACAGGACATCACCCACATGAGCACCATCCCCGTGGCCACTACAATTAATTGAGTGCCTACTATGTGGCCAGCACAGTTAGATGCTTCCCACGTGTTTAACCTTCCCAGCAACCAATTCAGGTAATCGTTATCTCCACTGTATGCATGAAGAAACTAGATAGGCTCAGAGAGGTTAAGTCACTTGCCCAAGGTCACACAGCTGGTGAGAATGGTAGGATTAGGACCAGGGCTTTGCTCAGACCTGAGCTGGAACCCAAATCCGGCAGCTGGTATAATGTCTGCTGGCGTCATGGTGGCTGTGCTTTCTTACCACTTAGATTGGTTCTGCCAGGACTTCCACTGATGGTCGAACACCCTGCTACTGACTGCCAGACCCCACAGAACTCTGGGCTGGTGGGTCTGATACTCCAGGGAAGCCCCACTGGGCATGGACGTGGTGGTGGAGTTGTGGCTTCACTGCCAGCTGGCTCAGAACCCGGCCAGCGAGATGCATGAGGACTCACCCCCACCCCCCGCCACTCCATGCACCGCCTGACCCACCTTGGCCCTGAGCAGAGCTCCCCAGCCTCCCACCCAGTGAGCCCTGGGGGACCAAACCCTTCATGCTGCCGCTAATATCACTGGAGCTTTTAAATCTAGAAAATTATAGAAAAGTACAAAAGAAACAAAAGTCACCCATAGGCTCACCACCTAGAAACCACCTCTCTGCCTTTTTGTTCATTTTCTCCTAGGCGTTTTTTCAAGGTATTTATTTTTACCTAAATGACACACTGCTGGAGTTTTAAGTTTTGCCTTCACTTTTCTAGTGAATGTAACTTCACGGGCATCCTTCCACCTCATCTTCTTAAAACCCTAATTTTTCTTTTTTTTGGCGGTACGCGGGCCTCTCACTGATGTGACCCCTCCCGCCACGGAGCACAGGCTCCGGATGCACAGGCTCAGCGGCCATGGCTCACGGGCCCAGCTGCTCCGCGGCATGTGGGATCCTCCCGGACCGGGGCACGAACCCGCGTCCCCTGCATCGGCAGGCGGGCTCTCAACCACTGCGCCACCAGGGAAGTCCTTAAAACCCTAATTTTTAACAACTCTCTTACACTCATACACGTGGCTGTAGTGTCAACTATGAAACGAAACATCTATTTTTAGACAGCAATGTTATCGGTCGTATTTTGTGATCATAAAGCAACGTGGCGAGGCATCCGCGTTCTTATCTATGAGGAGTTCCTTCAGGAGCATTCCAAGAGGCAGGATTCCGGGTCAAGCCTGTGGTTATTTGGGGATACTCGACACAAACGTCCACGCTGTCCTCCAGGCTGCAGCGAGCGTGGTCCTGCGCTACTCTCCAGCCGCGCACACGCATCTCCCCTCTCGCACGAGGGCATCCCCTCATCCTGTCGTGAGTCAGTCTTGGTGGGAAACTCCCTCCTTAGCTCGGGCTGGACAAGCCCACCCCTCTGAGTCTGCAGTCCTGAGCTGCCTGGCTCCCAGGAAGAGAAGCTCGGGCTCCCTTGCTGGTCAAGTCTTCCTAGAGCCCATAAAGCTTCAAAACACCACAGCGGCTCAAACAGGGCAGGCTGCGTGGAGATAAGCAGCCTGTGATAGAGTCGGTACAAATCACACAGATGAAACAACAGCCTATGGACCTCACAGCCGCTCTGCGGGGATCGGGGGAGGGACCTGTAGGTTACGGCGCCCCAGTCGGGAAATGCTTGGAAGGGAAATACGAGGGACAGTGGACGTGGGTGGGTATGGTGTGGCCTCCTCTAAGCTCGGGGGTCACACGGCCAATACGTCCCTCTGGGGCCCTGACCTCAGACACAGACCTCCAGACAGCAGCCACGGAAGGGCATGTCCGGAGAGGGGGCAGTGTGTGGTGGAGGGGTTCAGACAGGGGCTGCCAGGGTCCTCACGGGCCCGGGTTCCAAGGCCAATGCTCAGACTTACGCAGAGGACTGCCCACCCTGGGAGGCAGGGGCAGCTGGAGTGGCAGCTTCCTCTCCCTCCTCCCCTCCCTCCTTTTAAGCGCATCTGGATGGCGCGGCTGGGGGTGTACTGGGCTCTCCATCCACGCGGC
This sequence comes from Grampus griseus, assembly GCF_964374135.1. NCBI lineage: Eukaryota > Metazoa > Chordata > Mammalia > Artiodactyla > Delphinidae > Grampus > Grampus griseus. Next base: position 101,861,388 of record NC_139004.1, on the reverse strand, counting down.
CCCCCGGCTCACCTGGGCAGTAGCTCTGAGCCTGTTTCTTTACCTGAAAACACTGCACCTGCCTCAGGGGGTCATCACGAGGATTCAAGGAATTTTTGTTTATTAAATGCTTAGCATGCTTCTGGGCACATAGGATGTGTTATATGCAGATAGGCTGTTATTTTTATTTTCCCTAGGTTTGAAATATTTTATAATCTAAAAACCCCACACAAATGTAAATTGGTGTAGCCACTATGGAAAACAGTATGGAGATCCCTCAAAAAACTAAAAACAGAATTACCATATGACCCAGCAATCCCACTCCTGGGCCTATATCCAGACAAAACTATAATTCAAAAAGATACACACACCCCTATGTTCATAGCAGCACTATTCACAACAGCCAAGACATGGAAACAACCTAAACGTCCATTGATAGACGAATGGATAAAAAAGAGGTACATATACACAACAGAATATTACTCAGCCATAAAAAAAGAAGGAAACAATGCCACTTGTAGCAACATGGACGAACCCAGAGATTATCATACTAAGTGAAGTAAGTCAGACAGAGAAAGACAAATATCATATGATGTCACTTATATGTGGAATGTAAAATACAACACAAATGAACTTAACTACGAAACAGAAACAGACTCACATATACAGACAACAGACTTGTGGTTGCCCAGGGGGTGGATGGGGGAGGGAAGGATCAGGAGGTTGGGATTAACGACGCAAATTAGTATCTATAGGATGGATAACCAACAAGGCCCTACTGTACAGCACCGGGAACTGTATCAATATCCTGTGATAAACCATCATGGAAAAGAATATGAAAACGAATGTATGTATGTGTATAACTGAGTCACTTTGCTGTACAGCAGAAATTATCACTACATCGTCAGTCAACTATACTTCAATACAAATAAATTAAGAAAAAGTAAAAATAGAAAACCCCCATATAATGGCAGCTGAGTGATTCCAACAGGGTGTCTGGACAAGCCGGGCCACCAGTTCCTGCTCCCCGGCCCCCACCAAGCTGCCCTGGCTCTGCCTTCCGCGGGCCTGGTCCTGCACCCACTACACCCCTGCCCGCGTGGGTATCCCCCCGCCCTGACCCATCTCTGATTCTCTTTTAGCCAAAGTTGGCTTCTGTGTCTTGACCACAAAAACGCTGCCTGATACCCCATCATAGGCACCTTCTGGGCTGCTGAGCCTCTGACGCTAATGCAGAGGGAGGCCGCTGCCCCAGCCTGTGAGATGTCCACTCTGCGTGACTGCGGTTTGAGATTTACGCTGGGTGGGCCGGGACGCCAATTAGAGAGGCGATGCCCATGAACCCGTCTTAAAGAGCTTACCAGGGAACAGCCTCCTCGCAGTAAACAAGGATGAGGGGGGCTGGGGGATGACTGCACCCAGCTGTCACCCCATAAGAAACACAGAAGGGCCTGGAGGGACACAAAGAGGACGGTCCAGGGAGCAGGCAAGAAGCAAAAGGGAACGCCGGCCCCGCCTGCCCAGCCGGGCTGGAGACCCCATTCCCTGCAGCCAGGGCTTGGGGTGTCCTGACCTGGCCTCTCCGGCCCCTGCAGCACCCTCCCAGCACACGCACGGGTCAACAGCCGTGCTTCCTGGATGCTGACCGCAGCCTGGCTTCCTGACCCTTCGACTGGCAGCCCCCGCACCCCACCCCCCATTTTCCTCATTGTGGCAAAGCCTGCAGCAACTCCCGCTGCTCCCGCCACCCTATCTCTTAGTGTTGCTCTGGGCTCCTTCCTTGAGACCTGCCCAGAACCTGTGCCTCCAGACTTTCCAAGGATGTGCGTGAGCATCTAACCCTTTCTGAAAACTCTTTCTGCTTCAGAGAGCTGAGTGTGATGGACCCAATGTTTGTGTCCCCAAATTCACGTGTTGAAGCCCTAATCCCCAGCGTGATGGGGTGTAGAGGTGGGGCCTTTGGGAGGCAATAAGGTTACATTAGGTTGTGAGGGTGGAGTCCACATGATGGGATTAGTGTCCTTAGAAGAAGAAAAGCAGAGGCCGGAGTGTTAGATGTCTTCCTTTTCCTTTGTCTGCACAGCAGGAAGGCAGCCGTCTGCAGGCCAGAAAGAGAGCTCTCACCAGACACTGAACACACCAGCACCTCCACCCTGGACAGCCAGCCTTCACAACTGGGAAAAATAAACTTCTGTTGCTGAAGCCACCCAGCCTGTGGGATTTCATCACAGCAGCCCGAGCTGCCTAACACATGGAGTGACTCTGTTTTCTGCAAACTCCCCACCCTTTACCCCGGGCAGCCTCCCCACCTCCTCTCCCTGCCCGGCCCCTCCCCCTCCCCACCGTTCCCTGCACCTGCCTTGCCTTTGCATATGCTGGTCCCTCTGCCCGGGCTGCCCTTCCTCCCATCCACCTGCCAGCTGGACTCTTACTCAGCCTGAAAGGCAGAGCTGAGTCGCCCCCCTCCCCTGTCCCCGGTGTCCTTCCTGACATCTTCTCCCAGTGCTGCTGGTGCACGAGTTAGCGGCTTCCTCCTGGGCCCCCAGCACTCAGAATAGCACTTGCAAGGGCAACACGCACCACTGCTGATAGAGCACCCACCAGGTGTCTGGAGCATTCTCACCACTGGGAGCCCACATGGAGAAGCGCAGCACACACAGGCTGGGAATGCCGGGAACACCCAGCTTACCAGCCAGCCCAGCTCACTGCAAGCTGGACGACATCACACAATTCCAGACCTTCTCTGTGCCTGTCTGAAAAGTGAGGCTGTCGGGACTGCTAACACCTGTGAAGGGCCTGGCATAGTACCCTGAGCAGAGTACCCAGCCCACAGTACCCTGCACACAGTACTCAGCCCATAGTACTCAGCACACAGTACCCTGCACATAGTACCCAGCACACAGCACCTAGTACATAGTACTCTGTACACAGTACATAGCACACAGTACTCTGCACACAGTACCCTGCACATAGTACCCAGCACACAGCACCTAGTACATAGTACTCTGCAAACAGTACCTTGCATAGTACCCAGCACACAGTACCTATCACCTAGTACCCAGCACACAGTACCCTGCACACAGTACCCAGCACAGTACCCTGCATAGGTCTTCAAGTGCTGCATAGGTGCCAGTGATCATTCTCAGTGGACAGACAACAGACAAGTAGACCTACGTGCAGAAAGCTCTGTCCCAGCCCTGACAGCTGTGAAGGTGACAGTCTGTGTAGGGTGGTCAGGGAGGGCTTCCCTGAGGAAGTGACACCTGAGTGGAGGTGGCCTCGACACCGCCGAGTAACTCCCATGGCAGATACAGAAGCCTCTTAGGCTGTGAGTCCAGCCGTGGCAGGCCAGGCGGTCCACCCAGCAGAGGAGCATGTGCTGGTGGGCAGGGGTGCTCACAGGGAAGGAGCAGGGGCCGCAGGCTAGGAGAGTTCCACCACCCTGCCCCCACGTCCCTCTCCTGAACTCACTGCACAGGCCTGGCCTCAGGGCCCGGGCCCAGCGCACAGTAGGCATGGGAGAGGCAGGGGCGCCTGAGGGACTCTGGGGGAGCTCCCAAGAGCAGAAGCCCCCCACCTGCACCCCCTATATCGCCACGAGGCCAGGGGAAGCTGAGTGAGACATGAGACAGCGCTGTCACGTGAATCAGCGTCTGCATCTGCCCATTTTCCTCTTGCTGTGATTAAAAACCAGCCGGAGCATCACACACTCTCCCTGGCTTCGGGCTGCACAGCTGCACACCCATCACTGGGTGGGAGGTGGCCGGGCCTGAACCGCAGAGCCGCTCTCGGCGGCGGCAGCGGGTGCTCTCGTCTCAGGCTCCCGCTGAGCACCTGGCGCTGCAGGGGTCCCTCCAATGCCACACCGCCCCCCCCAAGGAGGGTTCTGCTACCAGCACCTCTCACAGTGAAGAAACTGAGACTCAGAGAGGGCAAGTGACCAACCGAGGTCACACAGCTTGTAACTGAGCCCCTGTCAGCTGCCCCTTTGCCCAGATCCAGGGCGAGGGGAGAAGGCAGGTGGCCGTAATGAAAGGGCTGTTGCCGGGCAGGGGGGATTCAATTCATTTCGGCGGGTTCCATGTTGAAGAGCCAGCGGTTAAACACACAGGCCCTGGAGCCAATCGCCCGCCCTTGCTGCCGCGTGACCTTGACCCACTCCAGGACTCTGGGCCTCAGCGTGTGTGTCTGTAAGATGAGGCTCACACCTGCCCGCCTTGGGGTGGGGAGTGAGGGTTAGAGAAATCACAGCAGGTGCGGCACCCAGAGGAGAGCTCACCCATAACCAGGAGGTGGGCAAGGCCCTAGGCAGGGGTGGGGTGGCCAGGGGGCAAGGCCCCCACCCTCTGGGAGTTCCCGTCTCCTGAGGGCGATAAGCAGGCGTGGACACACCGCAGGGAGGGGAGGGGTGGGTCCCAGCTGCGATGGGCCCACGTGGCAGGGGCTCAGCAAATAAAAGGAAAGCGGAACCGAAGAGCAACCTGGGTGTCCCTCGGTGGGGGGCCAGCTGGATGTGCTGTGAGGCGTTCCAAGCTGCAGGTCACAGGTGACATGAGGAGAAGTTCCGGGACCGCAGGACCAGCTGCAGAACCCTCCGACACAGCACGACTCTGCTCGTGGGGGAGGGAGCTGTGCACAGAACACTGTCAGCTTAGCGCGTGTGGTGCCTGAAAACGCGCAGAAAGCCTTGTGAGGACACAGTCCAGACGACAGTGGGTACCTGTCTCAGGATGAGGGTCCGGCCAGAAACGGGTCCAAGCCACAGTGTTCCTCAGAGGTCTGGGCCCGCAAGATGTCCTCTGGCGGGGGGTCCCCATTATTCACTCCGGGACCATGGATGAGTCTCCTCTGTGATGTGTTTCCTCATCTGTGAAGAGGGCACCGTGCTACCCTGTCTTGCCAGGGAGGGACACGCTGGCAGCTGGACCCAGGCACTCAGAACATCTTGGCCCCAATTACTGCATCCATGGCCAACAACAAATGCCCAGGGCCAGGTGCCGGGAGTGGGCACCTACCATGGGCCACAGCTGGCCCTAGGCCCCTTCCACCAGATGAGGTCGGTACTGGGATCGAGAGCTGTTGAATGGTAAGCACCCTGGTCTGGTTGGTAAGTCGCCATTGCCCTGAGCCCCTCCCACAGCGTGGCCACCTGCGTGGACCTGCTGCCCTCTTTCCTACAAGTCAGCAACTGAAAGGTTAACATCTGGTGCAGCGGGAGCCTCCAGGACCCTGCGAAATAGTTTACCCGTCGCCTACACTACAGCCCCTGCCTCTCAGCTTTTCCCCGGGCCCAGTGTCTAGGGAAGGGGGCCTTCAGGGAAGGAATGAGGGGCCTTAGGGGTGAATGAGGGGTCCTTTAGTACTTTAACCTCTGCCACTTCTCCCTGGAAGATGAACCAGCCAGAGGCAGCTGTAAATCCTCCTGGCTCAATGGGGAGCAATAAAAGAACAACAGTGACGGAAGGCCTACGATGTGCTAGGCCTGGCGCTGCCTGCCGGGGGTGGGTGGTGGGGACACTGGAGGTGACCGTCCGGGGCCCTCACGGACCAGGGAGGCCCGGTGGGGCTGTGTAGCCGGGGCGTGGGCTGGACCAGGGTGCAGTATTTTTGGCTTTGAGCACCAAGTGTTCTTTGTCACAACTACTCGGACTCTGCCAGTTTTCTCTCGAAAGCAGCCGCAGACAATACATAAACAGATGAGTGCAGCCATGTCCCAATACAACCTTACCTACAGAAACAGAACAGAACAGAGATTCCAGATGTAAGCCCGCACACACACGGTCATGTGATCTTCAACAAGGGTGCGAAGACCACTCCACGGTGGAAGGGTAGGCTTCAACAGATGGTGCCTGGAAAACCGGATTCCACACACAAGAGAATAAAGTTACACCCATACCTAACAGCATATACAAAAATTAATTCAAAATATATCAAAGACCTAAACCTAAGAGATAAAATGATACAAATCTTAGAAGAAAACATAGAGGGAAAGCTTCATGTCAACGGATTTGGTAATGGCTTCTTGAATATGACACCAAAGGCACAGGCAACAAAAAAATACTTAAATTGAAATTCATCAAAATTAAAAACTTCTGTACATCCAAGGGCACGATAATAGAGTGAAAAGAAAACCCACAGAATGGGAGAAAATATTTGCAAATCACATATTTGATAAGGGACTGATATCGGACATACAAAGAACTCCTAAAACTCAACAACAAAAACCCAAATAATTCAATTCAAAAATGGGCCAATTCAAAAATGGGCCTGAATATACATATATAAAAGACCGATATCCACAGGAAAAGATGCTTGACTTAGGGAAATGCAAATCAAAACCACAGTGAGATACTTCACAGCCGTTAGGTTGGCTACTATTAAAAAAAACCCACAAAATCTCAAAACAAACAAAAAGTGTTGGTGAGGATGCTGAAAAACTGGAACCTTTGTGCACTGTTGGTGGGAATGTAAAATGGTGCAGCTGCTCTGGGACATGATATGGAGGTTTCTCAAAAGATGAAAATAAATCAGCCTGTGATCCAGCAATCCCACGTTTGGGCATACGCTGGAAAGTGAAAACAAGCTCTTAAAGAGACATACGCACACCCATGTACCAATATTCACAGTAGCTAAAACGTGGAACAACCCAAGTGTACATCAATGGATGACAGATAAACAAGGTGTGGTCCATCCATACACGGAATATTATTCAGCATTAAAAAGGAACGACATCTGACACCTGCTACAACGTGGATGAACCGTGGGGACGTTAGGCTCAGTGAAACAAGCCAGTCACAAAGGACAACTACTGTACGATTCCACTCATATGAGGTCCCTAAAGGAGTCAGATTCATAGAGACAGAAAGTAAATGGTGGGGTCCAGGGGCTGGGGGAGGGGGAGAGGGAGTTAGTGTTTGATGGGTTTCAGTTTGGGAAGATGAAAGGTTCTGGAGATGAGGGTTGGTCATGGCTGTACAACAATGTGAGTGTTCTTAATGCTACTGACCTGTACACTTAAAAATGGTTAAAATGGTAAATTTTATGTCATGTAGTTGTTTTTTTTTTGGGTGCACTGGGTCTTCGTTGCTGCGCGCGGGCTTTCTCTAGTTGCTGCGAGCGGGGGCTACTCTTCCTTGCGGTGCGTGGGCTTCTCATTGCGGTGGCTTCTCTTGTTGTGGAGCACGGGCTCTAGGTGCACAGGTTTCAGTAGCTGTGGCACACGGGCTCAGTAGTTGTGGCTTGCGGGCTCTAGAGCTCAGGCTCAGTAGTTGTGGTGCACGGGTTTAGCTGCTCCGTGGCAATGTGGGATCTTCCCAGACCAGAGCTCTAACAGGTGTCCCCTGCGTCGGCAGGTGGATTTTTTTTTCATAAATTTATTTATTTGTTTGTTTGTTTTTGGCTGTGTTTGGTCCTCATTGCTGCACGCGGGCTTTCTTTTAGTTGCGGCGAGCGGGGGCTACTCTTCCTTGCGGCGCGCGGGCTTCTCATTGTAGTGGCTTCTCTTGTTGCGGAGCATGGGCTCTAGGCGCGTGGGCTTCAGTAGTTGTGGCTCACGGGCTCTAGAGCACAGGCTCAGTAGTTGTGGCACACGGGCTTAGTTGCTCTGCGGCACGTGGGATCTTCCCGGACAAGGGCTCGAACCTGTCCCCTGCATTGGCAGACAGATTCTTAACCACTGTGCCACCAGGAAAGTCCTGTCATGTAGATTTTTACCACAATAAAAAAGCAAACAAAAACTAAAAAGCGTATGCCCACGTGAACACATCTTTTAGTCCCTCCAACCCCATCCTTAAAAGGGATCCAGGGAACCAAGGGGCTCAGAGCTAAAGTTTCCTCAGCTGTAAACCTGCTTCTGCCAACAACTGAAGAAACAAACTTTTAAAGGTAGTTCCATGGTGATGCAAGCAGAGCGAGGGAGCTGATTGTGGGGTATGAACGGCGAGTGGAGATAATCTCAGATGCCTTGATACCGTCACCATGCTGCAACTCACGGTTTATAATTTAATACAGAGATTCTAATAATCTGCAAAATCAGCTTAAGACCAGAAAAGTTCTGTTTTTTTCCACGACTGACGCTTTTTAGTAAATAAACGGTCAAAACCTTTCACAAAAGAAAGAAAAAAGCAGCCAGTGGGCTGGATGTGGTGGTGGTTTCTAGACCGCGGTGTAGAGCATCTCGGACAGTCTGGCTGCGCAGAAGGTGGGTGTAGAATGAGGGCGGCTGCAGATATAACGCTCATGGTAGATGATGATGCAGCTGATCATGAGCGGCAGGACGACGTGCGGACCCGGATCCCTGACTACGGCACACGCTCTGGTTTCCGCAGGGTGACGTGAGGACCCGGATCCCTGACTACGGCACACGCTCTGGTTCCCGCAGGGTGACGTGAGGACCCGGACCCCTGACTACGGCACACGCTCTGGTTCCCGCAGGGTGACGTGCGGACCCGGATCCCTGACTACGGCACACGCTCTGGTTCCCGCAGGGTGACTTGCGCACCCGGATCCCTGACTAAGACACACGCTCTGGTTCCCGCAGGGTGATGTGCACAACCGGATCCCTGACTAAGGCACACGCTCTGGTTCCCGCAGGGTGACATGCGCACCTGGATCCCTGACTACAGCACACGCTCTGGTTCCCGCAGGGCAGCACAGCACTGCTGTCGGCCTCTGTAAGTATCCAAGACCATCCGCACCCAACCTCATCGGCTGAGCACAGCCTCCCCAGTTCTCTGCAGCCCTGCCTGGGAGGCGGCCAAGGACGGGGGGGTGGAGAGGGGTCCGCCCCCAGTGGCTCTCACCTGCCCGGGAAGGCTCTGGAGTCTGTTTTTGGCCACGGCGGCATGTTCCTTGGAAGGCATCCCCTTTGGCACAGGGACACTGCACACAGGCCTGCCGCCAGCCATTCCAGCTCAGGGACCAGGGTGCACACGGGTCCGGCCAGGTAGTCCGCAGCAGCAGTGACCTTCAGGGCCCAAGAGACAGGCAAGGACTCTGTCCTCTCCTGCCTCCCTCCCGGCCTCACTGAATCCTCAGAGCCACTCTGTGAGGTGGTGACCGTCACTGCATCCAGTTTACAGGTGAGCAAACTGAGGCTTTGGGAGAGAGATCTATTGCCACCCAGGTCTCTCTGACTCCAGCCTGGGTTCTTCATGCCTGCCCTCTCCCAGGGGATCGAGGGAGGGTCCTCATTCCAGATCCCAGCTCTGTGGCTCTTACGCTGTGTGCCCTCAGGCAGGCATGGAACCTCTCTGGGCTCCCTGCACGGCTCCCCAAGGCCACACGTGGCACACACTTCGTTAATGTTAATTCTCCCTCTTCCCCTCCCTGAGGAGGGGCTGCTCACTGTCTAGAGGGAGGAGGCATACATTTAATTATGAAAACCTCACCATGTGATCTGCGATGGGGTTGGACAGAGCGCTGAGCAGGGGGATCTCGGAGTTCCGGGGAGTGAGCGAGGGTAGGGCCAGCTGAGGAGTCTTGCAGACAAGGAAGCAGGGTCCATGAGACCCTCATGGCCCCCAGCGGCACAGCCTAGGCTTCCTTCAAAATGATGGTGAAATCAGCCGCCTCAGCTGGGCTCCGGGCAGCCCTCAGTCACGAGTTAAATCCTAGCTTCCCTCTCTCAGAGAATGTACCCCACTAGGTTAGGGATTACATGTGGACCCAGGAAACCCCAGATTAAACGACATTTAAACAGAAGGCAGTTTTGTTTAAGTCTCACCTCCTGCCTGCGTACCCCCAGCGCCCTGCAGCCCCTGGACGGCGAGTTTCCCGTAGTCCTGCATCCCAGACAGGGACGGCATCTCAGCATCATCACACTGTCATTCTCAGATATGATGACAGTGCCAGCTGCCCCTTATCCTGCACCCACCCCAGACTCTCTACACCAGGGGTGAGCAAACCCCCGGGCCACCTCCAGCCACCGTCTGTTTTTGTAAGTAATGCCCATTCGTGTACGTTTTGTCTGTGGCTGAGACAGGTGCAGGATGGAGTGGTGGTGACGGAGCCCGTACGGCCCACAAAGCCTAATCCCCATTCTACACCTGTCTCATGGACTCCTCATGGCCTCCTGGAGAAGCCAGTGTTAGTTTTCTCATTTCTCTGGAGGAACCCAGAGCTGGGAGAGGAAAGGCCAGCCCCAGGGAGGCAGGGCTTCTGTCCTGTTCCCAGCACACAGAGCAGGCTCGGGCACAGGATAGCTGCTTGGTGACTATTTGCTGAATGGATGGGTGGACGGATGGATGGCTGGGTGATGACGTGGCTGAGTGACTGAGCTCGGTGTGGAGTTTGAGGCCACAGGGACCTTCCTGGTAGCCTGTGGGGATAAGGCACTCGCTGGCCTGGGAGGCGGCAGCCCTGAGCAGAGCTGTGCATCAGCGACATGCCCGGCATCTGCCAAGGTCTTGGGCAGCCAGGACACAAGAGGACCAAAGCCAGCCCTGAGAGGACAGAGCATCAGCCTGACCATCACGGGCAGCCAGGCAGGCACAGGACAGGCTGTTTTTGTCTCTGGAAGCGGCAGGCTTGGGGGTCTGGTCTGGGCAGACAGAAGGGAGCTAGCAGTTCCCGGCCCACAGGAAGAAGGCGCCCTGCTCCACGAACGCTGAATCAAGGGAGCACGGCCAGGACAGGCGCTGAGCTGGGCCTGCAGGACTCCCGGCTGTGACACGGAGGGGACGGACCAACCACGGTCTGCCTCGTGCGCTGGTGACGAGCAGCCCTCCAGAACCTCTCCCAGCCTCGGGGGACCGCTGAGGCAACAGGAAGCTGAAAGGGGACCTCCATCTAAATTAAAGGCCAGGCCTGTCTAGGCTGGGTGGAAACCATCCAGGTCACCCAGGGGCAGCAACAGCTCCCAGCACCTGTCCTGGGCCAGGCTGCCCACAGGGCCCTCACCTTCCAGTGGGGAGACAACAGTTAGCCAAATGCAACAGGTGGTGACGTGCGCCGTGAACAGCAACCCCACCCCGGGGAAGGGGACAAGGCTGCAAATGAAGCAGGCTGCCCAGGGGCGGCCTCTGTGAGATGAGGCTGTCTGTGAGAAGACCTGAAGCAGGTGAGGGAGCCACAAGGTGCCTGGGGGAAGGGCAAGCCGGCGGCAGGCACTGCCAGTGCAAAGGCCCTGGGGCAGGAGCGTGCCTGGAGCCCAGTGAGTGACAGGAAGCCCAGGAATGGCTGAGGCCAGATAGTCAGGGCCGTGATGGTTACTGGGAGGACCTTGTCTCTGCCGTGATTGAGGAGGGGCCAGGGCAGGTGCCAAGCAGGAGGGTTTTATCAGAGTCACTCTGGCTGCTCGGTGTGGAATGGGATGACTGTGGGAAGGAAGGAAGGAAGGAAGGAAGGAAGGAAGGAAGGAAGGAAGGAAGGAAGGAAGGAAGGAAGGAAGGAAGGGAGGGAGGGAGGGAGGGAGGGAGGGGAGGGAGGGAGGGAGGGAAGGAGGGAAGGAGGGAGGGAGGGACCAATGAGTGAATTAATTGAAAGAGAGGGGGTGATGGGGACAAGCAGCCAGGCAGAGCTCCATGCAGAGCTGAGGGCGGCCTGTGGGCCGCGCGCCCCTCACCATGCCCTGCAGGTGCTGCCCGATGCCTGCGGCACTGGGGCTCAGGGCAGGCCTCCGGCGAAGCCCAGCCCCCAGCTCCCCTGACTGCCTTCACTTTGCTGCCATGGACCCCGAAGCTCAGAGATGACAAGGTCACAGGGGCTCATCACTGGACACCTTCACAACCACAAAACCAGGCTCTGGGCCACCGAGGGGCCGGCAGCGTGCCCACTCCTCAGACACCGCAGGAGCCACTTCCGAGTCAATCACATCTAGAAAGACAGCCTGGAGAACCTCGGGACGCAGCCTGGGCCTCTGCTCCCCTGGAGCTCCCGTGAGAGGGGTGCTGGGGCTCCCTTGGCCCCCGGGACAGGGCCAGGGTTCACCACGCTCACAAGTTTCATAAAGACCATTCAAAGCCCTGGAAATTAATTTCCCCTAGGATGACAACTACATGTTAAATAAGACACCCACTGAGCAAACGATTAAGAAAAAACCCAGCCAGGGAGGCTCTGTGTGAGCTGATTCTGAGATGTGGGCTCAGCACGAAAGGCCTCGGAAGGCATCACCGGGCAGTGATGAAGGAGGAACTTGTTCTAATATTTGTGTCCCCACTACACCCGCAATTGATTTCAGACCTATAGCCAGCCTCTGCAGGAAAGGCAGTCTTCGTCTTCTAATAAAAGGACGGTAACAACACCACCGAGGGCTGGAGAGGGAGGAATCAGACATCCTCAAGCTGGGGGGCTGGCTGCAAGGGGACGTGGCCCGTGGCCTCGGTTGGCCCCTCACGGGCGAGGCTGGCCTGGGTCAGTGGCCAGCACGCAACTGGGCGGGCTCAAGTCGCCATGTGGGCTGGTGACTTCTGACAGGTTGCAGGACAGCTGCACCTGTGGCTATCCTTTGACAAGTGACAAACCTGAGTGGCGGGTGGTGGGGGGGATGTGAGTAGCACCCCCCTCGCACACTGGATCGAGAAGGTGCAGGCTGAGGAGACGCCCAGGCTGTGACGGGCCAGGTGGGCTGGCAAGTGTTAAGAGCTCAGGAAAGGGCACTAGTGGAAGTGTCCTTAGTGATGTAACTGGCCTAGGTCTCGGGGACTGACCCTGCCACCTGACCCCATCCCCAGGCAGCCACTGATTCATAAGAATTCGTTTGCACTTTCTAGAATTTTAGAGAAACGGAATCACACGGCACATATTTTAGCCTGGCTTCTTTTACTCAGCATAATTATTTTAGATCCATCTAAGTTGTTGCATGTATCAACAGTTTGTTGCTTTTTACTGCCAAGTAGAATTCCATTGTGTGGACAGACTACTGTTGTTTATCCACTCCTCAGTTGACGGGCGTTCGTTTACTTCCACTTTCTGGCTATTATGGATCGGACTGCTATGTGCATTCGTGTACAGGTTTTTGTGTGAACGTGTTTTCACTTCTCTTGGGTAAATACCGAGGAGTGGAATGGCTGGAGCATACGGTAGGTATATGTTTAACCTTTTAAGAAACTGCTAACCCGTTTTCCAATAAGGTTACACCAGTTCACATTCCCACCAGCAGATCGTAAAAGTTTCAGTTCCTCCACATTCTCACAGGCACTTGCTGTGATAAGTCATTTTAATTGTTGCCATCCTAATAGGTATGTAGAAATTTATGTCATTTTGGTTTTAATTTGTATTGCTCTAATAGGTAATGAGGCCAAGCATCGTCCCTTTCACAGAGTCTTTCCCAGAGCAAAAGTTTTTCATTTTTGAAGTCCAAGTTTTTCTTTAATAAATTGTGCCTTTGGTGTCAAGTCTAAGAACTCTTTGCTTGGAGCTAGATCGCGAAGATTTTCTTCTATTTTTCTTTCCCCTAAAGGTTTTATAGCTTTATATTTAAGTCCATGATCTACTTTGAGTTAAATTTTGTATAAGGTATGAGATTTAGGTGGACATTCATTTATTCAGCCTATGGATATCTAATTGCTTTAGCACCATTGTTGAAAAGGCTATTTTCTGTCCATTAAATTGCTTTTGCATCTTTGTTAAAAGTCAGTTGGGCGTATTTCTGGGCTCTCTATATGTTCCATTGATCCGTATGTCTGTCCTCCTGCCAATAACACACTGCCTTAATTAATGTAGCGATATAATAAGCCTGTAAGTAAGTAATATAAGTAAGTGATTCCTCGTCCTTTATTCTTCTCTTGCAAAATTGCTTTGTTATTCTAGGTCCTTTATCTCTCCATATAAGTTTTAGAACAAGCTTCTATATGTCTACAAAATCCTAGATAGGATTTTGGTAGGAATTGCATTAAGCCTATTGAGCAATTTGGGGAAACAAACATCCTTACTATGTTGAGTTTGCCAACACAGTCCATCCATAATCCATGAACATGGTATAGCTCACTATTTATTTAGGTCTTCTTTGCTTTCTTTCATCTGCATTTTTATGTATCAAATCCTGCACGTGTTTATTAGATTTATGCATAAGTAATTTATTTCCTTGTAGAAATGATAAATTGTATGTGTTTTCAATTTTGGTTTCTACATGTTTATTTTTGGTACGTAGAAATGTAATTTTTGTGTGTGTTGATCTTGTTTCCTGCTACCATGCTGAATTTTTTTTTTAGTTCTAGGAGGGGTTTTTTTGGTAGATTCTTTGGGATTTTCAACGTAGAGAATCACCTTTTCTGAAAATAGGGACAATTTTATTTCTTCCTTTCCAAACTATATGTCTTTTATTTCTTTTTCTTTACTTATTGCTCTGTGATATGTTAAATAAGAATGGTGAGAGTGGACATACTTTTCTTTTTCCCAATCTTAGAGAGAAAGCATTCAGTCTTCATCATTAAGTATGATGGTAGCTGTAAGTTTTTTGTGGATCTTTAAAAAGTTAAAGAATGTTCCCTCTATTCCTATTTATCTGAGAGTTTTAAAAACTGTGAATGGTGGAGTTCCCTGGTGGTCTAGTGGTTAGGATTCAGCCCTTTCACTGCCATGGCTGGGTTCAATCCCTGGTCAGGGAACTGAGATCCGGCAAACCACACAGTGCCACTTCCCCAACAAAAAAAACTGTGAATGGGTGTTGGTTTTTTCTGCATCACTGATATGATCATAGGACTTATGCCTTCTTTAGGCTGTTGAGACGATGGATTACGTTGATTGATTTTTGAATACTGAACCAGCCTAGCATATCTGGAATAAATCCCACTTAGTCATGGTATAAATTTTTTTATACATTACTGGATTAGATTTTTTTAACATTTTGTTTAGAATTTTTGCATCTACGTTCATCAGAAAGTCACGTCTATAGTTTTCAAAGTCCAGAGTGCTAACCATTACACCTTGGGACCTGTTTGTAGTTTTCTTTTTTTGTATTTCTTTGTCTGATTTTGGTAACAGATAAGGCAGGTCTTTAAGAATGAGCTGGGAAATATTCCCTCCCTTTCAGTTTTCCAGAAGATTTTGTGTAAAATTCATGTTATTTCTTCCCTAAATGTGTGGTAGAGTTCACCAGTAAAAACATGTAGGTCTGGAGCTTTCTTTGTGAGATTTTAAAATATAATTTCAATTTCTTTGATAGATATAAAGCTATTTAGGTTATCTATTTCCTCTTGAGTGAGATTTCTTAGCTTTTGTCTTTCAAGGAATTCATATATTTAAGTTTTTAAATTTACTGGCATAAAGTTATTCACAACATTCTCTCGTTTTCCTTTAAATATGTATCAAACCTGTAATGATGTCATTGTTTTTATTCTTGGTATTGGTAGTTTGTGTCTTTTCTCTTTTTTCCCTGGATTAATCTATCTAAGGATTTATTACCTATATTGATCTTCTCAAAGAGCAAGGTTTTGGTTTCATTTATTTTCTCTATTGTCTGTGTATTTTCTGTTTCATTGATTTCCACTCTTATATTCATGTTTCCTTTCCTCTACTTACTTTGGGCTTAATTTCTTCTTCTTAAACAACAACAACAACAAGAAAAAACCCCAAACTTGTTTCTTAAGATGGAAGATTCGAGATCCTTCCTCTTTTCTATTATTGGCATCTAGTGCCCTAAAATTTCCCCTACGTATGTATCCCTTTAGTAGCATTCCACAAAATTTGATATGCAGTGTTTTCATTATCATTCAGTCAGTAAGACTTCGATTTCCTCGTTCACCCGTAAGTTATTTAGAAATGTGTTATTTATTTTCCAAATATTTGGGGATTTTCTTGGAAATATTTCTGTTCTTGATGTTTAATTTCACTGTGTCACAGAACATACCCTGTATGATTTGAATCTGTTTAAGTTAGTTTTATCACATAGAATTTGGTCTATTTTGGCAAACAATCCAGGTGCACTTGAGAAGAACGTTTATCTGCTGCTGTTGGGTGGAATGTCAAACAGGTAAAGTTGGCTGAGAATGTTGTTCAAATCTATATCCTTACTGATTTCTGTCTACTTGCTCTGTTCTTCTTTCTCAAGATTGTTTTGGCTATTCAGAGTCTTTTGTGTTTCCGTACAAATTTTTAAAATATTTGTTCTAGTTCTGTGAAAAATGCCATTAGGTGCCTTGATAGGGCTTGCACTGAATCTGTAGACTGGCTTGCGTAGTGTGCTCGTTTTAACAGTATTGATTCTTCCAATCCAAGAACATGGTATATCTCTCCATCTGTTTGAATTGTCTTCAATTTCTTTCATCAGTGTCTTATAGTTTTCTGAGTACAGGTCTTTTACCTCCTTAGACAGGTTTATTCTTAGGTATTTTATTCTTTCTGACGTGATGATAAATGGGATTGTTTTCTTAATTTCTGTTTCTGCTAGTTCATTGTTAGTGTATAGAAATGCAATAGACTTCTGTATATTAATTTTCAATTAATATGCAAAATTTTAAAAACCAAATTCATTGATGGGCTCTAAGTAGTTTTCTGGTGGCATCTTTAGGGTTCTCTATGTATAGTATATCATGTCATCTGCAAACAGTGACAGTTTTACTTCTTCCTTTCCAATGTGAATTCCTTTTATTTCTTTTTCTCCTCTGAATGCTGTGGCTAGAACTTCCAAAACTATGTTGAATAAAAGTGGCAAGAGTGGGCATCCTTGTCTTTTTCCTGATCTTAGGGGAAATGCTTTCAGCTTTTCACTGCTGAGTATGATGTTAGCCGTGGGTTTGTCATATATGGCCTTTATGATGTTTGTCCATTATTTGAAAGTTTCAGGCACCCCATTCAGTTTGAAGCCTGATTTTAAACATCAAATGGGTTTTGTTCTCCAGCAAATTTCAGGGAACCCTGGGGGATACTGGAAGTTGATCCCACATTATAAGCAGAGACTCCCTTCACACCTGGACCTCCTCCCCATGCCCACAGCATGGTCACCTCTGCTATCTGAATACAGGAATGGGGAGGGGGTTGAAGCTCTGTTTAGAGAAAAGAAAAGTAGACATGTTTGTCTTGCAACCATTTGTTATTAAAATTTGATGTCAACGTTGGTGGCCCAGGTGAACTTACAGTGAGGAGATAACACCCTACACATCTAACCAGCTGGCCCCGTTAGTGCCTGCTCTGTCCAGAGGGCCGGTGGTGGTGAAGGAAAGGCTGGCCAGGGGTCATATCACTCTGTCCAGGCTGTATCAGGCATGGATACACTTGTGTCCCCAGAAGAGAGTGCTAGAATCAGCAGGAAGCTAACTTCTTGTCAGTGGGAATGTCCTCAGTGGTGATGAGCTCTTCATCCCTGGAAGGGTGTAATCAGGCACTGGATGATCCCTTAGCAGGGGTATCACGGGGGAGGCTGAACCAGGTGGTGCTCTCTGCCCCTTCCATGTGGCTCAGATCCCACGACCTTGCGCTGGGATTGAGAATCCGGCCTCATTAATTTGTAAACCCTTGCTCCTTGCTAGGAGTGCATTTCCATGGAAATGCCAGTGAACCGCATGGTCCTGCTGCATCTCCCTGCATTGTCCCCTGTGGTCCTGGGTAACCAGCACCCTTGCCAGGACTGGCTCAGCTCTGCCTCTCTGAGGGGCCCAGGCTGTGCCTTATTCAGTTACATAACTGGCCGCTTTGAAGAGCCATGAGTCACACTGGTTAGCAAACTAGTTCAAGGTAATTTATGACTCTGGGATGCTTGGGTTTCTAAATACAACAGACAACGACAAACTGCAAAGGCTTCAAACTCCTTCCCCAAGGAGAGAGTGCCTGGCCCGGCCAGGGCAATGGCTCCGATGGCCCAGTTTGCAGGGAGGGTTCACACACTACCAGCCCGGCCTAACCTACTGTGGGTCCTGGCGAGGCCCACCCTTGAGACCCAGTGAAGACCACCTCACCTCCGCCATCCTTCCCTCCTTCACCTCTGCTGCGCACGATAAGCTGACAAGGATTTTTCTCCTGCCCCGTGGCGGTGTAGAAACTGCACTGCATTCAGGGTTGTCACATCCCAATAGGCTTGTCTTTTTATGATAATAATATTTATTTTGGGTAAGTCAGAATCCAGGCACCAGACACTCTGTAACTGGAAATTAACTACCTGCCCACTGCTGCCCTTGAACCCCCGGAGGGTCCTCTGCAGCCCCTCCTGCGGGTCACCTTCCCGTCCAGTGCCTGCGCCATGAGTGGCAGAGCTGTTTCCCACTGTCTGGAGAGCACTGTGGTGCCCGCCATCTCCTTGTTCCCATGCCCTTTGCACCGTGACTGGGCAGCTGTCTGGAAGCATCACAGGTGAGGTCCAGTTTCCCAGCCTTGAACCTCCCTCCAGGACTTGCTCTGGCCTCTGGCCAACAGGTATGCTGGAAAGGACACTGTGCCAGTGCCGGGTATAGGCCTCGAGGGCCTTGTGGCCTTGTGTGCCCACCCTCTTGGGACTCTGTCACACCAGGTGTGACATTCTTCTAGCCTCCCAGAAGAATGAGGGACACGCAGCCCAGTCACCACCATCCCTGGTCACCTCAGCCAGCAGCCAGCTGACAGCTGACCCCCAGCCGCAGGCAGGCCCTGCTGCCCTGCTTGACCACGCACACTTGAGGGAGCCCAGGAGACCCACCCAGGCTGCTAGCTACTCGGCTAGTAAACGGTTATTGTTGTAAGCTGCTCCATGTTGGAGTGGTTGTTACGCAGCAGAAGCTAACTGATACAGGCAGCGCAGAATTCTGAGCACACAGGCCTCCATGCACAGGCTCTGGGATTTATCGGCAGAGGCCTGGTTGCAGACAGACGGACTGGCCTCGGGGCTTTCGCCTCCCTGCCCTCACATTAGCCATCATCCAGGCTCTGTCCTACAGATTGGACCCCAGGCCTCAGTCCGCACTGTTACAACCGAGATACAGTCCCCCCGTCATCCCCGTGCCCAAGCCCTCTAGGCTCCCCTGCTTATGGGCCCTACTCAAAGCCTTCCAGTGGCTTCCCCTGACACTCACGATGAAATCCAACCTCCTCACCCCACCACACAGCACTCACAACCCCTGCTCCCCTCTCAGCTTCCTGTCTCCCACCCTCTCATGCCATTCCAGGCACACTGGCCTCCAACCCACAGAACCCAGCCCTACCCCAGGGCCTTTGCCCATGCAGCTCCCTGGGTTGGAATGTTCCCTGGCACCACACAGCTCCTTCCTCACTTCCTGCAGGCCTCTGCTCCAACCTGCTTTAGCACACAGCCAGCAGACTGCTCCTTGTCAGACGGCCCCTGCCACCCTCCAGGCCCTCCTGCTGCTCTCTTTGTCTTCAGAGCACCTAGCACCTGGCCCAACAATGCCCAAGCCAGCGAGAGCCAGGAAGGGGGCGGGTAGTGAGGAAGGTCAGCCTGGGGCCCTCCAGGGCAAAGAGCCTGGGTGTCCTGCAGCAGCCCGCCTTCCTCTCTGCCCGACACCTCTCTTCCTCTTCAGCCGCTTCTAGGAGCTGGGGTCTCACTCAGCAGCACAGCCCAAGCCCAGATTTATGGCCGTGGCACGACTGCTTACAAGCCTCCCGTGGGTGACACGTTTGTCGAAAATACCTTCACTGAAGGTGGTACTAGAGGTCTGTTCCATGGAGCATAGGAGCCCCTGCTGTGAAAAATCCTCTAAAATTAAAGACCCAGCATTCAGGGCCTTTCTCAGAATCGGTAGAGCTAATTCTCTCACTGTAGGGAGCTAGGACTCCCCTACAGCAGGCGGGAGGCCCCACGGCTGGCCTGGCCTGGCCGCAGAAGTTGGGGAGGGAGTTCTCTGGGGCCACGGAGGCCCAGGGCAGGTCCAGGTCCACCACGGATGCAGGGCTCAGGGACAAAGCTCTTCTACACTCTGCAAGGGGGGACAGTCCCCATGGGGTCTGAGGCCTCAGATCAGTCACTGGGAGGCAGAGCTGGGGGCCATGTCCAGGTCTGGAGGGACCATGTGGCACTGTGGTGAGTAGCACGCATCTGGAGCCAGGCAGCCTGGTTTCAAACCCCAGCCCACTCTCCTAGCTGCTGAGTGACCCTGGGCGCTGAGCCTCAGCTTCCTCATCTGTCAGATGGGCACAAACAGTGTCTCCCTACAGGGCTGTGAGGACCCCATGAAATGCTTATTTAGACCAGGGCCTGGCACATCACGCTGTCATCATCGCTATCCTCTTAGGTTTAGGGTCTGGGGGCCTCCAAGAGCCTCTCTGTGTACGAGACTGTCCTGGAACCTGGACCCTCCTGACCCTGCGGACGGGGCCGGACAAGGATCCGGGCGGAGACGGCAGTGGGTTGGCCTGAGTGCTCGCTCCTGGTCATGGGTCAGGGAAGGGAGGCCACCTCCGTTCTTGGCTCAAGACCTCTGAGTGGGGCCTGTGTCAAAGGGCCAGGAGGCAGGGAGGAGTAGAGGAGGCAGAGGCCATGACTCCGAACCCTGCACAGCAGGGCTGGAGCCCTCCTGGCAAGGACAGCCTCTCTGATCCAGGTTCCAGGGTGAGCGGGGTGCTGCTCCCAGAGTTCTCCATCTCGCTACCAGGTCAGGAGCTGGAGTTCACTAAAGCACAGGTGCTTTATTGTCAAAAGGACACGAGAAGGGACGCTGCAGGGGATGAGAAGCAGAAGCAGCGAGCTCCTCTCTGAGAGGCGCCTTAGGGGAAATGTACCAGAAATGTCTCCGCGGCGGCTCAGGGGAGCCCACAGGAGGGAAATGGCAAGGCAGGCTGGGGGTCTGACCCCTCCACTGCCAGCCCCGGGTCCCAGCCCACCAGCCCTACTGTGCGCATCCGGACTTCCAGAGGAACGCAGACCCTGCCCTCGGGAAGTCCCAGCCACCCTCCACGTTGGGTCACCCCACATGGTCATACAGTCATGATGGACTCAGCCCCTCCTCCACGCTCGTGTTTCCACAAAAACATCCAGGGATCACGACACTAGGCGTTCTGGGGTCCTTGCACACACCAGAAATTGCAACGGTAAAAAGAGGGAGACGGGGAGAAGACACAGACAGAAGCAGAAGCTTTGGGCGCTCACAAATCACCAAAGGTCTGAGGGCCTCAATCCTGAGGAATTTTAGAAAGGCTTCTTGATATGAGACTGGAGAAAGGAGGCCCACTTAGTCAACGGTGCAGGAAAACTGAATATCCATGTGGGAAAGTGAACTTGGATCCCTACCTCACACCTCACACCACACCCCCAAGCCAAGTCCAGACATGTTAAAACCCTGCAATTGATAGTGAAAACTTTACAACTTTCCGAATAGTTTTCTATGAGGGATTATCTTTCTACAGTTGGGGCTGGGAATAATTTCTTAAACAAGGAACAAAAAGCTCACTAGGCATATGAAAAATGGGTACATTTGACTACAATAAAATGAGGAATTTCTTTTTACCAGAAGACAGGAAAAAGACAAAGCACAGACGGCAAGAAGACATTTGGAATATGCACAACCAGCAAAGGATTAGCGTCCAGAATATATACAGAACTCCTACAAATCCACAGGAAAAAGAAAAGCAAGGAGCCAAAAGCCTGGAGCAGGCATTTCTTAGAGAAGGAAACAGGCACAAATGAAAACGTGAAAATACGCTTGGCTTTACTAGTGCACGCGGAAATGCAATTAACATCCCAATATTTCACTGTATGCCCACTAGACTGGCAAAAAGTGAGGCATCTGACAATACCAAGGGCCCAAGCGGGTAAAGACCTGCTGGAATATCTAGGTACTGCTGATGAGAGAGAAAACTGGTATAACCACTGTGGAAATCACTTTGGCATTCTCTTGTACGTGGACCATTCACACACCTTATAACCCTGCAAGTCCCCTCCTGGGCATGACACAAGGCACGAGCAAGAAGATCTCCTAGCAGCATTGTTAATAACAGGAAAAAAGAACCCAGAAAAAACCCAAAGACTCATTGACAGGAGAATGTAGAAATAAATTGTCCAATAGTCACAGAGTTTATTTTCACACCAGTGGAAACTAGCTACAGCTACACACAGCAGCATGAAGAAAGCTTAAGAAAGGCAAGATGTTGACTGAAAACTACAAATCTTAGAAGTCCACACATAGTGTACCATTTTTATAAAGCCCAAGAACAAACAAAACAATATATTGTTTAGATAGATGTAGTAAACCTATGAGCAAGAGAATGACAAACACAAAATTCAGGATAGTGGAGACTCCAGGGTGGGTCAAGATTCAAATTATTAAGAAGGTCCTAGTTCTGGAGTTGAGTGGTGTATTCACAGATGTTCATTATTTTACTATCCTTTATAATGGACAAAATGCATTAAATATTACAAAGACACAGGCAAGGAGAAAATAGAGGAGGAACACAGTGTGTATCCAGACAGATCCAGTATGACTGATTCCCTGTCACACAGTTCAGTTTTCTCTTTGCATCCCAGTGGGTACCCAGAGGCCAGACCAGGAGGTAGGAGAACCTGGGCCTGTTTCTCCATAAGCAAAATAACAGGCTGCACTAGGAATGACAAATGGCTGGCACGCATTAACACAGGTCTTCCTTTCCTCACCCACTGCAGACATTACTAATGGATTGCAGCACTCTTTCACGTTGAGCACATATACAGCTTTGGACTCCTCCTCAGCTTCACACTGCAGGGTGCCAGTGGCGGTCGATCAAAGACGGAACACTAAATGATGCCTGACTTGGAGAGTCCAGCCAGCTCTGGCCTGGAAGATTTGAAGCCCAGCTGGTAGGCAGTAGCTGCTCTGAAAGCCAGTGCCTCTCGAGGAGCAGCCCACTGGCTTTGGAGCTGGCCAGTGGAACCTCAGCTGCTACAGTGCCTAACCCTGTAGCCTCCGTTCTCTGGAGCCCCTCGCTGCCCCCTTGCCATCCTCCTGGGTCCCCAGGTTGCCACCTGCCCAGTGGGCAGGCTCATGTCTACACAAGGCTGGTGAGTTTCGCCGGACTTGAAACCAGCTCCACTAGCACAGAGGGCGAGGCAGGATCATCCTCACACCTAGTCTCCAGGGCACATCCCTGCTGAGCCTTATCCATCCCCCCAGACAAAGGGACTGCATTCCTCTCTCCACCTTTGCCTCCTCAGGCCCCAGGCCTTTGTCCCTCTGTTCCTGTCCTCCCCCTGCCTGGGGAGCCCCCATCTCCCCCAGCCCCCCATCTGCTCCCTCCCCAGTAGGAGTTAACTTCCTTCCTCTCGAAGTCCAGGACGCACAGGTCAGCTTTCTCATGGAGAACTTGTGTGCCGGGTCAGGGTCCAGTTTCTGTGGGTGTCTATCCCCTCAGTTCAGGGACCCCCTCAGGGTCCACCTCACAACTGGCATGAAATTAATAATACCACCAGGACAACAAAGCTCCCTCGGAATAAGTGGGCTTTTCCAAGCCCGGTCCGCTGACTGCATGAGCCTCACACCAGGGAAGTGGGCAGTGGGGGACACGCTTCACCTCCCTTTGTAACAACCAGAAAATCAAGGGCCATGAAGGGGGGTGACCTTCCAGCATCACGCCCACTTTCCCACCTTTTGGGGGGCTGGGAGCTTTCCTGCCACATCCCATCAGGGCCCTGAAGCCCCAGGCCTGTGTGGACACGCGTCCCTCCCCAGCACAGGGGACGCTGAGTGACCGGGGTCACTAGGCACCGAGCAGCGGGCTCGTCTGGTCTCACCCTACCCTGAAGACTATTGTAATAACGCAATCATAGCCGAGACATTACATCCAGCGACATGGTGTTTTAGGTGATTCATCTCTCTGCCACTTTATTCATTTTATACAAATATTAAATGGCTGCTGGGACTGTGGGCATAGGAAGTCTTGATTTACTAGAAAGAACTGTGGCAGGTTCTTAGGGAACGAGGACAGGAACTTAAAGCATCCAGACACCTTCAATGAACAGACAAAGCAGTCGCCTGCTGCTTCATCCCCAACAAAGCCAGCCACGTGCCCACACAGGGTCCACCTGACCCCCAGGCCAGAGTGCGCCATGACACCCAACGTGTGGAAGGGCCTGGAACCTGCTATAATCATCACCGTCCAGACTCCAAACACCACTCTGCTTTTCACCTGCGAAGGCGCCGAAACAATACCGCTTGGGTTCACAGGAACACAGATGCCAGGTGTTCATTTCTGTTCCCGGCTGCTCCCGGGCGCATCCTCTTTCAAGCCTTGGACGCTCTGAGCACACTGCTTCTTGCTCTATGATTCCCCCACCACACCCCTAGCGGAGGTGGGACTGGAAGCTCACCTCCAGATGCTTCCTCAGACAAAACTCGTTGCCCTTGGAAGGCTCCTGCCCACTACTCAGAACAACGGACAGTCCTGAAAACTAAGAGCCCATAGTAGGTGCGCAGTGTGTAACAGAAGCAGGGCGGCGCTCTTAGCACGCACGCCCGAGCTACCGTTACCAGGCAACCGTTACTGCGAGACCGTGAGCGCACACCGTTAACCTTAGTACAAGACGGCTACCGCGGCGATTAGAGGTGGGCCGGACGGCGGTCCTCGCGGCGGAGAGCGCAGTAAGAGGCGGATCACGGCCTTCTCCCCGGGGCTCTCCAGGCCCTCCCGCCTCGGGCCGGCGGGTGAGCTGGGCGTCCCGGGGGACAGGTTGCGTCCTGCAGGGCCCTCGCCACAGCTGCCCACTGGCCGGGCCCAGGCCTTGAGGTGGCGGTGAACCTCTCCCCATCCCCGCCCGCGGGACATAGTGGCGGCAGCAGTCTGCATGGGTTGCGGTCCGTGGGACCTGGCACACGCTCCCCCGCCTCCCGTTTGCGTGGCCTGAGGAGCCTGCGGGCCGGCTGGGTCCTGGGCTCCCGGCTCCCTCGGCGATGACAGCTGGGCAGGGTCTGGGGACCTGGCCCTGAGGGCGCTGCCAGCTGAGATCTGCCTCTTCAGCCGGGCCTGGGCACTGGCGGGAGGACCCAGACGGATGCTCCCAGGCACGGTACCCAGCCCCCACAGGGACCCCCCTCCTCTTAGCCAGGCCTGGACCTCGGAGGGCAAAAGTCGAGCCTGGGGACCTTGCCCTTTCTTGTCAGAACAGAGAATAACATTTGTTTTGGTGGAGGGTTACAGGAACGTCGTTCCCTGCCCAGGTCCCGACCTCAAGAACAAAGGATCTGACACCGAGAAGTTCTCAACAATTAGCCACGCCCCTCGCTCACCTTTGGGTTTAAGGCATGAGCCACCTGTCTCCTTGCACAGCCCTGCAATAAACCTTTCTCTGCTCCACACGCCGACATTTTCCTATTGTTTGGATTCACTGTGCGTCGGGCACATGGACTTGCATTCTGTAACAAGTGGACATTTGTTGGGTGAAAAAATGACAGTAATGAGACACAAAAAGCAAGCCTTGAGGCTGGGAGGGCATCCCCAATCCTGTCTTCAAACAGGAGGTCTTGCTCCTTTCTGGTGTGGGTAGGAAGGGAAGAGGGGCTGCCATGAATTCTTTTGTAAACAAAGGACAGCAGGGGGCGGGAAGAGGATGTGAGCCGGCACATCTCAGGAAACTGAGCACAGAGGACACAGCGGCTGGACCCTCACCCTTGCCCTCCGGGGCCTCACACCGTCTCCTATGCCGAAACAGGGCGAGCAGCTCACAAGTTTCCTAGGAGAGGGTGGTCACATGACCATGGCCAATCAGCATATTCCATCCTCCTTGGCTACTGTGATTGGCTCAGGGCTAGGCATGTGACTAATCAGGTCCTACGGGTCAGGCCAGGCACTGGAATCTGGGGAAGAGAAGCTCTATTTCTGTTGGGAGCCGAGGGGACAGGACACCAGCCTGTGACTGTTGGTGACCCTCTTGCTTTCATAAAAGGGCAGCCCATGTGAGGGTGACACCAGTAAGCAGAGCTGAGAGGTCGGGAGAGATGATTCCTGCTGACTTCACTGAGCACCCAGATACAGCCTTGCCTGAAGCTGTCTACCTTTAGACTTCTTACTTACATACATTGTTCTCTCCCACTTTGCTTGCTAGTTTAAACCACTTTGCGCTTTCCGTCACTGGCTATCAAAAAAAATTCTGACCGTTCCTTCCAGCTGGCTAAATGGAGCACCCGGCACTGCCACAGTATGGATTTAGGCTAGCTTCAAGAAAGAACTTCCAGATAACACTACGAGACTCCATTCTAACTGGAGATCCAAGTGCATTTAAGCAGTATCTGTTGAGATACATTACCCCAATTAATCCTCATGGAATTAACCCAGTTAAGGTAGCAACCGATGCCCCCATTTTGGAGGACAAGACTGAAGCTCAGAGAAGGGAGGTAACTGGGCTGTAGTGACGAAGTGTGGCTGCAGACAGAACCCCCAGATCCTGCTGCTTGAACTCGGGGAAACCACATGGTATGGCTTGGCCATGGGATGGGGCTAAGGCACCCAGCGCCACGGCAGCTACTGTGGGGGCCTGAGACTTGGTGACCGCCACGCGGCTGCTCCGAGACTCACAAAAGCAATTCACACTAAAGACAGGAGGGGGACCTTCCTTCACCAGCCCCTCACACACCCTCCCAGCTCCCCCCACACCCAGCACACCTTTCTCTTGCTTTGTGTGACAATTAGAGTCATGCTCATGTGACCACAGGGGCAGTCCCCCGTCCAGGGGCTGCAGCTGCCACAGGGGAGGTCAAGCAGCTCCTACTGACCCCCACCTCCTACTACCATACCTGGGGACCTCTCCTTCCTTTGGGTCTTGGGAGACCCTATTCCCCACTGGCTCACCAGAGGTCTTTTCCAGAACATGCAGAGAATCTCACTCAGTGGAATGAAATGTGTCCAGTCCTGCCCTTTCCACATCTCCCTTGAAACTCAGCTCATGTGCTCCTTTCTCTGCATCGCAGCCCTCGTGGCTGCCACAGGAAGAGACCAAGTTGACACAGAATTGACAGCTCAGCCCTGGAAGGCACATGTGAGGTGAGATCTGATAGCTGGGAAACTCTGTTTACAAGGGACCTTGCTCTTCATGATGCAGAGGCTTCAGAAGCCCCCTTCCAGGGTCTGGAAGCGGTGCTTGGGCCAAAATGAATACGCAGGCATTGTGATGGCTGGGGGCTTCTGGCCATGGTGGGGTGGGGCGAGGTCCCTGAGGTTCTAAACGTCCACTGTGTGCAGGCTCAGGGTGCACAGAGAAGAGAAGGCAGAGGCCTGCTCCGAAGGTGTTCACAGACCAAATGTGGTCGAGCCAGACAGGCAGACAGGGCACTATAGCACCTGAGCTGCTTTCACGGGTGAAGGGGACAAGGGCAGAGACCCAAGTCCTCTGGGGAACTGGTTAAGGACAGAAAATTTTCAACTGAGACCTGAAGGCTGTATCAGTTAGTTACATGTTTGGCTGAAGTGACAGAAATCCCTACTGAGAGTGGCTTAAACTATGTAGGCATCTAACATTTAATGTTTAAAGACAACGTAAGAGGGGACTTCCTTGGTGGTGCAGTGGTTAAGAATCCGCCTGCCAGTGCAGGGGACATGGGTTCAAGCCCTGGTCCAGGAAGATCCCACGTGCCACAGAACTAAGCCCATGCGCCACAACTACTGCGCCTGTGCTCTAGAGCCCATGAGCCACAACTACTGAGCCCGCAAGCCACAACTACTGAGCCCACAAGCCACAACTAGAAGCCCACATGCCTAAAGCCTGTGCTCCACAACAAGAGAAGCCACCGCAATGAGAAGCCCCCACACAGCAACGAAGAGTAGCCCCCGCTCGCCGCAACTAGAGAAAGCCCGTGTGCAGCAACGAAGACCCAATGCAGCCAAAAAAAACAAATTTTAAAAAATGGTTAAAATGGTAAATTAAAAAAAAATAAAGACAACGTGAGAGATGGGAGGTCCAGAGGTAGTCTGGTGGCCCAAAAATGTCATCAGATGCCACCCACCTCTCTACTGCACCATTAACAGAATGTTGGCGTCACTCCCTCATGGATGCAGGGTGGCTGCCTCTGCTCCAGCCATCACCTCTGCATAGTTAACACTCAAACCAGAAGCAAGGGGGTACCCTCTTCCCTGTGCAGCTCTTTCTTTTCAGGAAAGAAAATCTCTCACAGAAGCCCCCACAGACTTCCTCTAATATGTCACCGGCCAGAACTGGGTCATGAGCCCTTGTCCTGACCAATCACTAGTGAGTAGGGGGGAAGCAGCTGCCATGACTGGCTTGGACCAACTGTGATTCCTCCAAATTGAGCATCCACGGGAAGAAGGCGGGTGGCCTGGGCAAAGGCTGCTGGGTAAGCAACCAACACCATCTTGCCATAAAGGAGAAATGCACAAGGGAGCTGAGGGTTCAAAGACAAGGGAACAGGAAAGCAGGAGAAGCTGCACAGGCAGAGGTTCAGAGGTGCCAGGGACAAACTGGGGGCTCGGGATCACCGGTGGTTCACAGCACAGGTGGGGAAGGTGGGCAGGGCCTCACAGGAGGTTTTCTGCCTGCAGAGAGGCAGGCCCTGGGCAACGGAGAGCTACTGAGAGTAAGAGAGCGAGTGCAGGAGCAGATGGGAAATCACGGTGCACGGAGGCCCCTGTGCTTAGGAGCTGGGCAGAGCCATTCAGTGACGGGCAGTAATGTCGCTAATAGACTCCAGAGGCCTCTGTTCAAACAGATGATTGTAACTGACAAGAGACTGTAAACATGACCTTGGGTAATGAATGAGCTGCTGGCAGCTACCTGTTTCTGGATATCAGAACGCACAGACTCAGCCCAATTCTTAGACAGCACTGCCATCACACCTGCTTCACCCACACCTCTTCTCTCCCACCTGCCCCCAGCCCAGCCTCGGGCCCGCACACCCCAGGGCACCCAAACAAGCCAGCACTTTGTGTTAAAATTTACACAGGGCGCCCCCATGTCCGAGGGCAAGGGTGACTGGGTTCCAGTTTACAGAGGAGAAAACAGAGACTGGACGCGGGTGAGGGGCTCACTGGCGAGCTGGGGGGTGGGATTCCAATCCACCATCCCCTTTATGACTTCAGAGCGCGACAGCCTCCCCACCCCCGCCAGGATGCTTGCTAGATGGGGACGTCTTTTCTCTACACAGCGCTCAGCCCTGCAGAGGGCACACGTGGGACCCCACAGACTTGTCAGTCCTCCCTTATGACCTGGGTGGGCCTCCTGGGCCTGGCATGAGGAGTGCCCTGACCCATGGAGACCACAGTCCGTGGGTGCACAGGTGGGCAGGTGTGCCCAGTTAAGGTCCCCCAATGCCCAGACAATCGCATCCTGGAATTGAGGGGGGTGCAGGGGTCAGGTGGCCATCTCCAGCCTTAAAGGGCGAATTGTCATCATCCAGGGGGCTTATTTTCTAAATTAAATTACACACTTACGACCCAGCAGTCAAGCCCCTTCATCAGCAACTGCGTAAGCTTCAGCCTCTCAGCTTTTATTTCTCTCTGGGACTGAGTTCTTAGCATCAAATTGAGTCCAATTATGGACATAAATACTGTCCCTTTCATGTGTCACCTTCAGTATAAGAGGCCACCCCAAACTCTCCCTCCCTTCCCCTTGTCAACACCTCCACAGAGGCTGGCAGGGCTCTTTTAATGCAGTTCTGCACATGTGTGAGCTAAGGATTTCGAATAACGAGAGAGGAGGGGCTGCCCCACAGGAGGGCAGGGTGGGCGGCGGTGATGATTCCCCTGGAAAACCTCAGCTGGCAGAAGTGCCAGCAGTAGCCACGGGCTGAGCAGGTGCAGCGTAAGTGGATTGAGTGTTCATCCAGCAGCCTCTGGGATGGCCGGCCCTGGAACACGAGGCTAAGCGTGGAAGAGGGAGGGTCGCCAGTGCCTGGACCCCCGCCTTCTAGAAATCGGGGTTATGTGGCTTTGAAACCAGAACACTGGAGTTCTTGGGGGCTCCACCTCTTGGTTAGTTATTAAAAGCAAAAGGAGCCTCAGTTTCTTCATCTGTAAAATGAGAATATTGAAGTCTCTCCCTCTTAGGGTGGGAAGGGGGATTGAATGGGGCGACCAGTAGAGCACAGGCGCTGGCTTGGCTGGGCGAGCACCCAGGCACGCCGTTGCTGTACAACCACTGTCTTCCAGGATCGACACACTTCTCCCATGAAGTCTCAAACAGTAAATATTTCAGGCTTTGTAGGACCTACGGACTCTGTCCCAATTACGGCCCTCTGTTGCTGCAGGGCAAACGCAGCTTTTGGCCACGCTCTCACCCCTGCTCCCTCATTTTTAAAAATTGAGATATAATTGCCATGTATCATGGTGTTAGTTTCAGGTGTACAGCATGATTTGATATCTGTCCATATTGTGGAATGCTCACCACAGTAGGTCTAGGTAACATCCAGCACCACACAGAGTCACAATGTGTTTTTCCTTGTGACAAGAACTGTTAAGATCTACTCTCTTTGCAACTTCCAAATACACAACACGCCATTGTTAATGTTCGTCGCCCTGCTGTACAGGACATCCCAGGACTTACTTATGGTATAACTGGGAGTTTGTACCTTTTGACCCTTTCATCCATTTCTCCTTCCCTGCCCCCCACGTCTGGCAACCACCCATCTGTTCTCTGTGTCGATGAGTTCCGGTTTGTTTTATTTCAGATTCCACATATGAGATTGTATGGTATTCGTTTTTCTCTGTCTGACTTTTTTCACTTAGCATAACGCCCTCAAGGTCCATGTTGTCGCAAATGGCAAGATTTCCTTCTCTTTTTACGGCTGAATTAGATTTCATCACACACACACACACACACACATCACATTTTCTTCATCCATGCATTTCTCTATGGACACTGAGGTTGTTTCCATGTCTTGGCTTTTATAAATAACACTGTAATGAACATGAGGGTGCAGATACTTCTCAGCATGGTGATTTCCTTTCCTTCAGATAAATACCTGGAAGTGGAATTGCTGGACCACATGGTAGTTCTTTTTGTTTTGTGGGCTTTCCATACTGTTTTCCATAGCGGCTGCAGCAATTTCCATTCCTATCAACAGTGCACGAAGGTTCCCTTTTCTCCACATCCTTGCCAACACTTGCTGTTTTTTGTCTTTTGATGACAGCCATTCGGACAGGTGTGAGGTGATACAATATCTTACTGTGGTTTTGATTTGCATTTCCCTGATGATTAGCAATGCTGAGCGTCTTGTCACGTACCTGCTGGCCCCCTGAATGTCTTCTTTAGAAAGACGTCTATTCAGATCCTCTGCCCATCTTTAAACTGGGTTGCTTGGTCTTCTGCTGTTGAGTTGTATGCGTTCTTTATATATTTTGGGTATTAACCCCCCATCAGATATGTGATTTCTAAATACTTTCTTCTGTTCTGGAGGCACCTTGACCCCTGCTCTCTGGATGACGAGGTCCAGGCACTGGGGAGGTTCCGTTTTTCACCCTTGTGTTTCCAGTAGTGGGCGGGGCTGTGTTCTGATAAAACCGTACATGGCCGTGGATCACTAACCCCTCTTTTCTAGGAGGCCAGCTACAAGGAGCGTGGTGGGCGGGCATGATTCCCCTGAAGTCACTGGGCAGACAGTCACGTGCTCAGGAATTCACATCTCCTGGCCCAGAGGTGATGGGCGATTTGTAAAGGGAGGACCTTGCCGCTAAAACACTGAGCAGGTACTCTCGTTCCTTGTTGGAACGACCTGGAAACCAAGTTGTGGGGAACAGGGAATTCCCTCAAGTCACAGAAGCTCAGTTGAGACTTCCTGGGATGCTGTGACGGGCTCCGAGCCACTGTCACTGAGGAGGGAAGGGCCTCAGGCAGGGGCGGGAGGACCTGCTGGACTGCACTTGCCCTGCTCGTCAAGGATCAGCTCTGTGATGCGGGGCACATGTGCTTTGCTTTGGGCATGTAATAGGAGAGGTTCTTTGGGGAGGACTGGCTTTTTTCTCTGGTTGAGGGCCTACTGTGTGCCAAGCACAGCAGTCCTCCGACTCAGGGTTGGAAAGCCGGGCACGGAGAGGTCGGGGAACATTTCCAGGTCCCACAGCTGGCAGGGGCAGAGCTGGGGTCTGACGCAGACCTGCCGTCCAGGCCACACTCTCTCTCCTTTCCCCGGAGCCACCATGATCCCACACATCAGTGTCCCTCAGAGAGGCCTGGGGATCGGCGCGGGGAGCCTCCCTGCCTAACAGGCCAGGACACCGCTGTGGCAGGGAGGCCGGGGCGCTTCCCGAGTCCATGATGCCCAGAGGCTGCTCTCAGTGAGGGGCCCAGCGCACACACTCTGGGCTGAGTCCTGGCTCTGTCCTAGGGGCGACACTGTGTCCTCCGTGCCTCAGTTCTCCTGTCTATGTGGTGCTGGAATCAGCAGCCACTTCACAAGGTTCTGAGGAACCTACAGAATCCTTGAAGCAGCGCCCAGCATGCAGGGGGCACCTTGGGGTCATCTGTACTGGTCTTCTTACCTTTTCCTCTCTCCTCTGCTGGATGAGGAGACCTAGTGGGGGCCAGGCCTGTCCTAATTCTCACCCCCACTCAGTGTCCAGCAGGGAGCGGTGCCAGGCTCGACTCTGTCCTCTGCTCCCCTGGGCATCACTGTTCCCGCACCTCGGTTGCCTGGAGACCGTCTTCCAGAGGCCTCTCTGTGTCTCCCCACCGCCTCACTGGCAACCCCCCAACCCGGGGGTTCTTCCAGCGCCCTCTGGCCTTTGGTCCCCACACCTTCTCCGTGCTGGGTGTGAGTGAGGTGATGGACGTGCTGTGTCTCCTTGATGGTCTGGGGGAGCCCGATGCCCCAGTCCAGCCCACGGCCCCGAGAGCCCAAGGTGGGGAGCAGGGCTTGTCTTCATTCATCCATTAATTTGCTCAGAGATTCTTAGCATCTGCTTTGCTGAGTGGTTACAGGGGACAGAGAGACAAGGTGAACGCAGGAGAGCTGGACAGAGATGGGACATCAGCACAGCATGAGGAGGGGGTGAGCCCAAACTGGTCTCATAGCTCCTCTCAGCCTTGGTTTTCTCATCTTTAAAATGGGGACAGACTGTTGTGAGGTGAGCGGCAGCCTGATCCACTGCCAGACACCGTCCTACGTGCCTTAGAAGCAGGAACCCACTTAATCCTCATGGAAATCTAGGGGAGGTGCCAATGTCATCACCCCTTTCTGCAGGTGGGAAACTGAGGCACAGAGAGGTGAGGTGACAGCCCAGGTCACAGAGCCCAGGCCGTCCAGCTCCAGCATCCGGGCTCGTGGTCAGTGCCCGTGGTGGGTGTCCCTTGTCTCCTTTACCCTCCACTGGGACCCACGGCTGCAGGCTCAGCTCAGAGTGATTATTCGTGGGGAGCAGGGTGGGGGCACATTGGGGGCCCGTTTCTCTGAGCGCTGCTTTCCCAGGAGGCAGGCAGCTCAAGGAGCTGTGCTGTATTCACTGCTGGACACCCAGGCCCAGGTCCAGGCTGGCCACACTGCAAGGCCTGAATCAGTGTGTGTTGAGTGAAGTCCCTGCACTGTGCCCACTGTGTCCTCATCTCCACAGCACTCCTGGCTGCACGGCTGTCACCTCCATCAGGCTCTCTGCTAGGGACAGTCAGGGAACCAGAGCTGCGCAGCTGGAGACAGGGAGCCTCCAGGGGCCTGTGGCTGCTCCAGGCCAAATCACAGGGAGGCCTGTCCAGCTTCCAGGAACAGCAACGAGCTCCGTCCCTGGGGGTGTGCAAGTAGGTGTTGAGGGGTGTTTCCCGAGGGCAGCATCCGATGGGGCACTGGGGCTCAGGCTGCTTTCATCATCCATTCCAGGCCTGCACCCCTGCAGAGAGTCGGTCGTAAAAGACACTGACCGTGTGGCCTGGATTAAACTGGTTCCCTGCTGTGTGACCTTGGGCGGCCACTGCCCTCTCTGTGCCTCAGTGGCCTCATCTGTGATAAAGAACTAGAAACAGGGCCCCAGGAGGGTTCACTAAGCTGCTCTCATCATCTTCCCCATGATCACAGAGGAAAGGGGGATGGAGGCCTGCTACAGGGTCACATCCCCCAACCCCCCACACCTTCTTAGCCACTGTGCATGCTGTTCCACCCAGCACACGCACACCCTTCCCCGTCCCCACCAGATCACACTGTGGAGGTGCTCCGAAGCCACCCCAGACCCCAGCTCCCCTCCCCCATCAGAGGTATCGCCCCTTCTCCTCGAAGCCCTCCACATCTGGCGTTAGTTGGTCTCTTGTGGACAGACACCCAGGCTCCCTCCTCCTCACAGCACCCTGAGCCCCCAACCTGGGACCAAGCACACAGCAGGTGCTGACGGCAAATTTTCTATAAATACATCCTGTTTTAAACCAGCCTGAGAAGATACTTTGCAGACACTTAGAGTAAACAAGTTAACAAATGAACTGTATACCTTTTTAACATGTCCTTGATCAGCTGAATACTTT
This sequence comes from Grampus griseus, assembly GCF_964374135.1. Classification (NCBI taxonomy): domain Eukaryota; kingdom Metazoa; phylum Chordata; class Mammalia; order Artiodactyla; family Delphinidae; genus Grampus; species Grampus griseus. The sequence goes on along the minus strand of NC_139004.1, from coordinate 101,827,202 downwards.
CATGTTAGAGTTCCTTTCCCCCATAAAATCGCAGGCTTCAGAAGTAGAAGGCATATAAGAAATTAAACAGAGCCAGCCACCCAGGAGGCCCTAAATATCCATCTCCCCAAATGGACAGCTCAGGCCAAGGCTTGACCAAGTCCTAGTCTCTGCTTTCACACTGTGTATGAAATTTGGTTGGTTTTTCAAATTACGTTTTTATACTTGTCAGCCTAGCAGGGAACCTGTCAGTTCCAAACTCATCTTTCTAGCGATAATCAAGTTACACCACGCATGAGACGGCCTGTTCCCTGAGTTATCTAATTAGAATCTGCAGATATTAGCAGGGAGAGAGTCAGTGCAGAATATTTCAAAACAACCTACGTCTCTGGGACTGAGTGGGGCTGGTGCCCCAGGAAGACATCAGCTCCTGGCTCGTTCGGTCGGGAGCATCTGTCTTCCTGCGTTAGATTTCCAGAGAAGCGCCCAGAGAAGAGAGTGGGCTGCAGCTGAGCTTGGCTGTCACCTATGGAAGGGTGGGCTGGAAATGTCAGACAGCTGCGGTCCTGGGAGCAACCGGACCCAAGGGAGCCACAAGAAATGTCCCCTCCAGGACTGCTGTCCTACTTAGGAAAAGGCCCAGCGGCTGTAACACAGGGCCTCACAGCAGAGTGGCAAATGGAAGCTGGCATCCGCCGCGCTGGGTCTGGAGGCTGACAGTCCAGGACTGGCCCAGGAAGCCCCTGTCCCTGCTGCCCTGTCGTCCCAGAGGAGCTGCCTCGTCCCCACGGGCAGGACCGAGCTCCAACCTCAGAGCTTATGTCTCCAGGGGCAGGACAGAGGGAGAAGCAGAAAGGGGCTGCTTCTCTCTCCTGGGACATACTCTAGAGCTTGTGCACGCTGCTTCCCTACCCGTCCTCGAGGGGGAGCTTGGTCACACAAGCAGCCTCGCCGCAGAGGAGGTGGGACCTCTGTAGTCCCGGGCGGCCGCGTGACCAGTGGAAAGTCAGTGTTCGGTGCTCTGGGAAGTGGACAAGGCTACTGGGAGCCACCCGGACCCCTCGGCCCCGCCCCTTCTAGTGCGCCCTCCCCCCTCCTCACCAACCTAAAGTCATGCTGTATGAAAGACTGTCCATCAAATTGCACTAAGCAATTCATAATTCAGGAACCAGCTAAAAATCATGAGATTCTGTCTGGGTGCTTTTCATGAGTTTTGCTGGCAAATCGCTGGCGGGGCCCCCCTACTGACGGAGGCTCTCGCCCCTGCCCCCATCCCGAGCCCCCTGGACACCTGCAGCCAGACGCGTCTTGTCCAATGGAAGGCAGCTGTGTCACTCCCTGCTCGTGGGTCCCCTGCTCTTTAGAAAAAAACCCAAAGCCCTCCCTGTGGGACTGAGCTTGGACTGATGAGGGAAATAAGCACAGCCACGGCCCAGCCCAGGCCCGAGGCTCACAGAAGAGGAGGAGACGGTCTCGGGGGCTGAGAGCTCTGACATCGGAGCCGCCGGCTTCCAGGCCCTGAGCCGGGGAGCGTGAGTTTGGGGCCACCGAACACGGTGCACCAGTGGGGGTGGGCCTGGAAGCAAGGGGGCCCGGCCCAGCCCCTGCCTCCCAGCCTCGCTCCCCATTTCTGTCCTGCGTGTGCCTGACACCCTGGCTTCCTGCCGCCCGGATACCTGCTCTCCGTTTCCTGTGCTCAAACCCAGGCCTCGGGGCCCCTCCCAGATGGGGAAAGGGGAAAAGGCCCGACTCCTGCATGACAGTCAGAAAAGCCAGCTGCACAGGAAAGTGACCCCAAGCCTCTCCGGGGGGCCACGCCCACCCCCCCTTCTCCGACTCCCCACACAGGCTGCTTCACGGGGCTTTGTTATCCTATAATGAACCTCTTGGTCATAATGAACACAGGGCACAGGACCAAAAGTTCCCCGCAGTCCTTCTGGAAACGTTCGGTGCTGTTCGTGCAGGAAGGCAATGCACAGTGTCTGCGTTTCTGCCCTGAGTGCGGCTCCCAGCCTTTTCCCCTCAGCACCGCATGTACGGCTGCTGGGAGTTGCCGGGATAATTCTTTAAAGTCATTATTGCATTTAGTTGTTCTGACGAACTCCAAGCACCACGTCACTCCCTGCTCCTCAGACTGCAGCATACGCAGCCCCCATTCTGGGCAGCAGGGTGCAGAACAGAGCGTCTGTGTTGCAGCTTTCTGGAGCATCGAGTTCAAGATGAGGAAGAACCCAGTACTTGACAAGAACTGTCCCCTCCCCACCAGCACGGAAGAAAAGACAGAGAGGAGCGGGGGAGGGGAGCGCCGCAGGAAAGACTGTCCAGCCTCTGCAGTGACACCCAGGCGGGGGCCGAGGGGCAGACCTGCCTCAGGCAGCTCCAGTTCGTCCTCGAAGCTCACCATGGAGATGCTGGATACCCTCCTGACTTGAATCTCGGGCAGAGAACAACCCCTCGTCCACTGGCATCCGTGCACACAGCGCGCACGTCCGGCCCTGCTCCCGCTCGCAGGAGGGAGTGTGTGTCCAGCCCCGGCCCACCTCCTGCACCTGTCACCAGGCTCCTGGCTCCGCGTCCTCTTGCTCTGCATTTAAATGCAGGGAGTGCGGTCCGCCCTTCCTCCGCCGTCCAAAAGGGGTCACACTGGGCTCACTTTGCTGTGACGCTTCTTGCCCGGCAGCCTGAAACGTAGATGCTTTCTGATAAAGTTTGAGAATCTCCCAGCCACCCGCTGCCGGTTCTGGCTGCCAGAGGGCGAGGCGGGGGTCCCAGCGTCAGGGTGCCCAGGAGGGTCCCGCCCTGGGGGCGTGCGGCTTTCTCTGAGGCTCCAGTGTGGCAGCTGGTGCTGTGAGAGGAGGGGAGGCCCCGGGCCCCGCCGCAGGGCTGGGCTGGAGGTGGTGGTCCTCGCCTCTAGGCTGGCTGGGGGACCGGCGGGCTCTCTGGCCTCTGCCCTGACTCCTGGCACTCCTCAGGCCGCCCACTTTGTCCCCGTACAGCTGCGTGGGGACGCAAGGCTCCTCTGCCCGTGAACTCACGCTGGGGCCCAAGTCTGCAGCTGTCGTGTCCATCTCATCCTCAGAGAGGAGATATCCTGGCTCAGGTCCCAGGCTCGATCCCCTCCTGGTGGCCGTGCTGCAGGGCAGAGACCAGCTGCCCATGTGCCCCGGGCCTCCGTGTGTCCTGCGGCCTGTAAATGGTCCAACAGGTCTCCTCCGGTCAGTCACCTCAGATAACTTTATGATGTTGGGTGATTTCAAACCTTCATGCTGTGCACTTCATGGAAAAGTGCCTGGAGGCTGGAGGAGCTCTGCTGAGTTTCCTTAACGACCCTGATGGCCATCTGGGCCAATGTCACCTTGGCGAAGCTACCTCGGCCAGTGGTCCTGAGGAGCCTGGGACAGTCCACACGAGCCTCCTTGTCAGCAGGGAGGCCTCAGTGAGGCCCTGCACCATGGTGACCTGCTAAGTACACTAAGTGACAATATTAACTAACAACGCTAACTATACTTACTGTGCTAATAATAATACTACCTACACTAACTATACCAACAATTCTAACTACTAAAAATACAAAAAAAAAATTCAGATAAAATGAGAAAAAGAACAAAGAAACTAAAGAAAAATAAAAGAGTAGAGAAAAAAGAAAAAATAAACAAAACAGCGGTAAAAAGCAAAAAACAAGCCAACTGTGGGTCCAATGCCATCAGGTCACCAAAGGCAGCTTCCTGGGCTATAAAGACCCAAAACCCGGGCCCAGCAGGGACTTCTATAGGTTTTCTGTGAATACATCACAGTGGCACCTATGAGGTCAGAGCAAGAAACGGACCAGTCACAGCTGGGGATAAACCACAGTGGTTTTCTCACTAATCAGTCTCAAGACCCCTTTACTCTTTAACAAACAAACAAACAAACAAACAACCAAAAAAAAAAACCAAAACAAACAAAAAAAGGACCCAAAGAGCTTTCTGTTTATGTGGGTTATTCAAGATTGATATTTACTTTATTCGAAATGAAAACTGTAGGATAATCCAGTGGCCTTTTCATTTCTAGCTTGAAAATCTGTAATAATTTTTGGCTTCTAAAGACCTCATAACATAGACACTTGAAATATTAAATTCTGTTTCCTTAAACTCTGGTCTCAGAATAATACTACAACTCAACTGACATCACGACACTACAGGAAAATATTCTGTTGCATAAGACATGGTAAGGTAAGTATTTTTATTATTTTTGTTATTATGTCGAATACATAGCATTTGAAAACCTGGGATGTTGAGGGGTGATTCCAGAACTTCCCTTGTGGAGCTCACAATCCAACTAACCCACACAGAGGAAACAATGAGAATAGAATTTAAATGGGAATTCATTTACTATCAATTCTAAGAACTATCGGCTCCAGGAAGTAATGCATATGAAGAAGCTGCATGGAAGAGGAGTAGAGATCTGGCCTGGGTGTGAAGGTACATTGTTAGCATCTATAGAGCTGAGAGGAAAATAGCTTTCATCTGATTTTCTCCAGTAAGATCAGGAGATTTCTCATCAGAAACCTTGGAGGCCAGACGGCGTGGGCTTGATGTATTCAAAGTGCTGAAGGAAAAAAAGCTGTCAACCAAGAATCCTGTATCTGGCAAAACTGTCCTTCAAAAATGAGGGAGGAATTAAGACCTTCCCAGATAAACCAAAGCTGAGAGACTTCTTTAGCACCAGACCTGCCTGCAACGAGGCGCGTCCTTCAGGTTGAAATGAAGGATGCTGGACAGTAACTCAAAGCCTTGTGAAAAAATAAATACACAGATGATTAAAAAGCTGGTACTACTGTAACATCAGTTTGTAGCTCCACTTTTTATTTTCTACCTGATTTAAGAGATTAATGTAATTAAAAAACCCAATTATAAGTCTGTTTTTGGACACAAAATGCGTGAAGATGTAATTCTGTGACATCAGTAACTGAAAGGGGGTGGGGTCAGAGCTGTATAGGAGCAGAATTTTTGTATGTTATTGAAGTTAAGCTGGTATAACTTGGCATTAGAGTGTTATAACTTTTGGATGTTAAATGTAATCCCATGGTAACCAGAAAGAAAAGAGCCATAGAATATACACAAAAGGAAATGAGAAGGACATTAAAATCGTTCACTACAAAAAATCCGTTAAGAGCAAAAGAAGATGGCCATGTAGGAAATGAGGGACAAAAAAGCCATAAAGTGTATAGAAAACAAACAGCAAAATAAAAGAAATAAGTCTTTCCTTATTAGTAATTACTTTAAATGTAAATGGATTATATTCTCCAAACCAAAGACTGATTGGCAGACAGGATAAAAACGTAGGATCCTACACCGTGATCAAGTGGGGTTTATCCCAGAAAAGCAAGGATTCTTCAATATATACAAATCAATTAATGTGATACACCATATTAACAAACTGAAGTATAAAAACCATATGATAATCTCAATAGATGCAGAAAAAGCTTCTGACAAAATTCAATAGCCATTTATGATAAAAACTCTCCAGAAAGTAGGCATAGAGGGAACTTACCTCAACATAATAAAGGCCATATATGGCAAACCCACAGCCAACATCGTTCTCAATGGTGAAAAACTGAAACCATTTCCACTAAGATCAGGAACAAGACAAGGTTGCCCACTCTCACCGCTTTTATTCAACATAGTTTTGGAAGTTTTAGCCACAGCAATCAGAGACGAAAAAGAAATAAAAGGAACCCAATTTGGAAAAGAAGAAGTAAAACTGTCACTGTTTGCAGATGACATGATATTATACATAGAGAATCCTAAAGATGCTACCAGAAAACTACTAGAGCTAATCAATGAATTTGGGAAAGCAGCAGGATACAAAATTAATGCACAGAAATCTCTTGCATTCCTATACACTAATGATGAAAAATCTGAAAGAGAAATTAAGGAAACACTCCCATTTACCACTGCAACAAAACGAATAAAATACCTAGTAATAAACCTACCTAATGAGACAAAAGACCTGTATGCAGAAAACTATAAGACATTGATGAAAGAAATTAAAGATGATACCAAGAGATGGAGAGATATACCATGTTCTTGGATTGGAAGAATCAACATTGTGAAAATAACTCTACTACCCAAAGCAATCTACAGAGTCAATGCAATCCCTATCAAACTACCAATGTCATTTTTCACAGAACTAGAACAAAAAATTTCACAACTTGTATGGAAACACAAAAGACCCTGAAGAGCCAAAGCAGTCTTGAGGGAAAAAAACGGAGCTGGAGGAATCAGATGCCCTGACTTCAGATTATACTGCAAAGCTACAGTAATCAAGACAGTATGGTACTGGCTCAAAAACAGATATACAGATCAATGGAACAGGATAGAAAGCCCAGAGATAAACCCACGCACCTATGGTCAACTAATCTATGACAAAGGGGGCAAGGATATACAATGGAGGAAAGACAGCCTCTTCAATAAGTGGTGCTGGGAAAATTGGACAGCTACATGTAAAAGAATGAAATTAGAACACTCCCTAACACCATATACAAAAATGAACTCAAAATGGATTAAAGACCTAAATGTAAGGCCAGACACTATAAAACTCTTAGAGGAAACCATAGGCAGAACACTCTAGGACATAAATCACAGCAAGATCCTTTTTGACCCACCTCCTAGAGAAACGGAAGTAAAAACAAAAATAAACAAATGGGACCTAATGAAACTTAAAAGCTTCTGCACAGCAAAGGAAACCATAAACAAGATAAAAAGACAACCCTCAGAATGGGAGAAAATATTTGCAAATGAAGCAATTGACAAAGGATTAATCTCAAAAATATACAAGCAGCTCATGCAGCTCAATATAAGAAAAATAAACAACCAAATCCAAAAATGGGTGGAAGACCTAAATAGATATTTCTCCAAAGAAGATATACAGATTGCCAACAACCACATGAAAGGAGGCTCAACACCACTAATCATTAGAGAAATGCAAATCAAAACTACAATGAGGGCTTCCCTGGTGGCGCAGTGGTTGGGAGTCTACCTGCCGATGCACGGGACACGGGTTCGTGCCCTGGTCCGGGAAGATCCCACATGCCGTGGAGCGGCTGGGCCCGTGAGCCATGGCCACTGAGCCTGTGCATCGGGAGCCTGTGCTCCGCAATGGGAGAGGCCACAACAGTGAGAGGCCCGCGTACCGCAAAAAAAAAAAAAAAAACTACAATGAGGTATCATCTCACACCAGTCAGAATGGCCATCATCCAAAAATCTACAAACAATAAATGCTGGAGAGGGTGTGGAGAAAAGGGAACCCTCTTGCACTGTTGGTGGGAATGTAAATTGATACAGCTACTATGGAGAACAGTATAGAGATTCCTTAAAAAACTAAAAATAGAGCTACCATATGACCCAGAAATCCCACTACTGGGCATATACCCTGAAAAAACCGTAATTCAAAAAAGAGTCATGTACCACAATGTTCATTGCAGCACTATTTACAAAAGCCAGGACATGGAAGCAACCTAAGTGTCCATCGACAGATGAACAGATAAAGAAGATGTGGCACATATATACAATGGAATATTACTCAGCCATAAAAAGAAATGAAATTCAGTTATTTGTAGTGAGGTGGATGGACATAGAGTTTGTCATACAGAGTGAAGTAAGTCAGAAAGAGAAAAACAAGTACCGTATGCTAACACATATATATGGAATCTAAAAAAAAAAAGAAAAAGGTTCTGAAGAACCTAGGGGCAGCACAGGAATAAAGACGCAGACGTAGAGAATGGACTTGAGGACACGGGGACGGGGAAGGGTAAGCTGGGACGAAGTGAGAGAGTGGCATGGACATATATACACTACCAAATGTAGTGTATATATTTTTTCACCCCTAATGACGGATCATCAAGATACATGAAGCGAAAATGGGCATAACTGAGGGAGAAATAGTCGGTTCTACATAAGAGTTGGAGCCTTCAATACCCCACTCTCAGGGATGGATGGAACAACCACACAGAGGATAAGTGAGGAAGCAGAGGACTTGAACAACATAATGAACCAACCAGATCTAAGACACACGTGACCCTACCCACCAACACAGCACACAAGTACACATGGGGCCTTCTCCAGGACAGACCACGTGTTAGAGTACAATTTATGTCTTAGTAGATTTTCAAAGATAGATATCATACAAGGTATCTTCTCCAACCACAGTGGGATGAAGTTAGAAATCAGTAACAGAGGAAAAGTGGGAAATTCACAAATTTGTGGAAATTACACAACACACTCAAAAGAACCTTGTACCAAAGAATAAATCACAAGGGAAATGAGAAAATACTTAGAGATGAGGGCAAATGAAACAGGACATACCAAACTTAGCAGTGCTAAGAGGGTAATTTATAGTTATAAATGTTTACACTAAAAAACAAGATCACAAATCAATAACCTAACTTTATACAACTTGGGGAACTAAAAAAAAAAGAACAAATTAAACCCAAAGCTAGCAGAAGGAAGCTGACAATAAAGATTAGAGCAGAGATAAAATAGAGAATAGGAAAGCAATAGAGACAATCAACAAAACCCAAAGTTGGTGCTTTGGAAAGATTAGCAAAGTTGGCAGACTGTTAACTAGACTGACTAAGAAAAAAAGGGAGACAAATTATTAAAATAGAAGTGAACGCGGAGGCATTACCACTGACTGTGGAGAAATAAAAAGGATTATGAACAATTGTACTCTAATGAATTGGATAACCTGGATAAAACGACAAATTCCTAGAAATACAAAACCTGCCTAGACCGAGTCACAAAGAAATAGAAAATCTGAATAGACTCACAAGTAGTAAGGTGACTAGATCAGTAATCAAAAACTCTGGACAAAAAAAAGCTGTGGACCTGATTGATGGCTTCACTGGTGAATTCTACCAAATAGTTTAAGAAGAACTTACTCCAAGCCTTCTCAAACTCATCTAAAAAAATTCAGGAGAGAGAACATTTCCAACTCACTCTATGAGGCTGGCATTGCCGTGATACCCCCCAAACATCTCTGGCCCATCTCCTAGACGGTCACCGGAGGATTTTTCTAAAACATCCAGCCAGAGGGAATTCCCGGGCGGTCCAGTGGTTAGGACTCCACACTCACGAGGCTCGGGTTCAATCTCTGATCGGGGAACTAATATCCCACAAGCTGTGTGGGGTGGTCCAAAAATAAATAAAAATTAAAATAAAAACAAAATAAAATATCCAGCCAGATGGTCTTCGCCCAGTGACCTGAATCTGGTTCCTGTAAGATCTTTCTATTTCCTGTTGTAAAGAGAGGCGCAGTGGTACCTCCAGAATCAGGCTGAACACATATGCACCCCACCCAAGAGCCTCAGCCCCCCAGGGATGGGCCCCACAGCAGATAGACACAGCTGAAGGGAGTATTAGTGAACTGAAAGGCCATCCTGAGGAAACGGCTCAGGATGCAGTACAGAGCCAAGGAGATGCAAAGTAAGAAACTGGCCCTGAGACACAAGAAATCTCGGGGTGGGGGGAGGGAAGTGAGGATGGAAGACAGCCACGTGGATGTTCCCCAAGCTGGGAACGGCTTGCCTCCAATCCTCCCTCTGGATTCCAAGGAGGTGAGTCTCCAGAGACTGGTGGAGGGAGGAGAAAGGAGAAAAGAAGGTAGAAGTGAACTGAATGGTACTTCCTGTCACACACTGTTCCACCAACAGCCTCTTCTGACAGGCCCACTGGCTGTGGGTGAGATCTTTGCTCCCATTTCATTCACTGTATCTCACTGGTCTTCATGCCCTTAGGTGTTAGCATACAGAAGGTGTTTATTTTTTTTTTAATATACTTATTTATTTTATTGACTTATTTATTTTATTTTTGGCTGTGTTGGGTCTTCGTTGCTGCGTGCGGGCTTTCTCTAGTTGTGGCGAGCGGGGGCTACTCTTCGTTGCGGTGCATGGCCTTCTCATTGTGGTAGTTCTCCTTGCTGCGGAGCACAGGCTCTAGGCGCACGGGCTTCAGTAGTTGTGGCACGTGGGCTCAGTATTTGTGGCTCGCGGGCTCTAGAGCGCAGGCTCAGTAGTTGTGGCACATGGGCCTAGTTGCTCCACGGCATGTGGGATCTTCCCAGACCAGGGCTCGAACCCGTGTCCCCTGCGTTGGCAGGAGGACTCCCAACCACTGCGCCACCAGGGAAGCCCCCAGTATATGTTTAATAAAGACTGCTGAATGACTGAAATTTGAGGCCTGGAGAGTTCAGCGTCTGATCCCTGGTGACACGAGGGAAAGATGAGGAGAAAGGATTTGGATTCAGAGTTGTCTAAATCCAGTGCCTCTGCTCCTTCCATTCCATGGTGCTAAGCAAGATTTTGCTCACGTCCTAGGCCACCTGCTCAGCCTCTCGTCCAGGCTCTCTGGACATCCTGCCGGACAAGGCCCCCAGCCCTTCTCTCTGATTTGGAACCAGCTCCCAGTCCATCCTGGAGGTGAGCGGTCAGCTCTGTTCACCCAGCACAGCAAACATTGCCAGCTGCGTTCAATCACGGTAAGGACGGGCCTGGAAATCTGCATTTTCAACAAGGACACCAGGAATTCTGACTTGGAAAGGTTTGGTGTTCCACGTCCTGGCTCCCAGGGAAGCTGGTTAGTATTTCTCAGCCTCCATTTCCCAGAGCTGAAAAAATGCGGCTAATAATTCGCATGCAGGGGTGGGGCTGGCACAGATGAGGTGAGGCCCCGACCCACGGTGAACACTCGTTAAATGATACTTAATTCCCACCGGTGAATATGAGTTCACTTCAAGGGGTTGATGAGAGCCAGGGAGAGGAAAAATAACTCTTTACCGTGCAGAAAGTCCTTGCATCTTAAATACAGTATCAGCACTCCTTCTGGGGCCTCCACGCAGCTCATCATTCTTTTCAAACTCCAAACTCTGCAAACCTCTCCTCTTTCCCACTAAATAAATCATTAAAAGATTCAAAGTCTGGGCCTCGTAAGCTTCCCCTGGAATGGAGTGAAAAGCAGACACGTGCTCCCCGGGCACAAGGAGCAAAGTCCTACGTTTGCAAAATGGTCAAAAATGAGTCATTTCATTTGTGGAAAATGAATCCATCTGATCTTGCAAATGTTTCGCCTCAGGGAAGAGAAGTGCATGCGAATTCTCAAACAGCCTTCTCCTGGACAAGCAGTTTCCTACTGCTCCGGGAGGCTGAGACAGCCAAGCAGAAAGATAATGCCTCAGATCACTGGAGTCTAAAGAGAAATAGCCTCCCCACGAAGGGGCCCTGGGGAGGGTGTGAGCAACAGGGGGTCTCCCAGGGTTCAGTTCCTTAACATTCAGCAAAGAATCCGCTCAGGGCGTCCGTCCATCAATACCTCACTTTGCCAGCCTAACGAAACCCAGACGTCAAGGGTGGCCCCTTGGGCTTCCCTGGTGGTGCAGTGGTTGAGAGTGTGCCTGCCGATGCAGGGGACACGGGTTCGTGCCCTGGTCCGGGAGGATCCTGCGTGCCGCGGAGTGGCTGGGCTCGTGAGCCATGGTCGCTGAGCCTGCGCGTCCGGAGCCTGTGCTCCGCAGCGGGAGAGGCCACAGCGGCGAGAGGCCCGCGTACCGCAAAAACAACAAAAAAAACCCCAAAAGGTGGCCCCTTCTGCCCACTATTTTTAGTGAGGGTTTGTTGTGGACGTAGGGATGTGAAGGATTCTCCACTGACCAAGGTGAATGGTCCACTTTTCTCTTTTCCTCCAAGTTCACGGCCTGAAAACATTTATGGGTCCTGAATCCAATAAAACAAACATTAGCTTGTCCATGTTTTATGTGCAAGATATCACGCTGGGGCTCCAGGGATACCTAGCGATACCAGGTAAATTCATTCCACTAAGGCCCTTGCGGCCTGCCGTGTGCCTGGAAGGTGCTGGCCTACCTGGAAACGACCCAGGGCCACATCCGGGGCCCATTACTCTGCCTGGGGAAGTAAGACAGGGGCTCACATCACTAGGACGCAAAAGCAGCATGAACTTGGATATCAAAAGCAGGCACAGCAGCTACAGAAGGCAAGGATGAAACCGAGCAGGACCCTGCGGGGCTCCTCCTGGGCAAGGAGCCTCTCTGTGCAGCCTGTACGACCTTCCCTGAGTTCCAAAGGGCAGTTCAAACAGTTGCCAATCAGGGCACGGAGGGGATGCAGAGACGCCAAGAAACAACAGTGCAGCCTTGGGGCGGGGTCCTGGTTCCCCTCAAGAGATACACACAACAACATATTTGAGCTCTTTACAGAACTAAAACCCCTACAGATGGAAGACGTCAGCATTCTTCATTCCAGAGAAGACCACCTGAGGTCAGATTAAAGGAACCAGAGAAGCTCATCAAGAGACCACGGAGACCAGATTAAAGGACTACAGGTCCCGCACACACTGTAGTCCTTATCAGCAACCCCACCCTTGAACCATTGCTATAAACCTCCTCACCAAATCCTCCTGGGAGGAGACGACACAGTTTTCAAGGGCAGGAGTCTGCTGTGTCCCCCTTTGCCTGGTAAAGCAATAAAGCTCTTCTTTTCTACTTCACCCCAAACTGTCTCTGAGATTCGATTCGGCACCGGTGCACAGAGGCCAGGTTTTCAGCATCAAGGGGTGGAGGGGAGGACAGCACTTCATCCATGCCCCCCTCAATCCCCCCGAGCTGCTGCCTCCTTCAAAGTTTCAGGCAGGCAGCAGCTTGGGGGAATTCCGAGAAAGGCACAGGTTTGCCCCGTGGAGGGGGCAGAGGAAATGGCCCGAGTCACACGGACAAGCCAGAAGGCAGGCAGGGAGTCACTGGACGCATTCAGAAGGCGAGGAGCACCGCCGGGTGGGAGCAAGCAGGAGGTCGAGGGGGACTTAGCGGAAAACCAGACTGCACAGGTGGGAGGTGCCGGCCGAGGGGCAACGGGGATCGTGGAGGAGAAGCAGAGGGTCCCTGCTTCAGAGCACTCCCTCTTGCGGCCCTGAGGGCCGAGGGGCTACGGAGAGGCCACCCGGTGGGGTCTGGGCTCACTGACAGAAGAGACCCCACGACACTCTTCCCTGGAAACCCAATTTTGCAGCTGTGCTGGGAGGCAGCGACCTGAGCATGGGGAGAGGACTGGGACCCATCAGAGGTCATATCTGAGCAGCCTGGCAGCTCCTGGTCCTGAGCAAAGGGAGGGCTGTGTGTGTGTGCGTGCGTGCGTGCGTGCGTGTGTGCTGTGCCCACACCGGCGAGCAAAGGGTGTGACATGTGGCCAAGGCCTGATGCCGGCGTCCACAGCCCCGGAGCTGAAACGCAGGATGGAGACGCAGTCCAGACCTGAACACGGCACCTTCAAGTCCTAACGGTTTCCACCCACGACCCAGGAGTGCACACAGCCAAGCGGGCTGGAGCCATCGGGGTGGGGTCCTCAGCCCTAGAAGAGCTGAAACGCAGCCTTCTCTGCTCACGCCCCCATCAGTTTTCTTCCTTGCCTGGCGCCTGAGTGCCCGGCGTCCTGCCGAGAACCGTCTGGCTGGAGCTGGGAGCGTATGTTCACGCTGCACTCCGCCACCCGCGTCCCGAGGCCGTTCCTGTTCCCGCCAGGCAGCCAAGAGATGCAGCTCCGGGTCCCTGCACACGTCCTCCCCCCTCCCCCGAGGGGAGAACCCTCCTCCCTGGGCCCGGCCGCAGCATCAGTGCCTTCAGAGAACCACCTTCCCGACACCCCACCACCACCACCACGAGATGCTGAGGCTGGAGGTGGGGGACTGGCTGGGCGCCCAAGCTCTTCAGGGCCATTCGCTGGCCACCTCGAGGTTCGCTCATCCTACACACACCTCCCACCGCTGCTCATGGGGAGCCCGGCTGGACCCACAGGTCTCAGGGGACCTTAGTGCAGGGCCCCATCTCAGCCGCAGCACCTTCTGGGTGAGTGTGTCAGCCAGAGAGGGGGGTTCTCAGATCCCAACGGGGCAGGGGACGGGACCTCACCCCCCCATCCGCGAGCCAATCCCCTTCCAGTGTCATTGCACACCCTCAGTGCCGGGACGCTCACTGCTCAGCAACCCACCCTCAGCTCGGACGGCTCTCGATTTTTAATAAGAGGTCATACACGGGTACGGTTCACAGCCCAACAACAGCAAAGGGACTCAGGGGAGGCTCGCGGCCACCCTGTCCCTGCCTGCCCTGCCCCCCACCTCCTGAGAGAACATTCTGTGGCTGCCTGTGTCTCCTGCCCTTGCCCCAGGATGTAACGTGAGGCCCACGCTCTCCTGCACCTGGCTCTGTTCACGGACAGCAGCCCTGGGCCTCTTCCCCGCCGGCAGCCGACAGCACACTCCTCTCTCCCAGCTGCATCACTGGGATGTCCCTGAATGCCCGGCCGGGCCTCCTCCTGCATCTCCTGGACACCCTCTGTCCCTCAGAGCGTCTCGCCCAGCCCCTTCAGGCCCTCATCCTTGTGACACTCTGTTGGGTCCCCTTGAGTGTGTGTGCCTCTGCTGCCGGCTGGGACCCTGCATGGCTTGGGGCCACCAGCCCCAGGCCCTCTACTGGCCCCGCCCGTGTCTCCTGGGCTACGCCACAGCCGAGTGCGTCAGGTACTGACTCCAGGGAGCCTCCCCGGGGTGCAGCCACCTTCACCTCTGCCTCTGGCTCCGCAGGCTGCCCAGAAGACCCCAACCTGCCTGACACTCCCAGCGCCAGACCCGGATGAGCATCTCCTCTCCCCAGGGGGTCACGGGAAGGTACCTACCATCCGGTCTGCAGCCAGTGGGCCCCGGGGCCCCTGTGGCTCTCTAATTGCCTCCTTGTCTCTCCTTCCTGCCCCCACTCTCTCTACCACCCATTGTCTCCCATCCCCCATGGCTTTCTCGGCCCCAGCTCAAGCCTTGAGACCTGCTGCACCAGCCCCTGGGCTGAGGCACTAACACCCTCCGCGTGGTCCACTCAGAGCCCCCAGCTGGTAGGGGTGGGGAGGCAGAGGGGTCTCCACCACAGGCCCCGAGAAAGTACCATCAGTCAGCTCCACGCACCCTGGAGAGACACTGCAGTCCAGGCTGAGAGCCCACGCCTCCACCAAAGTCCCCAGAGACTTGCCCCACCTGCCCAGCCTGGCCTCAGGGGCTGTCTGAGCTGAGACGATTCTGGCCCTACGTGGGTCACAGCCCAGGCAAACCCGGTCACCATCAGCCCCGATGGGAAGGAACCACCACCAGGCGGGGTGACTCCGTGAAGGTCACTCAAGGACCAGGAAAGCCGACGCAGTAAACTGGCGCTCTAGCTCCAGGACCCCAAGCCAGCACAGCACAGCCAAGGTGCCCAGGCGGCGGGCAGGGCTCTGACCTGGCCAGACCCCGTCAGAGAGAAAGCGAAGCACATGGTTTCACCAACGCCGCCCACTCCCAGGACAGAGGCACAGACAGAGGCTGACGACACACGTACCTGACGCTGCGGGAGCTTTCTCCTTCCGACCTGCAACGAGAGAGAACACACGCTTAGAATGCAGACCCTCCGCTGCCGGGGACCCAGGCGAGGATGTTAGACGTGGGGCCCCTGAGCCCCGCTGCCCAGGATCCCTTCTCCAGCCTCAGCAAGCTGCCCCCACCCAGCCCCAGGGCCACCTCTAGGAGCTTCAGGGCTCCTCTCCCACCCCCCTCATGCCCATCACTTCGAAGGTAATTGTTTTTACAGGAGTTGGGAAGCAACCCCAGAGTTGCAGGAGGAGCTACGGTTACAGAACTCTGTGTCCAGGCTCTGCAAGGCAGCACCCAGACCAGTGAATGAACGAGTGCGCGTGGGCGCTGCGCTGGCCTTGCTGCTGCCCCTGCTTGGTATTTGCACCGTGTCTCCCCACTCCCAGCTCTATTTTCAAGTGCCCAGAAATCAATTCCACTGCTTTACAAAGGAGACAAGGCTCAATGTCAAGAAACCAGACCATAAGATCGTATCACGCGCACCTGAACTTTCACATAGACCGAGAAACACGCGGAATCCATCAACAGCGATGACCTCTGCTCTATAAGCCAAGGGAAAGGGACTTTGGGATTAAACAGCTCAGGGCAAAAGAGGCTGGCGGGCTTCCTGGGCCTGAACAAGCTAAGGGCTGCGAGTAAGCACATTTGGGACTCTAATCCCTGAACATCCCAAACTGGATTTCACTGCCAGAGAGCCTGAGAAATAAAAACACACGTAACCCAAAGTCAGATGACTTTTCTTTCAGCAAGTTGCCTTTCCAGTCATCCTGAAGACTGGCTGCACGGCCCCCTCAGCACGGAAGCCAGGGGGTGGCTTCTCCCACTGAGCCAGGATGGCTGACCTCAGGAGACCACCCTGTGCCCCTTCCCCCTGTCTGCCGCGTCGGAGAAGATGTCATCCCGGTTGCCTTTCAAGCTGACTGACAGGCCGGTGCAGGACCGTGTCTCCAGGATGCCGGCAGCTGGTGGCTGCCCAAAACGCCATGTACACGGCTCTCGCTGTAGCCACACAACGCCACAGGCCATGGAGCCTGTCTCATCGTCACGCTCAGGTGTCTGTGTCACAGCCACAGGCCACATCCCGTCAAGCCTCGGGTGCCGCCAATGATGACGACGATGAGACACGCTCCTTATTCGGTCCTCACTGTGTGCCGAGCCCTGGGCTGGGCCCTGATGCATGTAATCTGTGATTTCCACAGCAACCTGGCAGGTCCAGCACGGTCCCCGCTGAGCACATGAGGGACTGAGGGTCCTGGAGGCTAAGTGCCACAGTCACATGACCGGCCAGTGCCCAGGTGCATTTTGAACCCAGCTATGCAAACTCCACCCTCTTCCTGCCAGGCTGAGCTCCCGACGCAACCTCAGTGGTCAGCAAACCACATTCTGCCGTGTTCAAAGTCTGGGCAGAGGTGACAGGGCTGGTGACGGAAGGGGACACGGGTTTGCAGGTGTGTGACTCCTGATCAGGGACTGGTTACCCAGGGATACTGTCATTTATAAGAAATGTGTATTTACATATTTGGTCTTTCAGATGACCAAAGTGTTACAGAATGCAAGTCCATGTGCCCGACGCACAGTGAATCCAAACAATAGGAAAAGGTCGGCGTGTGGAGCAGAGAAAGGTTTATTGCAGGGCTGTGCAAGGAGACAGGTGGCTCATGCCTTAAAAACCCCAAAGGTGAGCGAGGGGCGTGGCTAACTGTTGAGAACTTCTCGGTGTCAGATCCTTTGTTCTTGAGGTCGGGACCTGGGCAGGGAACGACGTTCCTGTAACCCTCCACCAAAACAAATGTTATTCTCTGTTCTGACAAGAAAGGGCAAGGTCCCCAGGCTCGACTTTCGCCCTCCGAGGTCCAGACCGGGCTAAGAGGAGGGGGTCCCTGTGGGGGCTGGGTACCGTGCCTGGGAGCATCCGTCTGGGTCCTCCCGCCAGTGCCCAGGCCCGGCTGAAGAGGCAGATCTCAGCTGGCAGCGCCCTCAGGGCCAGGTCCCCAGACCCTGCCCAGCTGTCATCGCCGAGGGAGCCGGGAGCCCAGGACCCAGCCGGCCCGCAGGCTCCTCAGGCCACGCAAACGGGAGGCGGGGGAGCGTGTGCCAGGTCCCACGGACCGCAACCCATGCAGACTGCTGCCGCCACTATGTCCCGCGGGCGGGGATGGGGAGAGGTTCACCGCCACCTCAAGGCCTGGGCCCGGCCAGTGGGCAGCTGTGGCGAGGGCCCTGCAGCACGCAACCTGTCCCCCGGGACGCCCAGCTCACCCGCCGGCCCGAGGCGGGAGGGCCTGGAGAGCCCCGGGGAGAAGGCCGTGCTCCGCCTCTTACTGCGCTCTCCGCCGCGAGGACCGCCGGTGGCGAAGGGTGGCTTCTAACCGCGGAGCTAAGGGTGTCGCGGTAACCTTCCCGCTCTCAGGGTCTCGCGGTAACCTTCCCGCTCTCAGGGTCTCGCGGTAACCTTCCCGCTCTCAGGGTCTCGCGGTAACCTTCCCGCTCTCAGGGTCTCGCGGTAACCTTCCCGCTCTCAGGGTCTCGCGGTAACCTTCCCGCTCTCAGGGTCTCGCGGTAATGGTTTTGGTTGCTCAGTAACGACCGAGTGCTATGGGTCACGCGCCTGCCCAAGCCCCTATTACAAAAATATGTTTCTCACATGCAACTGGTCTTCATCCACAGTTTCCTGCTCAAAGCTTCCAACACCCTTGTAATTTCCTGAGAGATAAGAGCAGTGGGAGCCGCACAGAGGGGGACAGAGCCCCCAGTTTGCCACTCAAGCACCCAGGCCCACTGTCACAGGCGGATGAACCTGGGCTCCCCTGGCAGCACCCAGCCCGCCCCTTGCTCTCACCAGCGGCAATGAGACAGCAGGTAGTTCCCAGCTGCCTGAGTGTAAACCCCTGTCCAGAAGGACCCTGGACTCCCTCCAGGTGGGCATCAGTGCCCACCATCACGGCCACACTGCCTCCACACTAGCAGGTGATGAGGACAGGAACAGACCTTGTGCCCTCTCCCCCAGGGGCCGAGACAAGGTCAAAGCAGCCCTCTGTCAGCTGGAGAGTCGCCAAAGCCGTTCTCAGGAAGCCCTGGCAAAAGCCGGCACGGACGGGTGAGGTAGACTGATGCCCGGAGGAGCAGGTCAGTAAAGCTGCCTGAAGCCCCCTGTCTCATGCAGAGGGAAGGGTGGCTTCCACAGGAGACGATGCATCCCACGCCCGGAGCCCAGCAAGGGCCTGGCACCCAGCAGGCTCCATGGCAAAGGCTGCTGTGTGAACCCATGATGGCGTTGGCCCAAACCTCACACACTAAAAGCCACACACAGCAGAGTCACATTTACACCAAGGACAGCACATTCAGAGGACCCTTAGAACTCCAGGGCATATCGCTGTCAGTCCTAGGACAGAAGGAGCAACGAAGAACGCAGCGGGGGTGGGCAGATGAGGCCTGTGTGCGCGTAGACGTGGCACTACCGTGGACTGGGCAGCAGGCAGCGAGCACCCCAGAGCCCTCTGGTTTCCTGCCCATGAATGGGAACCAGGAACGGGATGACTTCCTAAACTGGCAGGAATGGAGGTGAGGTCACAAAAGCAGTCTCATACCTCTTAACCCAACCTCAGGGGACTGTCCCCAGTGGGTCATCCAGGGCCAGGATGAGGCGTTACATGTGTGATGCTCAGGTCAGAGATGCCTTAGTTTGGGATGCTCTAGACACACCTGGAGATAAGGATTCTGGCACAAGGAATTTACTTGGGAGGTGAAGGCAAGGGAAGTGAGAAGACAAAGAGAAGTTGCCTAATTATGGCTGTTATCAAGCTGCCCCCCACTGTGGGAGCCTCCACTGCAGGCAACAAAAATTGGTCCACCAGGGAGCCCTGGGGGCCAGTGCAGAGTTCCCACCCAAGGAGTAAGTTGCTGCAGTCCTAGCTGAGTCTGCTCCTAGGGGACAGTAAGTCTCCACACTCCAGCCTGCCACACAGGAGGCCAAGGGGTCTCCAGCCTCAAGAGAAGACCCCAGGCAAAGAGGTGCTGGCGGTTGGAAGTGAGAGGCTGGGGTGAGGGGCTCTGCAGCCAGTGCTCCCTGGCCTAAGAGAGAGCCCTGCCGTCCTTATGATAACACCATGGATAACTGAGCCGCCATGTGGACTTCACAATGTCAAGGGTACAAGTGATCATTTCATCCTCTTGTTTCACTTCTGTGGTGGACCCTGCAGACTGACTCATTCAACATGTGTGCCAACCCCTCCTTCCATGGCTTGCATAAGTTAGCCTCTGGAAAACTGAAATCTATATTTCTCAGACACCCTTGCATCTAGAGTTCGGCAGGTGACCTGAGTTCCTCTGGACAGATGTCTATGTAAGATTTAAAAGGTGGAAGCAAACAACACAGGGTGGTGGAGGGATGGGGCTCCTGGCTGGCAAGGAACAGAGGGGTCTGGGCCTGAGCATTACAGAGAGTGGGGTTTCCATGGCAACAGGGTCAGGTGGGGGTAGGCGATTGTCCAGGCTGTGTTGTCCCTAGCTATGGGGCATCCAATCTTGGTCCCCTGGTAGTCCTGGAATCTCAGTCCTAACACCCAGGAATAAGTCCTCTCCTTCTCAAATCAGAAAGAGTGGATTCTGTCGTCTACAACTAATCACTGTGACTGATACAAATTCAGATTCTGAAATCACCTCTATTGTTTTTCTTGTGTGGAAGAAATACAGAAACGTTTAAGCTAAACAAGTAAAAATCATCTGTAATCCACCACCTGGAGGTACTGAAACACACTGAGACACATAGTAATCAAATTGGCAAAAATTAAAGACAAAGAAAAATTATTGAAGGCAACGCGGGAAAAACAACAAATAACATACAAGGGAACTCCCATAAGGTTAACAGCTGATTTCTCATTAGAAACTCTACAAGCCAGAAGGGAGTGGCACAATATATTTAAAGTGATGAAAGGGAAGAAGCTACAACCAAGATTACTCTACCCGGCAAGGATATCATTCAGATTCGATGGAGAAATTAAAACCTTTACAGACAAGCAAAAGCTAAGAGAATTCAGCACCACCAAACCAGCTCTACAACAAATGCTAAAGGAACTTCTCTAAGTGGGAAACACAAGAGAAGAAAAGGACCTACAAAAACAAACACATAACAATTAAGAAAATGGTAACAGGAACATACATATCGATAATCACCTTAAATGTGAATGGATTAAATGCTCCAACCAAAAGATACAGGCTCACTGAATGGATACAAAAACAAGACCCATATATATGCTGTCTACAAGAGACCCACTTCAGACCTAGGGACACATACAGACTGAAAGTGAGGGGATGGAAAAAGATATTCCATGCAAATAGAAATCAAAACAAAGCTGGAGTAGCAATACTCATATCAGATAAAATAGACTTTAAAATAAAGAAAGTTACAAGAGACAAGGAAGGACACTACATAATGATCAAGGGATCAATCCAAGAAGAAGACATAACAATTATAAATATATATGCACCCAATATAGGAGCACCTCAATACATAGGGCAGCTGCTAACAGCTATAAAAGAGGAAATCGACAGTAACACAATAATAGTGGGGGACTTTAACACCTCACTTACACCAATGGACAGATCATCCAAACAGAAAATTAATAAGGAAACACAAGCTTTAAATGACACAATAGACCAGATAGATTTAATTGATATTTATAGGACATTCCATCCAAAAACAGCAGATTACACTTTCTTCTCAAGTGCACAGAGAACATTCTCCAGCATAGATCACATCTTGGGTCACAAATCAAGCCTCGGTAAATTTAAGAAAGTTGAAATCATATCAAGCATCTTTTCCGACCACAACGCTATAAGATTAGAAATCAGTTACAGGGGGGAGAGAAACGTAAAACACACAAACACACGGAGATTAAACAATACGTTACTAAATAACCAAGAGATCACTGAAGAAATCAAAGAGGAAATCAAAATATACCTAGAAACAAATTACAATGAAACCACAACAATCCAAAACCTATGGGATGCAGCAAAAGCACTTCTAAGAGGGGAGTTTATAGCAATACAAGCCTACCTCAAGAAACAAGAAAAATCTCAAATAAACAATCTACCCTTGCACCTAAAGGAACTAGACAAGGAAGAACAAAGAAAAACCCCAGAGTTAGCAGAAGGAAAGAAATCATAAAGATCAGAGCAGAAATAAATGAAATAGAAACAAAGAAAACAATAGCAAAGATCAATAAAACTAAAAGCTGGTTCTTTGAGAAGATAAACAAAATTGATAAACCTTTAGCCAGACTCATCAAGAAAAAGAGAAAAAAAAAATGTTAGGGCTTCCCTGGTGGTACATTGGTTGAGAGTCCGCCTGCCAATGCAGGGGACACGGGTTTGTGTCCCGGTCTGAGAAGATCCCACATGCCGCGGAGCAGCTGGGCCCGTGAGCCATGGCCGCTAAGCCTGCGCGTCCGGAGCCTGTGCTCTGCAACGGAAGAGGCCACAACAGTGAGAGGCCCGCATACCGCAAAAAAAAAAAAAAAAAAAAATCTAAAAATAGAATTACCATATGACCCAGAAATCCCACTGCTGGGCATATACCCAGAGAAAACCATAATTCAAAGAGACACATGCACCCCAATGTTCACTGCAGCACTGTTTACAATAGCCAGGAGCAACCTAAATGCCCATCGACAGACGAATGGATAAAGAAGATGCGGTACATATATACAATGGAATATTACTCAGCCATAAAAAGGAATGAAATTGGGTCATTTGTAGAGACGTGGATGGATCTAGAGACTGTCATACAGAGTGAAGTAAGTCAGAAAGAGAAAAACAAATATCGTATATTAACATGTATATGTGGAACCTAGAAAAATGGTACAGATGAACTGCTTTGCAGGGCAGAAATAGAGACACAGGTGTAGAGAACAAACGTATGGACAAACGTAAGGGGGGAATGTGGTGCGGGGGCGGTGGTGGGATGAATTAGGAGATTGGGATTGACATGTACACACTAATATGTATAAAATAGATAAATAATAAGAACCTGTGGTATAAAAAATAAATAAAATAAAATTCAAAAATTCCAGAAAAAAGAAACAAATACAATCCAAACATCAAAAAAAAAATAATAATCTATAATCCAGCACCTGGAGATACTGTAATATTTTTGCATGTTTATCTCCAGGCTTTGTCTTTTTGTTATTATTTTTATATAGTCAACATGATGCAGTTTATATCATTCTATTTATGCCAGCTCTGCTCACTTAATGTGGATTATCACATCCCAGGGGCCTTGTCCACGAGGCCTTCAGCTCCCTAGAGCAAATCAGGTTCCTCTCCATCCACCCTTTTTTATTTATTTATTTTTAAATGACTGTATTGAGGTATAATTGACACAGAAAAAGCTGTATGTATTTAGATGACTTTGGAGATAAGTATATGTCTGTGAAACCATCACCACAATCAATGCCATAAACACATCCATCACCTCCAGAAGTTTCCTCCACCCCCTTTATTTACTGTTTTTTTGTGATAAGAACACTTAACAGAAGATCTATCCTCTTAGCCAAGTTCCAAGCATTTAGTAAGGCATTATTATCTCTGCAGACTCTGCCATGCAAACCTCTAGAACTTACTCATGTTGCATGACTGAAACTTTGTACCCTTTGACCATCACCTGTCCATTTCCCTCTCCCCAGCCACTGGCAGCCACCGCTCTACTCTCTTCTACGAGTTTGACTATTTTAGATTCCTCATATAAGTGGCATTATGTAGAATTTGTCCTTCTGACATTTCACTGAGCATCACATCCTCCAGGTTTATCCATGTTGTGACATGACAGGATTCCCTTTTTTTAAGGCGGAATAATAGTCCGTTGCATGTATATATCATATTTTCTTTATCCATTCATCAGTCAATGCACATTTAGGTTGCTTCTGCGTCTTGGCTATTGTGAACAATGATGCAATGAAGAGGGGGGCAGATATCTCCTTGAGATCCTGATTTCAATTCCTTTGTGTACATACTCAGAAATGGGATTGCTGGATCATATGGTAGCTCTATTTCTAATTTTTTGTCCAGCTTTGGTGTCAGAATAATGCTGGCTCATGAAATTTGTTCAGAAGTGTTCCTTCTTCTAGTTTTTGGAAGAGTTTAAGGATTGGTATTAATTCTTATTTAAATGTTTGGTAGATTTCCCCTGTGAAGACATCTGGTCCTGGGTTTTTCTTTGTTGGTTTTTCTTTTTTTCTGGTCCTGGTAATTCAGCTCTTTCAATCTCCATATTTATTATTGGTCTGTTCAAGCTTTCTATTTCTTCTTCATTCCATTTTGGTAGGTTGCATGTTTCTAGGAATTTATCCATCTCTTCTAGGTGGTCTCACTTATTGACATAGAATTGTTCACAATAGTTTCTTACAGCCTTTGTGCATAGCATGCTTTGTCCCTGACTCTGGTGATGTTGTTCAGTAATGTCCCAGAAGTAGAAATACTGGCTCCATCATAGAGCGTGAATATGGTTAAGGATCCTTCATACACAGGGCCACACTGCACCCCGGAAGACCTAAGCGCCACCACCCTTGAACGTGAGGGCTAAGAGACAAGAGATGAGTCTTTAGAGCAGCGGTGCACATGGATCACCTGAAGATCTGATTAAAATTCAGACTGTGATACAGGAGGTCGGGAGTAGGGCCTGAGATGCTGCATTTCTAACAAGTTCCCCGGAGAGTCCCCCCAGAGGCCCTCCGCCTGCCTGCTCTCTCCTGTCAGTACCTGGGCTCCATATTGACACAGCCCCTGGGCACCTGTGCCTCAGCCTCCAAGGCAGCAGCCCCAGCAGCAAAGCCTCTGCTTGTTCCCACTCTGCTTGCCTCAGGCCGTGTCTCCGTTTGGCTCTCAACTCCAGGCTCCATGACCCCTGATGGTTCTTAGGGTTCTGAGTTGGGTTCTCCACTCGGTGTGGGGTGAACGTATCCCCTCAGACCCAGGATGCCGCACCGCCCTGGGTGGGGTAGGGGACATCTGTGACTACCTTTCCTGCCTGCCCTGTCTCTCCTCATCTTACGCCAATAGTACCTCTTTTTTATTTTGAAGACCCTCAGCTACCTACCCAGCCTTTCCTAGTCCACGTGGCTTAGGGGAAGTTAACCCTCTACAATACCAGAATCAAAAGGTGAGCACATAACCTAGTTCTGGCCAGTCAACAGATTTCATCGCCTTCGTTTCAGTCACCTGTTTGAGGGTGAACATGTGACCTGGGCCCAGCAAACCCATGCCAGGACTTACAACAGAACTATTGTGGATGAGAAGCTCTCTGCCCTCTGCGGGGGCTGCCAGGGCCACTACATGCAGCTCACTGCCCGGAGAGTGAGGCCAACATGGAAAGCAGGGCTAAGGTAACTCCTGAGGTCATAATTTGAGCCCCTAGGTCAAGCTGGACCTGAAGCTGACTTGAGCTGGATGGGGGTGGGCCACCCCAGAGCTAGGACCAAAGCCATCACAGAAAGGCACCAGCTTGGGCACTGAGGCTTGTGTGTGTGTGTGTGTGCGCGCGTGCGGGTGCGTTCAGCACAAACTAAGGAGGCAAGAGGCTCCAAAAGAGAAACCCCACGAGTGTCCACAGCCACCTCCCCACACACACACGTCACCCACACGCACATGGGCACGGCACGCACACAGTCCAGGCCAGGGCAGCGGGGGTCATGGTGGGGGGACTGCAGCCGACAGAGAGGAGGGCCGCTCCAGTCCCATGGGACGTTTTACAACATTGCTGGTATCTTCGCATGAGATGCAAAACAATAAAAATACGAGACGCATTAGGCGACTGTTAAGTAGCTTAATGGGAGCGTGAGTCAAAACAGCATTTAAATATGGTACAGCGGCCGATTTGGAGTCTTTAAACAGCCTTTAAACAGCCTCGTGCCCCTCATCTCTCCTCGGGGAGGAAGTCCACACTGTCGTCACTGTCTTTCTCATATGTGAGTACAGGGCCTTAGTATGCACCCTCTGGGGGTCCACACAGGAGAGGTGGCCAGGTCAAGGTCACACAGCCTATAGGGGCAGAGTGGACACGCAGACAAAGGTTGTCTTACTAAAACCCTGGGTTTGACTCACCACCAGAGGCAGGTTTCCCAGGAAGCTATGGAGGCTGAAACTGCAGGGCCCTCACTTGTTTGGCCCCTTCTCATATCTGACACGTAATTCTGGGGTCTTTTTCTTTTTTTTTTTTTTGCGGTACACGGGCCTCTCACCGCTGTGGCCTCTCCCGTTGCGGAGCACAGTCTCCGGACGCACAGGCTCAGCGGCCACGGCTCACGGGCCCAGCTGCTCCGCGGCATGTGGGATCTTCCCGGACCGGGGCACGAACCCGCGTCCCCTGCATCGGCGCCACCATTGCGCCACCAGGGAAGCCCGGGTCTTTTTCTTAAAAAGCGCCACGCCAAACTATATAAGTTCTATGATTCAGGCCTCACAAGGCATGAATCAGCCCCAACTCCCAACGGACCTGTTTCCCACTTCCTCTCCCCCAATCCCAAACCCAAGGGTGCTGTAATCAACTTGAAATAAGTACTGAAAGACCTCCGTTTCCAGGGTATCTCTGCTCATCCTCATCTGCAGTTTCTTCCCTATTTCTGATGATTTAGACACTTGTCATGCAAACGACATCTACAGAGACCCATTCTGCGAAATGCTTACACGCCTCTTTTCAAGGTCTCCTGCATCTTAAAATAAAACCAAATCCTCCTTCTTCTTCCTGGGCCAGTGCTCGGGGTTCCAGCCTGCAGAAAGGGGATAAGCCCACGAGGAGCTCCCTAGCCATCCACCTGGTGACCCACAAGAGCCGCCCCCCGCTCTTGGCCTTGGGGGCCCCGTCCCCTGCCTTCCAACCTGCCAGGGCTGGAGGAGGTCTGGAAGTCACAGTTGCAGATCCAGTGCTTGGACCTGACTGAGTTTCCACCCAGACATCTCCTCTCTACCTTCAGGCTTTATCAGACTCTCAAGGGCGTCTCAGTCACCAGACTAAAGGAACACGCCTGCCCTTCCCACCCTAGTACAGAGGGGCCCCCAAAGCAGGCAGCACTAGATAAGAGCGTGGGGGCCCTTCACAGGGGCTGCGGCCCTGCCCAGAACCACGTGGGGCTTCTTACCTTCCTGCCTGGAACAGGTGACTCTCAGCATCCCTGGGTACCCCACGCCCCCAGGATTAAAGAGGACCTCACCTCTCTCAGGGTGACATGACAGAGGCTAATGATTTTGCAGAGCCGCTTGAAAAGTAACGGTGATGGTAATAATAATAATTTACTATTACTATTAACAACTAACATTTACTCAGCACTTACCACATACCAGACCCTATTCTAATCAGTTTACAGGTATTAACTCATTTAATCCTCACTGCACCCTGGGAAGAAGGTAGGACCTCTATTTCATTTAACTCTTCCATTTTGGGGGCTGCTTTGTTTTAATTGCAAAAGGAATGTGTGCTCCTTGGAGCACATCTAACAGAAAAGGCACGTGCACAGAGCAAGTTCACAGTATCCCCGTGCCTGCTCTCTCCCTGTCCATCCCGGCTCCATTTCCCCTCTCTCAGCACAACCAGGGCGAGTAAATTCATGCACGCAGCCTGTCCTTATGCCAATACATGCAAGCACATATCAGAAGGCTCTCTTAGAATTAGCTTCCCCATTTTGTGGATAACAAAATGCAGCTCAGAGAGGTGAAGTGACTTGCCCAAGGTCACACAGCAGGCAGACGGAGGAACTGGCACTACTTGACTCCCAAGTTTAATGGCAAAGCCTGTGACCTTACCCACTAGCCTCCACGAGTCATCAGCTTTGAACCAAAGGAGTAATAATAATCATAACAAAAGAAAACAGCAGCACACATTCACTTAGTACTAACCATGGCAGCGTTTCAGGTGCATTACACACATCCACCTAGACTTCCCCCAAGTCCTGCGAGCTGGCCCTATGACTTGCACAGCCTCCCCCCGATTTCACAGATGAGAGAACCAAGCCTTCATGAGGGGAAGACACTGGCCCAGGTCACACAGCTATCAGCAGTGACAGACCAGGATTCAGACTCAAGCCCTCTGACTATATCAGCCCAGGAAGGCAGTTGGGTGGGAAGGGGCAGGGCTTGGTCCTAAGTCAATGGACAGAATGGCCACTGTCCCCATCCTGAACTCACATGGGCTTTTTACAGTGCCTCCCACTGGCCATCTCAGGGCCTTTGCACACTGGGGGGTCCTCCCCTCCCCTAGGCCTAGATAATGCCCAGGGCTTACTCAGGCCTTGGATGAGCCCCTGGGTAAACCCCCCCCCCCCGCTCCCCGCCTAATTCCTGAAGCCGAGCAAGGCATCTGTGCACAGCTGACGTGGGATTAACACATGTTCAGGGAACAGTGTTCGGTGAATAACGTGTTGCTTGTGGGAAGGCTGAGCTGGGCTAAGGGGACACAGTGTGTGAAGGACCCAGAGAGGCCCTGGGCATGCGCGGGGAGTACGGCAGGGCAGCAGGCAGGGCCCAGCAGAAAGAAGAACAAAGAAGCAGATGAACGAGAGAATGCTCTTTCCTCCTCTCACATCATGACGGACACTGAGGTTTAACGAGTCCAGACAGTTCTCTCCACTGCCCTTGTTAAAATCTTCACCAAAGAGCTTCCAACTCCCAACAAGAGTGCGTGAACGCTCTGAGTTAGGATGCCACCAGCAGAAAAGGACACTTCCAATACCATGGCCAGGCTGTCCTGACTGATGAGGCCGGAAGCTGGGCACCCCAGGACCAGCGCGCGGAATTACACGGTCAGCCGGCTGTCCGCTCCGGTGGGGAGAAGCCCAAGAGATTTCCTTCTGTAAATGTTCAGTCGTAAAAGATATTTGTGGCAAAACAATCGGTAGTCCTGGATCACGTTGAAGGCAGCGAACTAGAACCTTAGAAATGGTCCAACCAAAGCCACTGCCCGCTTTAAACGCATCTACTGTCCCCTTGGTGAGAATTCTGAACTCTTTCGGACAGATGATTTTCACAGGGGGGGAGGCACTCAGAATGACAATTACGCATCCCAACAGGCTCCATCAGATCCTGAGCAAGCGTTGTATCTTCAGTGGCGCTGATTTCAGCCTCACACACCAGGCCTCGCTTACCTCCTGGAAACTCTTCCCAGCAGTCACGCCATCAAGCTCCAGGGATGGCATGGGGATGGGTCCTTGAGAGTGAGATCGGGAATTCTGGGGGCTCCGTTTGTGAAGGAGACCAGTTTGTCTGCTGAGGACCCCTAGCCAGGGAGGAGTGGCCGGCGGGCCTGCCCGCGGTCTTGACACGGCTGCCCCAGGGCAAGGGAGCAGGTAGAGTCAGGGAAGCCACGCCCCACAGCCCACAAGGTGGGTAGAGACTGTGGCTCTCCATCACAAAAACTGTTCAATAACTACAGGTGTCTCAAGACGGATGGTTGTACCTAAAACACAGAGCTCCCTGGCCCTGGAGGCATGCAAGAATCTGGGTTGGTGGAAAGGGCATGCAGAATTAAATGGGGGACTGGGCCGTCTCCAAGGTCCCTGAGACCACCAGGAGAAGCCAGGATGCTAAGATGTGACTATTCCTCCCTGTTAAAGCAAGTCCAGAAAACTCCTCCTGGCCGGTCAGTGCCAGCCAATTGCGAGTGGATTGTGTGTTTTGTAGGTAAAATAGCTCCACGTCGTCACATGTGCTTCTGTCGATGCCTCTGTCATTTCACAGGAAGCACCTGCAAAGCCCAGCTCGCTGCTGGTCCTGGGACGGATGTCAGCAAAGCTCAGCAGGGAGCCGCCTGCTCGGGGCTGAGTGTGCACGAGGGTCCCCAACGGGTCATAGCGGGGAGCAAGTGTCCAGGCCGAAGGGTCAGAGGGGGCAATGAGAGAGGCTTCTGAGGGCAGCCACCTCCTGGACGACAGCCCCAAATCTGTCCTCACTCCTCCAGAACCGGGGGAGGGTGCGCAGGCCCCCCAGATGCCTGCAGCAGGAGAGCTGCCACTCGTCCCCATTTGCTCATGTGTCCAAATCGCATTTTGAAAAACAAAAAATGTTTGACACTTTCTTCTTCCCTCCTTCCCCCGCCGAAGCCTCCGAGGACGGTGAGGTCTCAGCCTCCAGCCTGCCCAGGTGGGTGGGGGCCGGGGGCAGATGCAACCAACCACAGCCAGGAGGCGCTGGAGCAGGGACACACACAGTGGGTCTGTCTTCCATAAACAGTTGCTGAATGGAGGGACAAGGTGAGGACAGCAGTGCCAGGTGTGGGGCTTAGCGCTGAGAGAGAACATCCTGGAGCAGAGGGGTGATAGGATGAACTGGCGCTCCAGCAGGAGGACTTTAGCCCCTAGCAGTGGGTGCCAAGTAGACTGGGAGGGGCTGAGGACAGCAGAGATCACAACGACCAGCGGGCGAAGTGCCGCGTACACTGAGGTCCTTGTTCTGAGGTCTCTGTACCAATTACCTCGTTCTTTCCTCACACGGTAACTCCGCGGGGAGGGGGGGACTGCCAGTGTCCCCTTTGTACAGACGAGCAAAGTGACCTCCCCGAGGTCACACCGCAGGCATGTGGTAGCTCAGGGCCCTGCATCAGGCAGGACGGTGTGTCCCTGGGGAGGTCCCTCAGCGTCCCAGGCCTCAGTTTCCTCATCTGTGAACCGGGAGTGATAAATGCCCATCGCTCAGGTGGTTCCCTCTGACCCCAAAGACTGTATGATTTTTCCCCCGCTCTGCAGGCAAAGACCGCCTGGGAGAAACCCTCACGTGCCTCGTTATTTTCAAGAGGAAGAAAAAATAAAAAACCCAAATGATTTCCTTGAAAGGCCAGTAGTAACCCAACTCCCTGGCATTTTGAGTTTTTTCCTTTCCCCAAGAAGTCTGGAAGGAATTACATAGTGTTGACAAAATCTGGAGCACTTCCAATGACTAGAGGATTCCCCGGACATTTTAGCTCCAGATCAGTCACTATTGAAACAAAATCCAATAGTCTCCTCGACGGGCACCTTGCTGGGAATTTTTCATGTACTCCGGCCACGTTAGGTGTGTGAGGAGATGGGCAGACCCCTGGCCTTTGTGCCCCTGCGCCCCCTCCCACTGGCACAGCTGAGCCGCTGACCCTTGCCCGCCCGCGGGGACCCAGCCGGACAGAGGCAGCCCTTCCTCCCGGCCCGGGCCCCGCACGGGGCAGGCATGGCCTCAGTGCCCTGGGGACCAGACCCAGAGCAGCCTCACCCAGCTGGATGGAGGGCCCATCTGCTCCTGTGGGAGGACAGAGCCTGGAAGGGTGGGCTTGCAAGTCCTCTGCCTCCTGGGGCTTCCGAGGACCGTCCCAGAGCCCTGTGTGGTCAGCGTGGCCCGGGGCTCTCACCCTGGCGGCCTCGGCCCTGCCCAACTCCCAGAAAGTTCTGTGTCCTGTTTCAACAAGAGGGTCTCAGCCTACCACGAGAATGCACGTGGGCTGAAAACCACGCCGACACGGTCAGCCTCAAGCTCCTCCCAGGGCTGAGACCCGAGTATCCACCAGCCCTCTCGGTACATCTGCTCAGAGGCCTGACGGACGCCTCAGCCTCAGCTGGATGAAGCGAACCCACCACGGCCTTCCTCTTAGGGAACCACTGACTGAAACCGCCCACCTTGGCCAGGCCCACTTGCCTGAGCTGTCTCACAACAGCAGGTCCGACAAGCACCACGGTGCTATCACCGAAAACTAACAGGGAGAATTCGGGAGGGGCCAGAAGGAGGGAGGAGACGCCAGCCCATAATATGTCCTGCCAACCTCCCAGAGTCCTTCGCACTGGAATCCATCTTGGCTTAGCCATGCGCACGCCACCAGGAAGGACCCTGAGTCGGAATGATTGGCTGGAGACAAGCCGGAAGCTAAGCCCATCACCATGAGCCCGAGGCTGTGAGCCACGTGGCGGGGCAGTCCTCCGGGGTTCCCTCACCCTGCTGCTCTCCGCCCGGGCGCCCCTTCCCCATAAAGTCTCTTGCTCTGTCAGCACATGTGTCTCCTGGGACAATTCATTTCCGCGTGTTAGACAAGACCCCGCTCTCAGGCCCTGGAAGGGATCCCCTTCCTACAACGTCCCCGTCTCAGCTGGGCCCGACCGCCTCCCCAGGAGCTCAGGCCGGACACCAGGGTCAGCCCGGCCCCCCTGCTCTCACGCCCTCATCGCATCCGTCCGCCGATAACTGGTGGCTCCGCCTTCAGAATCGCCCAGGATCCGCTCCTTTCCCTCCCACTGTGCTCACCGGAGCCGACCGCCGCCTCCCCCTTCCTCTAACGGTCGTGGTCCCCTCTGCCCTCACCCCAGAGCCTGCTCTCCACACGCAGCCGGACGATCCCACTCAGCCCACGTCAGGACGCATCCCTCCTCTCCACACCCTCCGCGGCCGCCCCTGAGGGACAGCCTGTGTGTCCCAGGCCTTAGTGACGGGCTGACCTCCTGCGACGTACTTCCCCATGTCCACGTGGCTCCCTTACCTCCTACAGGTCTGTGCTCAAGTGTCACCTTCCCCGTGAGGCCTTCCCTGGCCTCCCCCTCTCACCATACTGATTCCGGGCTGGTCTCGGTTTGTCTGCATGTGACATGTCGCTCCCAACCACCTGTGCGCCCCCAGGAGCTGGCCACAGTCATTCCTGGCTCTGCCACTGACAAGCTGTGTGACCTTGGACGAGGTACTTAACCTCTCTGTGCCTCTGTTTCCTCATCTGTAAAATGTGCCTTCACTCCCGGTTGCTGTGGAAACTGAATGAGTTGCTACACACAACAGCCTGGAATATAGCAGATGTCCAATCAGCTTTCATTAAAATCATCATCACATGCTATGGGCCAGTGGTCGGGAGACCTGGGCTCTAGTCCACCTCTGCCCCGACTCTCCTTGTAACCTCAGGCAAGTCCCTTTCTCTAAATGCCATTTCCTTTAGCTGCAAAATGTGGGGATTAGCCAAGAAGTGGGCTGGGCCCCTGGGTCGCCCACTGCCAGGGGCTTCAACCACCCTCCATGGGATGGGCCCTCCCTGATCTCCACGCTCTGACCCCAGCTGCCACCCCGCCGTGCCACCAAGACATTCTCAGGCGGCTCAAACTCCTGCTGCCAGAGCAGACTCCTGGCTCCTCCCTTCCTGTCAAGTCCCCGGGCCCCTCTGCTTGCCCCTCTGCTTCCCCCTCCGCTTCCCAGTAACCCGTGTTACCACCCCCTGCTGAGCAAGCCAGAGGCATCCCCTGGGTCCTCTCCTTTCCTCTCCCCCAACACCCACCCTTCGCAGACTCCTCTCGGCCCACATCTAGGATGCCCAAGTCCCCCCACACCCACACCCACGCTGAGCCAGCACTCCCTCCACCCTGGACCTTGCACGAGACTCTATCTTCGAGAAGGTTCCTCCCTCGCTGTCTGAGGGCTGGCACCCTCTCATCCTTCAGGTCTTGACTCGGAAAAGCCTTCCTGACCCTTGCCTTCCCTTGTCACACCCTGTCACACCCCCTCTCCAAAGCTCTTGTTTGTGTACTTGTTTATTTTCTAACTTCTGCCTTGAACCTCAGCTCCAGAGGACAAGAGTCCCCTGTGCTGTGCCTGGCACACGGTAGCACCTCAGCAAATATCTGGTTATGAATGTACGATGTACAATCACGGCTGAAGTTATGGCTTGATTACCTCCACAGACAGGGAGATCATTACCAAAGGGAGACTGTCCATTCCATGGGTGGAGATGCCCACATATAAAGGCCAGAATGTTACTGTAGGTAAAAGGAGTAAACTGAGGCTCAGAGAGGAGAGGGAGTCCCTTAAGATCCCAGGACAGCAGGGATGGCATTAGAGCCACGTCCTAACTGCTGGACAGCACCGCTGATGCCCCAGGAGGTCCATTCTCCCAGGAGCAGGTGTCTTCAGGGGCCTAGTGGGACCCTGGCCTGGATGCTAACTGTCTGGCCCACTTTTCCAGGCATACTCCTCTTTGTTCCTTCCCAGGGCAGAACCGCTGCAGGGCACGTGCCCCCAGATGGACCCGGCCCCACTAGAAGTGCCCTTCAGAGGAAATATTGGGCAGTGGGCTTTGCCATCATAATTCACTCTGGCTTGGAAACTGTTCTACCTGAGTCTGACACAGTCACCAGGATTTAAAACAGGTGATCTCAAGTCCTTTCAGCGCTGTGGGAGAAGGTTTATTCCTCTCCTCCTCGCCCCGAATGGCACAGGGGGAAGCATCACAGCCTCTCCGATGTTCCACAGCTGCATCAACAGGCGGGCAGCCTCAAGGGGGCTGCGGGCAGCCAGACCCCAAGCACCAGGCAGCCACCCAGGGCCCGTCTCAGGCCTGGAGAGTGAGGCCCCAGGCAAACTATTTCTGGGAGGAAGTTCGCCCCACTGTGCAATTTCCGCTCATGAGGAAGTTCTGAGAATATGAGTGTCTTTTCATAAGAATTTTACAATTTTGTCCTTAAATGTGACTTCAAGAAGGAGTTGCTTTCTTAAATGGGAGTCATTACATCAGCCGGTCAAGTTCACACTCCCTCTCTTGCCCCTCCCTCCCTTCATTCTGGAGGAAAGGAAACTCCCTTTCACGGGGACTGACTCTGCACCAGAGCCCTGGCCAGGAGCTTTCAGACACGCAGTGACCCTGACAGGTATGGCAGTGAAGACCTGGGGCTCAGAGAGGCCTCAGGCCCCAGGGCAGGCCATGACCTGGCCCAGCTTCCACACCAAGTGTTCATGGAAATCAAGCTGTAGAAGCCAGTCCCGCAGCTCCGCTGTATCACATCTTTGCACTCTTAGAACCGACCACAGCACGTGGCACACAGTAGGTGCTCATAAGTAGAGTGGGCATGTGAGAGAGAAGCCACTGGGTGGCAGAAGTGAGCCAAGACATGGAGAGAGATATACACACACACACACAGAGACACGCACAGACACATGCACACAGACACCAGGTGCTGATGAATGTGTTTGACGCCTGGATTAGCCTTACCTGAAGCCAGACCTTTCCCTGGAATTCTCAGTCCCATGAACTAATACATGAATCCCCTCCCCTCCCCCCTTCTTTTTTTAACATCTGTTTAAATTGACCTTCCTGTCCCTTGTAAGAGTTCACATGTAGTTCAAATGCATAGGCGTGCCTGTGTGTCCCCTTCCGGACTCTGGCTACGGCCGAGCATGGACGATCCACTTTCCCTTCACCCTTCTACAGCGTGTTCCGTCTCCCTGAACCTTCTGGCTTCTCACTGCCCCATCCCCTCAGGCCCCAGGATTCCTCTCCTTGTTTCTAACGCTGTGGTCAGCTGTTCCCAGAGCAGGGCCTTGGATACACTGGGCACAGTACTTACTCAGGGCCTTTGCACCTGCCGCTCCCTTTGCCAGTCTTCCACGAGTCCTGCTCCCTCCTTGACTCCAGATTTGATCCAACATCACCTCCTCGAGAAATCCGCCTCGGCCACACCGCCCTAGAGGGCCTCTCAGTGCCCGCAACTCTGACGGCTTCCCCTGCTCATTCTCTTTCGCTGCACTTATTAGCTCGGCCTGAAATCACATCCTACTCATCTGCGGATTACCTGCCTCCCCTGGAACATCAGCACCGTGAGGGTGTGCCCACCGAGCCCGGCCCTGTGCCTGCGCCGGATGGAAGCGCTATACAAATGCCGAAGCCTGAGTGTGAAAGAGATCTTCTCTTAGACCGTGAATTGTGACAGAAATTTGTATAAATACGGTCATCATCAGAAACGAAAAGTCTGACCAAAAGGGTGTTTACAACTGCTTAAAATACCCCACACCTGGGAAGAAGTCATGGGGGGGGGTGGGAAAATCTGCGAATTGGGCTCTTCTGCGTTTAAAAGACTTGCCTACTTCACAGTTCAAAAAAAAGAATCGGGCTTCCCTGGTAGCGCAGTGGTTGAGAGTCCGCCTGCCGATGCAGGGGACACGGGTTCGTGCCCCGGTCCGGGAGGATCCCACGTGCCACGGAGCGGCTGGGCCCGTGAGCCATGGCCGCTGAGCCTGCGCGTCCGGAGCCTGTGCTCCGCAACGGGAGAGGCCACAACAGTGAGAGGCCCGCGTACCGCAAAAAAAAAAAAAAAAAAAAAAATCAATAGCTTGGGTTGGAGGCTCCTGGAGCTCTGGGAGGACCCGCTGATCCGCCTGGCTGAGACATCTCAGGCATTCTCACACGCAGAGCGAGCATCTGGAGGATGAGCTGCCAGTTCTCTGAGACCCGAGGACAAGGCAGAGCTGCTAGAGGAAGCGCCACGGCTGAGCCCAGCGGGGAGGTGCGGCCCGAAGACGCTGCCACGGCGGTGTGATCCTCCCCCATCGGTGGTTGGTCAGAACGCAGCACGCCCGCCCCACCCAGGAGCCCAGCTAGGCCCCTCTGTGTGGCCAAGGGGCTCCGGGCGGGGCTGCATCCATCCAGCCCGGCCTCGGCCACACCACCCAGGGCATACGGGCTCCGCAGCAGCTGCATCCCAGCGACAGAGAAACAGAAAGAGCGCAGCGCTGCCCTTCTTCCCTCCAAGACGGCGCAAGCGTTCTTCAGCTCTTTTATTACATTTCTCCTGCTTTATATTAAATCTCAGCATCTTGGACACTGAGCTTGGAGGGTTCCTGAGGTCAGCTGGGCCAGTCGTGCCCTGGATGCTTCAACATCCTTGTGGACTCACCAACTTCACAAAAGCAATAAATATTTCTGAGAAAAAACAAAAAACTAACAGTGTGCTTCGGGGCAATAACTTTTCAGCTGCCGGTCACTTTCATACCTGCTCCTCACAGGGGTGGGGACCCCGCCGACGGGCCATCGACCCTGGAGCACGGGCTCTGCAGCCGCGTGACCCGGGGCCACCCCAGCCTGCAGATCCTGCCCCAGGGCCCCAGGGGTGAAGAGAGGAGAGCAAAGTGCAGCCCGCTGGGCCAGGCAGCAGGGACAAACTCCCCACCCTCCAGCCCCAAATGCCCCTTTGGAAGTGGGGGGAGCTGCAGAAATCTCCACGCCCACGACGGATGCCGGGAGTCCTTTCCTCAGCCTCCTGCGACAGCCTGCAGGCAGCTGGTGCCCTGACGTGGCTGCCAGGGTCCTCTCTCGATTGCAAATGCACACTCGTCCCCGTCTTCCCCACCCTCTGTCACCCTCTCACGGGACTCAGCCCTAGGAACCGCATTTGCCGTGAGAGAGGGGCAGCGTCCAGCAGCAGCTGTGCGGTGCTAGCGATGCCCGGGAACGGGTCTGTTTGCTGCTTCGTAACAAGCAACTTCAAGGACTATGGATGGCTGAACCACGTCCCCGTAGTGGGGCCAGACAGGCTCTAACTGCCCTTCGAAGGATTAAAACAAAACAAAGCAAAACAAAACTGTGCTCAGGCAGGAGACCAACTGTCTGCAATAACCATCCATTTCTAACTGGCATGAAAGAGGCCCTTCAGGCAAACACGAGCCCCACAAACAAAGTCCCAAACAAAGCCCCAAAGCCCAACTCCATAACAATGGTAATTACTGTCACCATTATTCTAATAGGAACTTGTATTTTAATAGTCCTTTGCACTATAAACAAAAGTCACTGCAGACATTTAGAGAGAACCGGCTGCACACAGGCGGACAGCCAGGTCATCGGAGGAAGCTCACCCATCTTCGGGGGACAAGGGAAGCCACAGCGTGAAAACTGGGTAAGGGACCCAAATATGAAGCAGAAAAGTTAAAGCCCAGCCCAGCCCGGGAGGTCAGAGAGGTCTGCCTGGAGGAAGCAGCCTCTCTTTGGAGCCTGGACAGGATAAGCAGACCGTTTCTAGGTAGAGGGGCAGGAAGGGTTCCCAGGAGAAGGGAACAGAATGAGGAAAGGCGGGAGCAGAGTGCTGTGTCGGGGGAACTCCAGGTACTCAGCATGGCTGGAGTCCAGGGATCCAGGGGGATGGGAAGGAACACACTGGCAAGGTGGGCACAGAGCAGGCACCACAGTCTGCGCAGAAGAGTCCAGATTCTACCATGAGGCAACAGGACGCACAGACGGATTTTACTTATTGTGCTCTGTACTGTGTGTGTGTGTGTGTGTGTGTGTGTGTGTGTGTGTTTCCAGCTGAGGAGGACGTGTGCTGCTGTTCAGCCTCAAAAATATTCAGACATTACAGCCTCCATCGCTCGTCTGCTGCCCCCTGGAGCCTGGCGTCCAAGTACTGCAACTAGCTTTTCATCTCAATTCTTTGATTAGGAAGAAATCCCTAGAAACGGAGGCACCCTGGGTTGTGTCTTGGCTTGTGATGATTTCAGAGCCACCTGTGAGGTTTGGGCAGGGCTGGCTCCTCCTCAGGCCTCCCTCCTCGGCATGCAGGCGGCCGCCTCCTCCCTGTGTCCTCACGTGGCTGTCCCTCGGGGCTCTCAGGGTCTTCATCTCCTCTTTTTATGAGGACACCAGTCCGACTGGAGCAGGACCCAGCCACAGGACTCCATTTTAACTTAGTCACCTCTTTAAAGGCTTCATCTCCAAATCCTGAGGTCCTGGGGGTTAGGACTTCAACATATGGATTTGAGGGACACCGTCCAGCCCATACACAGTTGGATCAGTCACTGGGAGGCACCAGCAGGGGACGGGAGGGAGGTCGGGGTATCGATTCCCAGCTCCCCTACTGCTGGGCTGCAGATGCGTCAATAACTGTGTTTCTCCACTTACAGCCCTAGCGTGAGAAGCCCCCCAGAGCCTCTGCTCTCACTGGGTCCTGGTGATGCGGCCCCTCCCAGGCGCCCTCAGCCAGTGGGTTGCCAGGCCCCGGGTGCTGCACCATCCCGGGTCAGCTCTGCAGTGCCGCCCACACCTCTGTGATTCGCCCCTTTGTGAGCCTCCCCTCACTCCCCTTGAACGGACCTGCCGTCTCCCGCCAGGATGCTGAGTGATAATCGCCATCCCACTGGCCATCTGCTGCTCTAGGCTCATTTCTACACGAATTTACAGTCGTCTGGAGCCTGTGATCCCAGAGGAGCAGTGCCCTCCGGAAACTCCAGGGTACAACCTCGGGGGGGACGGGCTGTTCCAGAGATTGAGAGGTGGGAGTCTATGTTCCCCACATCCCCAGGTGTCCTGACCAGTGGAAACACACTTGAAATCATGACAGCGAGTGATTTCTAAGGTCAGACATCCACAGGCAATCAAGGTGAACCCTGACCTGAACCTCACACCTCATGCAGGAATGAACCCTGCACAGATCATGGGCTCACCTGAAAAATGGAAACCCAAAAACCACTTAGGAGAAAACCAAGGTGGAATCGGCGAGTCTTACGCTTGACACTAAAAGCACAACCTACAAAAGGAAAAGTCAGTAAGCTGGACCTCAGTGAGTTTATCATGTTGGCTTCGTGAAAGACGCTACAAAGAGGATGCAAAGACAGGCTTTTTACGGGGACGAGCATTTGCAAGCCACACACCCGACAAAGGAGTGGTGGATATATTTATCCAGGATATAGAAAGAGTGTGCACAGCTCAACAGGACAAAACCAACCAGCTTAACCAGAAAATGGGCAAAAGACATGAATGGACACTTCACCTAGCCAGACAGACAGGTGGCAAATAAGTACACAAAAACGTTCACTAGCTGTTAAGGAAACACAAGGGAAAACACGGGGAGATGTCACCACACACCTATGGTAAAGACGCAAATCAAAAATCGCATAATGCCAAATGCTGGAGGGAATCTGATGGGAATGCAGGACACTGCGGCCACTCCAGAAAAAGACTTGGGCGGTTTCTTATAAAAATAAACATGCAGCTAATACACAAACCGGCAATCACGCTCTTTGGGCGTTTATGCCAGAGAAACGAAAACCTATGTTCACACAAAAACCTGTTCAGAAACATGTATAGCAGTTTTAGTGTAACAGCCCCAAACTAGAAACAACTCAGATGCCCTTCCATGGCACCGCAGCGCAGAACACTACCAAAGAGGGAAGGACCTACAGCCACTGGAGGGATCCCAAGGCCATTATCCAGAGTGAAGAAAGCCAATCCCAAGCGGTTCCACACTGTACGATTACATTTATATAACATGCGTGAAATGACAGGATTACAGAGACGGAGACAGATGAGCGGTGGCCAGGGGTGACGGAGGCAGAAGGAGGTGGGCGTGGTTACGAAAGGGCAACATGAGGGACCCGGGTGGTGGTGTAACTCTTCTGTGTCCTGACCGTGGGGCTGGATGTGCCACAGTGGCCCATCTCTCTCTGTCTCTGTCTCAGAATACTCACCCTTGGAGCCCGGCCACCATGCTCTGAGGACGCCCACGTCACAAGGAGTGGGTGTTACAGCCAACAGCGTCAGCTAGACGCCAAGGAAGGTTGTAAGCAGTCTCCCAGCTCTCCTCGCTTCCTTCCAAAGATCGTGCGCGTCCATGGTAGGGGTCCAGGTGGGCGTGACGGAGGGCAGCAGACCCAGCCCAGAACCAAGGGCTTGTCTCAGGCAGAGACACGCAGGGGTCATCGGGGGGGTCCTAGGGCCGCTGCAAATGGGACCCCTGCCCCCGAGGTCAGCCTCCACCTGGACCTGGAGGGCGGCCTGGGCCTGGGTGTCTGCGGATCACAGGCCGGGATGGCAAGCACTTCAAAGGCAACCTCCCCTGGTGCTGTAGAAATTGCTAGGTTTCTTGGGACCCACAGAGAAATCTTACCAGACATGCAAACGAGCCCTCGTCTTCCTTCGGTAGAATGGGACATGCCTGCTCCGTGCGCACAGTGGGATTTAAAACATCAACTCTGCCAACCCACGGGTGCGTCCACAGAGGCATGAGGGGCACCTTCCTAAAGATGGCCTCCTGCCAGGGAAGGCAGGAGGCCCTGGCCGGCTGGAGGATGCCTGCCCGGCCTGGAGCAGGGAGAAGGCCCTCTCTCCATGAATCCTCTCTTATCTCCACTCTGGAGATAGGAAACACTGCCTGGCCTGTCTCCTGCAGGGAGGGGGCTTCCACACAGCACACCCCCAGGCCAGCATTTACGGCTCAAACCAACTTCAGGGCGAAGCTGCGTACGTGACTTGGGAACCCACTTCCAACAAGGCCACAGGGTCCCTGGGGCCTCAAGTGTTCCTGGCTGGAGAGTGACCAGGGCCCGATGGAGCCGTCCCCGTCAGCGGCACCCTGAGGATCATCCAGACCCAGGCCCTGAGGTCCTCACGATGGTATGAGGCAGTCACTAGGTGGAGCCCCATCTTACAGATGAGAAGACTGAGGTTCAGAGAGGTGACTTGCCAGGCATGGGCTGGTGTCTGACATCTGAACCAGCTAGGGATCCATGTGCCCCTTTTACAGGCGGGCACACTGAGGTCCAGAGATGGCACAGAAGAAAGTCAAGGTCACATGGCCTTGTGTTGCAGCCGTAAGAGCTGATGTTCTGAACAGCTGTTTGATGAAACTTTTTGGTGCCCTGGTGTCACGTCAAGGCTGTGAAGGTCCAGCTTCTAAGCTCAGGCAAACCTAGTGGCCCACCATCCTGCTCTTTCACCCCAGCCCCGCTCCAGCCCACCCCTCTCTCCCAGCCCACCTGCCAAAGAAGGGCCCCGGGAAGTGAGGGCTGCCTGTCGGCCAGCTGCTGGGTCCACCCCATGTCCAGCATCACTGCAGGCCAGTCCCTGAGCTTCAGCACAAGGCTGGCTGTGAGGTGGGTGGGAGTGAGCCCCCCACTCAGTACAGGGGGAACTCTGGGCTCGGAGGGCCTGAGGGACCTACCCAAGGTCACAGGGCTGAGAGCAGCGCCCAGTGCCTGCAGCCCAGCCTCCCCCAGCCTCTCTGCTGGGAAGGCTCTGCCCTGTGCCCCCAGAAAGGGTTTCTATTCTGAGCAGCATGTCTGAAATGACAGAGAAGTGACCCGTTCCCGGGGAAAATGGAGCAGAGAAGCGCCGAGCCCATCCAGAACAGAGCGGGCCAAGTGGCCTGTCTGTTTCTCTAATTCTAACAATTTCCACTTATTCCCCCACAGAGGACCTCTGTAATTTACCCCGTGGTCAGCAAGCTTATCCGAACATTAAAAGTTAATTTACTCTCTGCTTCTCCTGCCTGTTATAACCCGTTTGTGGGCTTTCTTTCCCCAAAAGCCTAAGGCCTGCATCCTTGTAAACATAAAATATTTAATCGGCAATTCCAAGGCCTGAGCTGGCCGATCACCCTCTCCCGGGGGCTCCGTGCGGCCCACGGCCCCGGCTCAGCAACACGTGGGCTCCTCGGAGACCCAGTCTGAGAACTCGCCCACTGGGGCAGGTGGGGGGCGGGGAGGCGCTCGCCCAGGGTCAGAGGCAAATCCAGCACCTGGCATCTGGTGGGGCGCTGGGATACTCTGCAGCCACGGAGACGCCTGTCCTGATGCTCTGGGCAGCACTGAGAAAGGTCCGTGGGCTGACGGGGCAGCGGCACGGTGGACGCGCAGAGCCGGACCCTGACACAGGCCCTGGTCCTGAATTCCGACTCCAGTGCCAGCTGGCTGTGCCCGTGTGTTCCTGCATGGTCCTGAGCAAGTCCTCCAACTGTCCAAGCCTGTGCTCCTTGGCCACAAAGAGGGGTGAAGACTAACCGTCCCCAGAGCCCTGTGACGCGAGGAATGTGAACGCTTAGGCCCCGTGCTCCCAGAGTGGGGTTATTATTCTGAAGAAAAGCTGAACCCTGTATTTTCTGCTGCTGGGTAAGAAAAGGCACACTGATGAAAAAACTTACTAGGAGGAAATGCACCAAAGTGATAACCGCACGGCTGGGGAAGGCTGATGGGCTGGGGTTTTGTTTGTTTGTTTGCGGTACGCAGGCCTCTCACTGCTGTGGCCTCTCCCGTTGCGGAGCACAGGCTCCGGACGCGCAGGCTCAGCGGCCATGGCTCACGGGCCCAGCCGCTCTGCGGCACGTGGGATCTTCCCGGACCGGGGCACGAACCCGTGAACCCTGCATCGGCAGGCGGACTCTCAACCACTGCGCCACCAGGGAAGCCCTGGGGGTTTTTTTTGAGCCTAGACTTTCTAAACTTTCTGTCGTGATTCTATCTTGCACTGATAATAAAAACATATTGACATCAAAATAGTGCATCCGATCGTTCACGCCATCAACAGGCACGTGCTGCCTGCAGGCGGCCCTGGAGAGAAGTCCCGTGGAGCAGGTGACACAGAACAGACTGAGATGAGCCTCATGTCACAGAAGCTATGGGGTGGGAGGAGGCCCCTGGCCCAGTGCGGGCTGGAGAGGGGTTGGGGAGCAACAGGACTTCCTGAAGGTGACACCTGTCCCCTTCTCACAGAGGGGGAAGACATTTGACAGGCCCTTGTGGAGAGGTTCAAGGGTGGACATGGGGGCTTGGGGCTCAGTCCCCTGCCCCCAGCTGTTACGACTCAGAAAACGCGACGTGACAAATCTTCATCCCAAGGTGT
This sequence comes from Grampus griseus, assembly GCF_964374135.1. NCBI lineage: Eukaryota > Metazoa > Chordata > Mammalia > Artiodactyla > Delphinidae > Grampus > Grampus griseus. The sequence continues at coordinate 101,784,446 of NC_139004.1, read as the reverse complement.
GGGTCAAGTACCCTGACTTCCTTACAGAGGACACCAGGGGTGGGGGCCACACACACCCTCTCTACAGAGTGATGGCCCCTCTGAGCCACGCCCCTCAGACAGGATGGGCCTGCATCCAACAGCCCGGAGGTGGGACTCCGAAGCCGACCTCACAGCGGAGGCCACCGAGGCACGGGGCTCAGGGCCCTGTCCGGGTGGCTCAGGGCACGGCGTGGACCCAGATGTGTGGCCGCCAGCGCTGCTCGCTGCCCTTCTCCACCTGCTTGCAGGCTGGCCTCTCAGTTCCCTCCCCAACCCCGGGCTGCAAAGGCCAGCCCCGCGGTCAGCCCGCACTTGGGGTGGTCCCACGCTGTCCGCTCAGGGGTCACCCAGGCTTCCTTTGTCAAAGTCTGCAGTGGCTACCGGAAGAGCTGCCTGCTGCCCCGAGGGGCCCGCTGGCCCAGAGTGACACCCCCTCCCCAGGCCCCTCTGCCCCCAGCTGGCTGCCCTCACAGCCTAGGCAGCAGGGCTGACACGGCCTCCGAGGGCATCCTTCCCGCTGCTCAAAGCCCCCCACAAGAGCCCCTTCCCTACAGGTAACTGGAACTGATGGCAGAAGCAGAATTCTTTCACCCTGGCTTTACTGGGTATAATTGACAAATAAAATCATATCTACTTAAAGTGCACGTGATGATTTGATAAACGTACATTATGAAATATTTACCACAATCAAATTAACTAACACATCCATGACCTCACAACTAACTTTCTTTTCGGGGGGTTGTGGTGAGAACACTTAGAATCTACTCCCTTAGTAACTTTCACGTACACAATATAGTATCGTTAACTACAGTCACCAGGCTGGCGCTGTACACTGGATCATCACTGGAAGTGTGTGCCCTTTGGCCAACATCTCCCCCTCTCCCCCACCCCTAGCCGCCGGCAACGACCATTCTACTCGACAAGATTCTTCATGTAAGCGATACCATCTTTCTCCACCCGGCTTATCTCACTCGGCATAACGCTCTCCAGCCTCTTCCGTGGTGTCAGGAATGGCAGGATTTCCTTCTTTTTATGGCTGAACGGTATTCCCAACAGCCAAGCTAAGGAAACAAGCTGAGTATCCTTCCACCAAGAAGACGCGGCACACGGACACAGTGGGGTGTCACTCAGCCGAATGGAATTCTCGGGACCCACACCCCTTACCATTGGCGAGCAATCTCCCAAGTTGCTTCAACTGTGAAAGGTCTACACACAGAAAACAGACTGGCAGGAAATTTCCCCCAATGTTAGCAGCGTTTGCTTCATTTCAATGGGGCCCTCCCATGATTATCCTGTTCTATCTGCTTCCCTGGACTCTCCCAATCGGAAACGATGATCATGCGTCACCTTTGTAACTGCCAACAACAGCTTTTTTAAAAGGACTTGCATCAAAATTCAGGGTTGGGGTCTTTCTCAAACGAGGCAGTTGAGGTGGTAAACTACGTCTCCAAGGTCACAGGGCTAGTGCCCGGCAGGGGAAGGACTGAAACCCAGGTGTGTCTGGCTCCTGTCAGGCAGGTGGTGGGGAGGCAGGGAGAGGCGTCAGAGGAAGCTCTCGCTCCCTCTTGCAAGGACGGGGATGCTTGAGGAGAGATGGTGGAGCAAGAAGAGGGATCAGCGTGGGGGTCCCCACTTCCAAAGCCAGCCCGACACCTTCACCTGACATCTCACACCTTCCCACACTGTGTCACACTGCCTTTATGTCATCTGCTCTTTTCAGTTATTGCCTTGCTGTGTGATTCTGGGTGAGTCACTAGACCTCTCTGTGCTTCCATGTCCCTGTTTCTAAGTTAGAGGTAATGATTTCTTGGGACGATCAAGGGAGATCATGAGTATGAAAGCTGCGACATGGGCCAGGAAACAGAAGTGTGTGCAGGATGGGGAAACTGAGGCAAGACCGCATCCCACGTTTCCTGAGTCCCACCTACTGCACCCCTTCAGGAACGAGAAACCACATTGAACTTGCCTGAGGAGGGACCACCTATGATCATCTCATTTCATCTTCACAACAAGCCCGCAAGGTGAGTCAAATCCTTCCCACTCTGTAGCAGAGGGGACTGGTGGTCCACAAAGAAATAGAACTCAGCTGGCCCAAGGCACACAGCCAGGAAGGGAGGTGACTGGAACTCACCCTTAGGGCCTCCGACCTTCCCTCCGCACCTGCCGACTGCCCCTGTACTCCTGCAGGCTACTTTGCTCTTTTAAAGCTGGGCAGGAGGCCGGGAGAGGGGACAATGTAAAGGGCTGATTTATGAGGATTTCATGCGCAAAGGGCAGACTCCCATGGTCACAGGCAGCGCCCTGGACAGAAGCTTTTCTCGTGATGGTTTAAGACAAAGCTTCCTCTGTAGGGGAAACAGCGTTTTCATTTCCAGGATTACAATAACATGGGATGTGTTCTAAACACCACAGCAAAACACCCCCGCTAATTCAGCCTCAACTCCACGCCTCTGTGTTGCCAAGTCAGTTCATTTGTGATCACGAACACTGGCATTCTAGATAGTTTTGCTACATCAAACTCCTACTGGTAGGACAAATGGAGAAAGAAGGGGGGAATTATTATAGAGCGCTTTAGAAGAAATATTACACTATTTTCCAATCCACAGTGACACTTTAGCCAACTGGTAGCCAAGTGGTCCCAATAGGAGTCTTGTTGTAACAACCAGACACTGTCACCATCCATCTACCCATCCATCCATCCATCCATCCATCTACCCACCCACTCATGCATCCATGCATCCACCCATCCATCCCATGTACAAAAGTCTGTGCTAGAACCTCACGCCCATTAGGATGGCGACTATCAAAAACACAGAAAATAACAAGGATGTGGAGACACTGGAATCCTGGTGCTCTGCTGACGACAATGCAAAATGGTGCAGCCACTGTCGAAAACAGCATGGCGGTTCCTCAAAAAGAATTGAATATAGAATTACCAACTGATCCAGCAGGTCCACGTCTGGGGATATGACCAAAAGAATTGAAAGCAGGGTCTCAAAGAGATATTTGTGCACCCATGTTCACGGCAGCATCATTCACAGTAGCCAACAGGTAGAAACAACTCAAGTGTCTATCAACATTTTTTTCCTTAGTGATGACAGATAAACAGAACGTGGTCTATACATACAATGGAGTATTAGTCACCTTAAAAAATAAAGGAATTCTGACACATGCTACGATATGCACGAAATGTAAGGACATTATGTGAAATAAGCCAGTCACAGAAGTGCAAACACTGTACGTCTCCACTTATACGAGGCCCCTAGAGGAGTCAAACCCATAGACGCAGAAAGTGGATGGTGGCTGCCAGGGCTGGGGGAGGGGGAGGGGAGTTAGTGGTTAATGGGGACAGAGCTTCAGTTTGGGAAAATGAGAAAGTTCTGGAGATGCTGGTGGTGATGGCTGCACAAATGCCACTGAACTGGACACTTATAAGTGGTTAAAGTGGCCCATTTTATGTTATGTGTGTTTTATTACACAAAAAAGTCTGTGCTGGATACTTACTGTGAGGGGAGAAAGAACCTTGTAATGATAGTAATGACCATTCCTGGGAGCGCTCAGGGTGCCAGCCAGCGTTCTGAGCGCTGTGCCGGGCAACTCCTCATTTGCTCCCCACAGTGCCCTGTTAGGTGTGTGCCTTAATTACACCCATCTTCCAGGCGCCTTCTCTGCCCACCTCCGTGCCCTGCGAGGGTGACTCACACAGATTCATCAGCTGGGCTCCCTGCGCTCTTGTCTGAGCTCTTCTAGCCAATGGGAGGTCCCGGCAGGAGACAGAGGCTGGCCGTCATCGCTCTGCCCCCCGCCTGCCGGCCTGCAGCTTTGCCTCCTGCCCTGAGCACGGAGCCCCGTCAGGCAGGCCTCTCTTGGAGCTGCAGGGCTCCCAGGGTTCCTCTAATACCAGACACGCACACACAGACACAGGAACGTGGGTGCCCACACATGCACACACACCTTTCAGGCTGACAGTAGTAATGGCTCCCTGCTGCCGCTTGTCCCCGGGTGCTGCACCAGCCCCGCTGGTTTCCTTGACCTTACTCACGCCTCTGCTGATCATCTCTCGTTAATCCTCCCTGCGAGTGGGCCTCGGTTTCCCCGGCACCCCCTCACCCATCTGTTTGCCCACATGCCCAGGACAAATTCCTAGTTGGGGCCTCCACAGACTGCAGAGACCCCTGATCCTATCTGGAGATGCCTGCCCTCCAGGCCTCCAGCAGACAGGGGTGTGAACAGAGCGCCCGGGACACAGAGAGCGTGCAGGAGTGTAAGGCTCAGTCATCCTGAGAAGAAACAGACCTCACTGCAGCAGCACTTGCCACGCAAATCACTAAGACGCATGGGCCTGATGTGGCAGCTTAGACGCAAGTCCAGGAACACATTTGCTGAATAACATAGGATTGCAGTAAACTGACAGGAAGGAGCTGCCCGTTAGCAGAAGACGGACCTTGGTCACATGGCCCGAAGTCCAAAAATTAACCCTTCCTTCTTCCCTCCTTCCTTCCTCTCGTATTTACTCAGCACCCACTACGTGCCAGGTGTCAGGAATATGCCCATGAACACACAGGGCGTCAGGTGGGCATCTGCAGGGTCTCACCAGGGGCATTCCCCCGCCCCACGCTCAGCCTTCCCGCCCTGGACCCCTGGTCTGTGTCCAGGCCACACTGACGGCGGAACTGGGCTGCCCCTCAGGGCGGTGCCAGTCCACTCGCCCCCCCCCCGCCCATGTGTGAAACCCCTTCCTGGGTGGGTATTGTCCAGACCTCAGAAGTGAGGGGGTAGGCATTTTCCACCACGATGGGTCACAGTGATAAGTCCCTGCTGGGCAGGGAAGATTACAACCCGAACAAAGCCCAGGCAGGGCCGCAGGGAGTGGGTGCCACCTCCTGCATCCCTCACGGCCTCCGCTGTGACTATGATGAAGGAACCCCTCGGCAAGCAGCTCGGGCATCAGAGCCAATGCTGCAGGCATCACGGTGAGCAGCTGTTCCCACCACGTCCATGGGAATTCCAAGCCGGGAAAGACTAAGGAACAGTGACTGAGCCACGCCTGCGAGGACGCAGCATCACGTCAGGCTGGAAAATTGCAAAGCCCTTGCAAACTATCCTCACATTTCGGCCGCCCCCAACAATCCCGATCTTACTAGGCAGGCGCCGTTCTTATCCCTGGCTTCCAGTTAAAGAAGCTGGGGCTCCGAGGGCTGAGGAAACTCGCCCAGGCAGCCGGACGCCAGTGAGAAGCGGCTGAGCTGAGCCTCAGTTTTCTGATCTCCAGAACAGGGACAGTGATGCTCGGCTTTTAGGAAGCTTGTGAGGACTGCACGGGATGCGTGGGCGTGAAAGCCCCTTAGCGCTGGGCCACTTTGCGGGACTCTTTTCATGCTCTCCTGTGCTGCACACTCTCCCACTTCCACCCAAGTCACTAATTTTGCACAGAAAATGTCCTCCTGCTCATACTGCCCACTGCCCCCAAGGGGAATCGGGCCACTCCTGTCCTAAACAGTAAGGACATAGCATTAAGGTGAGACAGCATCTGTCTCAAAATGCAGCCACCCTGAAACACTAGGGACTATTCTGTGCCACAAATTCTCCTCCATGTGGGATACAGCAGACTCATTCAGCCACTCAGCCCATCAGAACCACCAGACAGGACTATAAACATTCACCTGCACCAAGACTCAGGACTACAAAACTGCTGCCACACAGCTTAAACATGCCTCCTATTCGCACAGGAGATGCTTCCTGGCCACCCCATCCCTCTACCCATCATGCATCCATCCCTCTACCCATCATGCATTCATCCACTCACCCGTCCATCCATCCATCCAACCAGTCACTCATCTATCCATCCATCCATCCACCCATCCATCCATTCACCTGTCCATCCATCCACTCACCCATCCATCCATTCACCCAGCCATCCATTCACCCAGCCATCCATTCACCCGTCCGTCCATCCATCCATCCATCCATCCATCCATCCATCCATCCATCCATCCATCCATCCATTCACCCATCCATTCATCCATCCATCCAGTCACTCATCCATGCAGCTATCCATCCATCCATCCATCCATCCACTCACCCGTTCATCCATCCATCCATCCAGTCACTCGTCCATCCATCCATCCATCCATCCATCCATCCATCCAGTCACTCGTCCATCCATCCATCCATCCATCCATCCATCCATCCATCCATTCACCCAACCATCCATTCACCGATCCAACCATCCATCCATCTATCCAGTCATCCATCCATCCATCCACCCATTCACCCAACCATCCATTCACCGATCCAGCCAACCATCCACCCATCCATCCATCCATCCATCCATCCATCCATCCAGTCACTTGTCCATCCATCCATCCATCCATCCATCCATCCATTCACCCAACCATCCATTCACCGATCCAGCCAACCATCCACCCATCCATCCATCCATCCATCCATCCATCCATCCATCCATCCATCCATCCATCCATCCATCTATCCAGTCATCCATCCACCCATTCACCCATCCATCCATTCACCCATCCATCCATTCATCCATCCATCCATCCAACCATCCATTCACCCATCCATCCATCCATCCATCCATCCATCCAACCATCCATTCACCCATCCATCCATCCATCCATCCATCCATCTATCCAGTCATCCATCCACCCATTCACCCATCCATCCATTCACCCATCCATCCATCCATCCATCCATCCAACCATCCATTCACCCATCCATCCATCCATCTATCCATCCAACCATCCACCCATTCACCCATCCATCCATTCACCGATCCAACCATCCATCCATCTATCCAGTCATCCATCCATCCATCCACCCATTCATCTATCCAGCAACCTATATGCCAAGAACAGTTATGAGGCACTGGGGACCCAGCAGCGAACAGACAGAGAAGAATCCCCACCTTGTGGAGCTGTTGGACTCATGGAGGAGAATAATAAACAAGTCAAGACATCAGCACAGCAGTGGAGCACCCAGAGAAGGGCATGAGGGTGATGTGACGGGGTAAGCTGGGGGCACTATACATGGCAGGTGAAAGATGAGGACATTTGTACGTCCACAATCCAGCTCATTCCTCCTCCGCTACCTTCTGATTTTTTTGAGCTCCACTATTATTTTTACATCATCCAGGTTATCCAACTCACATTCTGCTCACAACTGGATTTCCCATTCGTTCTGTATGTATGTGGATTAAATGTTCAGCGCCAGTCTTTTAATTTTTATCAGCATCTCCTTTCCTGGATTCTTCATTCTGATTCATCTGCAAACCAAACACATTTCTCTTGTTTGTCCATCTTTTTTTTCTTTTTTTTTTTTTTTTTTGCGGTACGCAGGCCTCTCACTGTTGTGGCCTCTCCCATTGCGGAGCACAGGCTCCGGACGCGCAGGCTCAGCGGCCATGGCTCACGGGCGCAGCCGCTCTGCAGCATGTGGGATCTTCCTGGACCGGGGCACGAACCCGTGTCCCCTGCATCGGCAGGCGGACTCCCAACCACTGCGCCGCCAGGGAAGCCCTGTTTGTCCATCTTTGAGGAAGTCTGCCTATTGCATTTATATACAAACAACAGCAAGGCTGTGTACATACATTATTCTCTGGGAACACACCCTTTCCCCCCAGCTCAGAACCATGTGGACCTTTCTCCATTCCTCTCTGGCACTGAGTCGGCAGAGGTGAGGCGAGCCTGATATTTCTATCCTTGTAGGTGACGCGCTCTTTCTGCCTGGATGCCTGGGGGATTCTACCTTTGGTCTGAACGTGGACACATCTTGGCGTTGAGGATTTGATCAAATGATTCCAGAACATCGACTCAAGCAGGGCTTGTCCGACCAGCTGGTGCAGCTCTTCCATTCTCCGGTAGTAAGAACATCACGGGGTGCCTCTTCTGTCTGATTGTTAGGACCGTCAGCTATGCTATGAGCACCACAGGAGTTTTCTTCTGTACCCGCTGCTTCTCTTCTAATTGCTTCTACCTCTTTCTCTCTTTTTTTCCAGCTGCATGCACTCTGGTTATCTTTTCTTCCCTTTCTGACACTTCCTCCATTTCAGCAGTGCTTCTTCTGTTCCTTGCTGCTCCTAATTTATTTACCTGCTCCTTAAAAATACCACTTTGATCTTCAATTCTTTTCCTTAGGTCTTCAATCTCCCTTTTCATCTCATTCTGATGTTTTTTACATCTTCTAATTTTTGAGCTCTCTAACTGGAGTTCTTAAGTTGCTTTATAGCATGAAACAATTATGAGAAATTTTTATGTTCTTTGATTTTTTTTTAAATTTTGAGGTCGGATTCTCTCTTTTTCTATCATCATATTACAAAAATTTTCAAACAGGGAAAGCAATTAAAAATAGCTTTAGGGGACTTCCCTGGTGGTCCAGTGGTTAAGACTCCACAGCTTCCACTGCAGGGGGCGCAGGTTTGATCCCTGGTCAGGGAAGTTCTGCATGACGCAGGGTGTGGCCAGAAAAAAAAAAAAAGAAAGAAAAGAAAGCAATTATTCTAGCAATGGTGAAGAGATACTTAAAAAAACAAACAAAACTGAATAGAAAACGGCTTTAGGGGACTTCCCTGGCAATCCAGTGGTTAAGACTTCACCTTCCAGTGCAGGGGGTGCGTGTTCGATCCCTGGTCGGGGAGCCAAGATCCCACATGCCTCGCGGCCAAAAAACCAAAAAACATAAAACAGAAGCAATATTGTAACAAATTCAATAAAGACTTTTAAAATGGTCCACATCAAAAAAAAAAAAAAAAAAAACGGCTTTAGGTTGAACCTATGAAATTGTGGATATGTGACCATTTTGATCTCTAAAACCAGCAATTTCGTGGTTCAAACTAATACCATGAAAACTCAGTTAAATACTTACTTACACACTTTTCTTGCTAAAAAAATAAGTTACCAGGATCACCATACTTCACGCCTAAAGATTTTAGCCCGCATCGCGTAAGGAGGACATTGTCCAATAAAAACCACGATTCTGTGTTGGTTACCTATCTGTCCCTTCCTTCCCTCTGTCTTGCCCTCTTCCCATCTTCCTTGCTTTATTTTATCCTGGAATGCGTCTACACAGCCCATTTTCTCTCACCGACACCCCGCTGGCTCTGATGTGGTGGGCCTGGATCCTCCGCTCTCTTGGGGGTCTGTAGAGCAAGGCTGAGTATCTGGGGTCCCAACCCCTTCCAAACATGAAAGGCTGCAAGCAGGAGGCACAGAGCTCAGGGGGACGGTGTGCAGCCCTTGTTAAGACACCCAAGCTTGGGAACCAAAATCCCAGGTCATACTCTGGCCCAGGGCAGCAACCCTGAGTCATCTGGAGTTGCCTGCAGAGGGCTGGGATAGCCAGGGAGGTGGAGGAAGGCATTCCAGCCCTTTCTGCCCTCTACCTGAGGAATCCCTTCTGCCCCTCTCGCCCTCCTCTTTCCCTGCCTACCCTCTTTCTATCATTCAGGGCTCAGCTGACATGTCACCTCCTCCAGAAAGCCATCCATGTTCCCCCCAAACTGAGTTAGGGGATCCTCCTCTAGACGCCCAGTGCCCTAAGGGTTTTCCCCATCCCTAAGGGATGTCATAGATGAACTATGCATCTATCTCCTCCTGTTAGGCTATGCGGGGAATGGGTCTGCACCACAGCCCTGCCGTGCAAGCACAGGGCCTGACACATACTTCAAAACATGCAAAACACAGGTGGTGTCAAAAAACTTGTATCTGGGACTTCCCTGGTGGTGCAGTGGTTAAGAATCCGCCTGCCAATGCAAGGGACATGGGTTCGATTCCCTGGTCTGGGAAGATCCCACATGCCACGGAGCAACGAAGCCCGTGAGCCACAACTACTGAGCCTGCATGCTCCAACTACTGAAGCCCACGCACCTAGAGCCCGCGCTCCGCAACAAGAGAAGCCACTGCAATGAGAAGCCCGCGCACCGCAACGAACAGTAGCCCCAGCTCTCTGCAACTAGAGAAAGCCCACGTGCAGCAATGAAGACCCAATGCAACCAAAAATAAATAAATAAATGAAATTTTTTTTAAAAAAACAAAACTTGTATCACCAATAAAGAATGTCTATCAAGATTACATAAAGACATACATTAAATTACAGTGAAATTAAGAAATTCTGTCACCACAACACCATAAATAGACTGCAAAGACAAAACTCAGAGTGGGACAAGATAGTCACATACATAAATCTCACAAAGAACTCGCATCCACAATGTATATTTTTTAGAACCTCCCACAACTCGGTAACAAATAAAACAATTTGCTTTTTAAAAAAATAAGCAGGGCTTCCCTGGTGGCGCAGTGGTTGAGAGTCCGCCTGCCGATGCAGGGGACACGGGTTCGTGCCCCGGTCCGGGAAGATCCCACATGCCGCGGAGCGGCTGGGCCCGTGAGCCATGGCCGCTGAGCCTGCGCGTCCGGAGCCTGTGCTCCGCAACGGGAGAGGCCACAACAGTGAGAGGCCTGCGTACCGCAAAAAAAAATAATAATAATAAATAAAATAAGCAAAAGGCCTGGATAGACATTTCACACGGAGGAAATTCTAAAGGCTGGGGAACCTCTAATAGATGTCCAATATCCTCAGTCACTGGGAAAATGCAAATGAAAAAGCACAAGGAGGTCCCGGTGTACACCCATCAGAGGGGCTAAAATCAAACGTTGAGACAGGAACTTTAATTCTTCTTCGGTGGGAAAGCAAAAAGCTGTTTGGAAATTTGTTTCTACGAAAGCCTGCCCTTTGCAATTCCACTCCTAGGTACATACCCAGCAGACACGTACATATGTGCCCGCCAAAGTCACAGAATATCTAATGGCAGTGAAAATGAACCAGCCCCCAATTACACACAAAAACATGCGCCTCTCACACAATGCTGAGTGAGAGAAGCCAGACCCAGGAAATATACACTGTGTGACTCCACTTAATACAAATACAAAAACACCCACAACTCATCTATGCTGGTGGAGGTCAGGACAGTGATGGGGGTGGGGTAATGGCTGGGAGGGGGCATGAGGGAGAATTCTGGGGCATTGGGGATGTTTTCCATCTTCATCTCGGCGGTAGGCACATGGGTGTATATGAATGGAAAAACTCAATGAGAGTGCAGCGGAGATGTGCCCTTCACTCTGTGTAGGTATGGCTTAAGAAAAGTTTTAAAATCATAGGCAAAACTAAAAAAATTCTTTTGTACGCATTATGTAATAAAACAAAGCCAGGAGAGGGTCAGACACAAGGACAGTTGTCACTTGTGGGGGGCAGGGCTGGGCAGCAGCCCAATACCCAGCACTGTGGCCACATCGCCCTCACACGCCCTGGGCCAAGGCTCCCTCCTCCTCCCATCTCGGGGCACCGGAGTGGAGCAAGGCCATCACTGGGCTTCACTTCATGTCGTACAGTGGAAGGTCACCAAGTCACCGCCCAGCAGTGCCAGACGTTTGCTGTGTGACGTTGAGCAGGTTGCTTCACTCCTCTGAGCCTCAGGTTCCCAGTCCTTGGGCCCTGTGGGAAGGTGTGTCAGCCTTGGCGGGGTGTTGAATCCTAGCTCCGTCAAATGCAGGGATGTGGCCTGGGGGAGTGGCTATACCCAGCCCCCCAACCCCGGTCCTCAGTGGCCCCATGAGTAAGTGGGGGTTTTAATAACACCCCCAGCTGGGGGATCCAATGAGGTCTCACAGGCCCCGCCCCCAGCACACAGGAGGCCCTCAATGAGGGGAAGCTGCCCTTCTCCCAGGACGATCTCCGCTCTGCCTCCCACCTGGTCCCCCGCATGCCAGTGGGAGAGGTGTCGCACAAAGCTATCGGGGTTCCCATCTCCCTGCGCTGCCCTGGGGACCCCCGTCTCCAAGCATCCTCTCCAACCACGCAGAGGTTCAGAGCTGCCAGACCACCGGCTCCTTCCCTGGAGAACTGTGCTCAGCCCCAGGGAGCAGGGGACTCATTCGTGCCAGGGGAGACTACCCTGGGAGCTCGGGCAACCACTCTAGATGATTCCAACTTACACAGACAGAGCCAGGTCCCTGGAAGCTGCAGGCCCACCTGTCCCAGCCGTCAGAGCCCACTAAGGGCCTGGGCGCCTCTGCCCTGACTTTCCTTAACAAGGAGAGGGCGCCCAGCAAATCTCTGAGGGCATGAAACAGCATTTCGGGAGTTTCAGGAAGGTTTCCATCCCACGGGGACATTCCTGGGAGGACGAGGGGAAGGAGGCAGGGCTCCAGGCCCTTTAGACAAATGCCATCCATGTGGAGGGCATGGGCTGTTTCGGATTAAAAGGATGACTGCCTGCTTAATGACTCTGGGAGGTCTTGGGGGAGGGGGTCAGCCCCTGAATCCATAAACACAGTGGGACTGACACCAGATACATCCTTCCTGGTAAGATTCACTCAACAAACATTGCCACTCCGTCCTCGGTACCCACAGGGTTGGTGCTGGACACTGGGGACAGAGAGGCAACGAAAGTCCCCCGGAAAGTAGGGACCTTGTGTGCTCTGCCCCCTGCTACAGTCTAAGTGTCTAGCACATAGTAAGGATGCAGTACAGGTTTGTTGAGTGACTAAGCCATCTCCCTCCTCAGGAGCTCACAGTAGGTGGACAAGACAGAAGAACAGGAGAGCAGCGCTCCTGCCTTCGATGGCTGCATGCTGGGAAGGCCCAGCCTGGGGAGGTGAGTACTAAGTCCCTGTTTTCATGCCTGTGGTGACAGAGGCCTCACTGCCTGCTGGACAGCACGGACCAAGGAAACGCTTCCCCACAGTGAGCACCTCACCCTTTTGTTCCAGATCCAGGTATTTCCAATGATTATGTGTTCCATAAAGTCTCCTGAACTGGGAAAGGGAGGAGGAAACACCCCTGCCAGGTGTCTTTCCTCTGCAAACCCCACCTTCTCCCTGCCCCCGTTCATCTTACAAAGACCTCAGATTCCGGGGCCCCTCAGGTATCCATCCTCCAACCCATTTAGGAGCATCTGCCCTGACAAGTCCCTCCCCCAAGGTAAGAGCCCAGCAGGCCTGGGGAGGATTCTCTGTCCTTGGCTCTCCACAGGCCCCAGGAGAAGGTCCATCCCCTGAGCAAATCCCTGAGGGCCACACCAGGTCCCGGAGCTCTGCCCCACCCCAGTTCTGCTCAGTAGCTGAACTCAACTCAAATCTAGCTGCCCAGCCTCCAAGCCTTTGCCCTTGAACTCACCTCTCCCTGGAATGCCCTCCCTCACTGCCCCCCATCCAAATGGATGCAAATATTGAAAGCCCGCCTCAAACGCCACATCCTTGCAGCCACAATCTCTCTGCTCCAGCTGCCTGTTCCCACATCCCTTCGCTTATGCCCCACAGGACCCTGGTCTCATCTGAGCACCTGTGGGTTTCTTGGGAGCACAGCGGCTCAAACTCACCGAGAGCCCTGGGGAGGGGGTGTGGTTGAGAGCACTGGCTTTGGAGTCACGCCATCTAGAACCTGAATGCCACCTCTGCCACATTTATGCTGTGTGGCCTCAGAGACAGATTCCTTAACCTCTTTGAGCAACAGTTTTCTCATCTGTAAAATGGGGACAATTGTACTTCTTACCAAGATTATTGTAAAGATTAAATAAGTCAAAATCCTGGAACACAGCCTCACACACAGGAGGTTCTAACAGAGAACAGTAATAAGACTAACAATAATGGTCATAATGATACTATCATTCCATAAGCACCTGGTGAATTTTCATGAATGCAAGCGAAACCCCAGCTCCCACTGCCCCTGCACCTCGGGGGCAGGCCTGTCCCTCATCCACACCTGACCCTGCTGTGCACAGGCCCCGAGTTGAGCAGGACTCAGGAAATGATTATAGCAGGAAGGCAGGCAGGCAGGGGGCAAAGGAGGAGGAAACCCCCTCCCATAACTGATAACCCAAAAGGTAAGACAAATGCCAAAGATTTTACAGCTCCGAGTCCTAACTAGAAATCAGAGGAAGAAGGTGTCTGCCAGGTCACACACACACAGACACACACACACACACCCCGAGGGGCTGGGCTGCCAATCCAACGCCTTCCCCTAAGCCTGGCAAAATGCAACTCCGAGGCGAGGGTGGGTCTCTCAGGGAACACTGACTGGCCCCCGCCCACAGGCACTGGGTGGCCTGCCGGTCACCATGCCCAGCCACTGCGTGCTCCCCGCACCTTGCCACCCCCAGCGCTGCGGGGCTGGGTGTGCTCACCTGAGACGGCCCCTGCTGGACCATACACATCACTGGCGCCATCCAGGGTGTCCCAGCATCCGGGCCTCTGTCCCCCACAAGGATGGCTCACCATGCATCCACCCAGTTTCCTCCCAGGCGGGAAGGGGCCTCACCTGGCCCACCCAAGGGGGCAGCAGCTCCCAGCACAGCAGCCAGGCCTCGGGACAGCTCCTTGTGTGCTCACTGATGGCTCCGCTGCACGAGGCACCAGGAGGGGCCTGGCCCGCCGAGGCGGTACCCTCCGCCCAGCTCCCTCCACCAGGCTCTCAGCAATCTCACTTTACATACAGGGAAACAACGCTCCAGGACATCAGAGAACCAGACTGTGGGCTGCAGGGCACGTGAGGTCAGAGGCCCATCCACATCTGTGTCCCCAGGGCCACAGAGCCCACTTCAGCCAAACCCAGCAAGTGTTTCCTGCCCTGAATACATCACTAATCACATTGATCGAAGGGCAGCAAATCAATCAAGGTCAAGGTCACAGCAGCCCTCCTATTTTATTTGCTCCCCTGATGCCCCACCCTGGCTTCCTCCACCACGAAGTAGAAGGTGTTCCAAGAAAACCACAGAATGTCAAGTCCCACAGGGCTGGAAAGGATTGAAAAGTTCTGTCTCAATAAAGTGCTCCAAAAAGTCAACCGTCCTACCCCAAACAAGGTAGAAATCTCCTCTGCTGCATTCCTGAAGGATGGCTGTGAGCTGCTTCTTTTCTTCTATTTTTTTTTAACATCTTTATTGGAGTGTAATTGCTTTACAATGGTGTGTTAGCTTCTCCTGTATAACAAAGTGAATCAGCTGTATGTATACATATATCCCCATATCTCCTCCCTCTTGCATCTCCCTCCCACCCTCCCCATCCCACCCCTCTAGGTGGTCACAGAGCACCGAGCTGATCTCCCTGTGCTATGCGGCTGCTTCCCACTAGCTCTCTATTTTACATTTGGTAATGTATATATATGTCCATGCCACTCTCTCACTTCGTCCCAGCTTACCCTTCCCACTCCCCGTGTCCTCAAGTCCGTTCTCTACGTCTGCATCTTTATTCCTGTCCTGCCCCTATGTTCTTCAGAACCATTTTTATTTTAGATTCCATATATATGTGTTAGCATATGGTATTTGTTTTTTCTCTTTCTGACTTACTTCACTCTGTAGGACAGACTCTAGGTCCATCCACCTCACTACAAATAACTCAATTTCGTTTCTTTTTATGCCTGTGTAATATCCCATTGTATGTATGTGCCACATCTTCTTTATTGTGAGCTGTTTCTTGATTACCTCAGGAATGAGCAGCTCACTCTTGTCCTTTTTAATGCTCTATTGAAGTATAATTCACATACCATACAATTCACCCATTTAAAGCCAATGCTATTTAATTTATTCACAGAGTTGTGCAAATATCACCACAATTTTAGAACATTTTCATCACCTCCAAAAGAAACCCTCTATTCCCCCACACTTTCTCCACCCCAGCCCCCAGTAAACTAGCAATCATTCTGTCTCTACAGATTCGCCTGTTCTGAACAGTTCACATAAATGGACTCCATGTGGACTTCTGTGTCTGGCTACTTTCACTGAGCATCATGCTTTCAGGGTCCATCCATGCAGTAGCACATGTCAGTACCTCATCCTTTTTACGGCTGAATAATACTCCATTGTGTAGATGGACCACATGTTATCTAACCATTCATCTGTCACTCATCACGGACATTTGGTTCCACGTTTTGACTCTTATGAATACCACTCTTGTGAACTTCTGCATACAAGTTTTCACAGGGATCTGTGTTTTCATTTATCTTGGGTGTATACCTAGGAGTGTCACTGCCAGGCCACACATATGGACTCTATGTGTAACCGTTCGGGGAACCGCCAGGCTGTTTTCTACAGGAGCTGCACCATTCTACCTTCCCACCAGCACTATAAGAGGGCTCCCATCTCCCCACACCCTGGCCAACCCTTGTCACCGTCTGTCTTTTGGATTACAGCCATCCTAGTGGGTGTGAAGTGGCATTTCATTGTGGTTTTTACTTGCATTTCCTGATGTTGAATGATGTCAAACATCTTCTCGTGTGCTCCCTGGTCGTCTGTATACCCTGTATGGAGAACATGTCTATTCAAGTCCTTTGCCCGTTTCTTTAAGGGGCTGCCTGGTTTCTGGTTGTTGCTCCGCTCACGTTTCAGTTGGGTTGCTTCTCTTTTGGTTATTGGATTGTAAGAGTTCTTTACATATTTTACATGCAAGTCCCTCATGAGATCAGCAAATGCTTTCTTCCATTTCGTGTGTTGACTTTTCACTTTCTTGACAGTGTTTCTTGACGCACGGAAGTTTTTGATTTTGATGGAGTTCAATTTAACTTATCTATTTTTTTTCTTTAGTTGCCCAGGCTTTTGGTGTCATATCTAAGAATCCTTTGCCAAATCCAAGGTCACAAAGACCTACGTCTATGGTCTCCTGTAAGAGTTTCATTATTTTTAACACTTACATTTAGCCCTCTGATCCATTTTGAGGTAGTTTTTGCTTCTGGTGTGAAGGAAGAGTCCAAACCCAGTCTTTTGTATGTGGATGTCCAGCTGGCCCAGCATCGTTTGCTGAAAAGACTGTCCTTTCCCCTCGGAATGATCTTGGCACCCTGTGGAAATAGCTGACCACAGACGTATGAGTTTATTTCTAGAATCTCAACTCTGTTCCATTGCTCTCCATGTCCACCCTCGTGCCAATACCGTAGAGTGGAGATGACTGTTGCTTTGTAGTGAGTTTTGAAGTTGGGAAGTGGGAATCCTAGGCTGCCTCTTTTTCAGTATTGTTTCGTCTCTCCTGGGTTCCTTACGATTCCAGTGAATTGCAGGGTCTGTGTGTTACCCCAATTCTTGATCAGTATGAACCCGCAGGAAAGACTGCACCCAGGGCTCCTGTAAACTTCCATGTCCTTCACTCTGAGGCAAGTTTTTCAGCCATAAAGGATCAGATTAAACCTGATCAAATCCAATCAGTACATTTAGTCATTACCAGGGTGTAACTCAAGTGACCGCTGCCCTGTGAACCTGCCTGGTGTGACCAAGTCCCCAGACTGGGACTGAAGAAAAGAGGATGGAGAAGACATGGCAGGCGCTGGACTCCTGGGCCATCTCGGGAACGGCCACCACCCGCCCCACCACCCAAGCCAGGGACAATGACCCCCCGGCTCGGCATCACGTTAACCGTGATGACCACACTCTGGCTCCCTCGGAAAAGCAAAGGACGACGATGGTGTGATTTTTATGCTAAAGATATTCTAAGCCTGAACGGCTTACGCGTCCTCAGTAGCAGGCAGGGCAGTCTGTACGTGTGAGGACATTCATAAATGCCCCTCTGCGGCCAGGGCAGGGCGGCAAAGCTACACGGATGATAAAAAGCCGAGATATCACGCAATATCCTCGGCACAGACACACGGAGGTGTGGACGGAGCTCGGAGAAGGCGAGATGCAGCCTCTGCGTCTCGTCCCCAGGACCGCGGGCAACGCGTTCACCCTGCTCATCACATCGTTTCAACTGACTCCACGACTCCGTGGGGCTCAGGGGGCCCTTGACGGCCAATATCACTGCTTCACTGCTGGGGAGCGGCCGGGCGGGGGTGGAACCCACTTCTGCCAGGGGCTCGCTGGGTTTCTGAAAAACATCTTGTGACTTCCAGCCCGGGCACTGGGGGGGGGCAGGGCCTGCTGGCAGAGCTCACGGAACAAACGTCCTCAAGGCTCCAGAATAACGGGTCTCCCAAACCAACGTGCTGCTTTCAGCTCCCGCAGCCTGTTTTCTTCACGACTCATGAAGGTCCCCGGAACTGGGGCCGGGGACTGTGCCTGGAACGGGTGGAGCCACGCCCTTGGAGCTGGACCGCCTTCAAGAGTCCTGTCCAGCATCCCTGGAACCAGGCTGAAGTGGGTCTTCCCTATACATTCTAGGAACCTACCCAAAGCACAGAACCATCACTCTAAGATGCAAAACACACTGGTGGCGACCAGCTGCTCCACGGCAGATTAAACATATAACAATATCATACATGTGATACGATTACGAGAAATTCCGAAGCCACTAAAAAGGCTCTATAGGGACTTCCCTGGTGGCACAGAGGTTAAGAATTCGCCTGCCAATGCAGGGGACACGGGTTTGAGCCCTGGTCCGGGAAGATCCCACATGCTGCGGAGCAACTAAGCCCGTGCGCCACAATTACTGAAGCCTGCGCGTCTGGAGCCTGTGCTCTGCAACAAGAGAAGCCACTGCAATGAGAAGCCCACGCACTGCAACGAAGAGAGCCCCCACTCGCCGCAACTAGAGAAAGCCCGTGCATAGCAACGAAGACCCAACGAAGAAAGGAAAGAAACGAAAGAAAGAAAGAAAGAAAGAAAGAAAGAAAGAAAGAAAGGAAGGAAGGAAGGAAGGAAGGAAGGAAGGAAGGAAGGAAGGAAGGAAGGAAGGAAGGAAGGAAGGAAGGAAAGAAGAGAGGGAGGGAGGGAGGGAGGGAGGGAGGGAGGAAGGAAGAAAGAAAGGAAGAAAGAAAGGAATGAGAGAGAGAGAGAGAAAGAAAGAAAGAACCATCTTCATCAAACGTGAGTCCCACACACCACTCGCCTATGTGACCTCCGTGAGAAGCACGAGGTCAGGTACGTTTAGGGCTCCCTACCTGGCAGGGAACCGAAGATTCCCAAGGGGCGGTGGGGTACAGGAAGGGGCTGCTGCAGAGGTGTGGGCAGAGTGAGGGGAGCCAGCCGGAGATGCTGAAGCTCCCAGGGCTGGCAAAGGCGGGGAGCTGCTCACCCCTCGTCCTCAGGAACAGGGGAGGGAGCGTGTACAGACCCTGAAAGGTTCGCCAGAGAGAGCTCCTCAGCAGGAGCTGTGGATGGAGAGACAGGGGCACGGCCCCCCCGGCCCAGCAGGGAGGGGACCGGAGCAATGGACACCCCAGCCTTACTCCACTCTGCCCACTGATCCCGGGTCCGGGCCTCCCACGGGTGAGTCAACAGGAGCCAGCGATGGAGGGCATCCTCCCCGGCACAGAGCTCGGGGGAGGGCAGTGAGCAGAGGGGTCCAGGTGCACAGGTGAATCTCGGAGAATCAGGACACGGGCCCAGCAGCACACTCCACAGACACGTTTAACTCCGTTCACTCCTGCCCCTTCCCGAAGTTACTGACCTTTCCTCCTGCAACGTTGGGTTCCCCTGACCTAGAACAGTTAATGACGTAGGACAAAGCGTATCCTTCAGTAGGTGAAATGAACCTAGTGCACGGACTATATGACCTCAGTGTGGGGACAGAGGGAAACCTGCATTGTGGACAACTAAAGAGGGTTTTCATTTTGTCCTTAGCGCTTCTTTTTTTGCCCCCAATTCAATGATTTTTAGTAACTTTCCTGAGTGGTGCATTAATCAGCTTTAAAACATTTTCTTCCGCCAGTAAGACCCCTCACGCCTCGCTACACACACCACACCCCCTTCTCATCACCAGCCCCCCGGCAACCACGAATCTACTTCTGTCTCTATGGATTTGCCTGTTCTGGACTTTCACACGATGGAATCGTACAATAAGCGGTCTTTTCTGTTTGGCTTCTTTCACTGCACACCATGTGTTCAAGGTTCACCTGTAACACAGGATGCATCTGTAGTTCATTCCTTCTTAAGGGCTGAGTCACCGTGCACCGTGCACCATACGGTCTGTGCATTCACCCCGCTTACCAGAGCATTTCCACCCAGAAACCAGCGAGAGGAGCCCCACTCTCCAGAAAGACGGCCGACTAGGGGAGGCACTCCACGGCTGTGCGAGCAACCTCGGACCCAGCCAGCTCCAAACTGCCCCAGCTTGCCTCACTGCAACCCCTTTCCCCAAGCTTGTGCCTGAGCACTAGCATTTCCTTAGCATCTTCCTTTATGGCGGCTCACTTTTTAAACTTAAATACATTTATTTTGAAAAGAAAATTCATATTTACTCATATTCACACTTTAAATGTAAAAATACTATCACTTGCCCGAAAAGAGTAAGAACCCCCCCAAAATCAACACCATGCAAACATGACAACCTGGCTCCAGGCTATGCTGAGCGGTTCTCCCTCAGGGAAGCAGGTGCAGGGAAGAGCTAGAACACAGTACCTTCTCAAGCGGGGCGGGGGGGGGTGGGGGTCGAGGCCTCTAGAAGCAGCGGTACAGCTGCTCGCCCACCACCCAAACGGAAGGTGCACCTGCCGCTTCTGAGGCCCTGTGCTGCCAACTCTGAAACTCCGGCTTCCAGGATCCCCAAGTGCGGAGGCTTGGAACCTCCCAGAAGCCGTGGTGGGAAGCTCCCGCAGAATCCCTGGCATCCGCTGGTCAATTCCTTCCACGTGCACCCATGACACTCGGAGGCGTGCCAGGCCCCGAGCAGACATTTGGGGCCGGGGGGCGGTGGCGGAAGAGCAGTCTGGATCTGTTCTGACTTCTAGGTCCTTGAACGTTTGGGCCATTTCTTATTCCCATGAGTCACCCCAGGGTTGGGCTCAGCGCTGAGTATACAGCAGGTGTTCATTCAATGTAGAATGAATGACACACAGATGCGTGGATGAATGAGCTAGCTGGTCAGAGAGAAAAGACAGGCTAAAATGACCCACCTGAAGACTACTCACACAGTGAGAAAGGGGCTGAGGTCTGAGCACAGGGCCTCTTGTCAGGAGGTGAAGGAAATCTCGGTGGACAAGGCAGCTTCTGGGCTGATTTACAAACAAGACGTTTAACCTCTAGTGATGGTGGAAGGGGAAAAGTTTTAAAAAGACACAGGAACAGAAGCTGGGAAAAGAGGCTCCAGCGTTCCATCCACTCCTGAGGGACGGGGGCAGCAGGGAGGGCTGTTTGGGGAGGCCCCGGAATGCCATCCTTAAGGCTGTGCTTGGGTCCTGCAGACAGTGGGAGCCACTGAATGTTCTTGAGCGAGGGTGGCCTGATCAGACTGGGCTCTAGCATGACTCGTCCGGCAGCAGGTGTGCAAGGGAGGGAGACTGGAGACGGGAGGACTCCCCCCACCACCTCCACTCCCATCCCACGCCCGGTGACTTCTACACTTGCTGAAACCCTCCCAAATCACCGACAACACCTCCTTCTCCCAACCCACGACGTGCCATTATCAGAGGCCCCCCGACTACCCCCTCCGACGTGCACCTAAGATCACCCGCTCTGCCCCAAGGCCACCACGCTACCACGTGCCAGCAGAACCTCTCCCTGGACCACTGCACCAGCCACCCAACCGGTCTGGCAGCCCCTCGGACCGTCCACAATTCCTTCAGCCACAGGAGGGGCCTCGTAATCCACGACACACCACGTCACCCCCAAACGCCGACACGAGCGCCCCAAGGCTCCCCTTCCACGCCAGCCCCCCAGAGCCTGCTCCCAAGTTCACCAGCAAGAGGAAGCCGAGGGCAGCAGACCGGGACCACCGAGCAAGCGGTCGTGGCGCCTATTTCGTGCAGGTGCAGGAGCGCCCCCCTGAAGCCGCTCTCTGTGATGTCACCCCCAGGGACTCCCCCAAGCTGGAAACATCTCCAGGGCCCCGGTGGCCCCAAGCTGGGATGGCCCCATGGCCATCGGGGAGGTGGCCCCACATGGCCTCACGCCGGCGGGAGGGAACAGGGAGCAGAACACCAGGCGGAACGCCGCCTCATTAACATTCGTTACAGTCTCACCAACTGCCCACCCCCGGCGGGTCCTGGGGGAACCAGCGGAGGACAGCCGTGAAAAACGGACTCATTAAGATGTTAAATAATTCAACAACGAGCAGCCCTGCCAAACCCGCACGCTTTCTGCTCTGCAGCGGCATCAACGCTCGCCCAAGGCCTGGCCACCTCCGCGGGCCTGCCCAGCCCAGGGGATGGGCCTCGCCGGCCACGGAGCCACGGAGCCACGGAGCAGCATGGCACCTCCAACAAGGAGGGAGATGGCGAGCCTTCGTCTGCA
The DNA here is from genome assembly GCF_964374135.1 of Grampus griseus. Taxonomy (NCBI): domain Eukaryota; kingdom Metazoa; phylum Chordata; class Mammalia; order Artiodactyla; family Delphinidae; genus Grampus; species Grampus griseus. Next base: position 101,762,266 of record NC_139004.1, on the reverse strand, counting down.
GCTCATCGCTCATTTCAGCAAGGCCCCCCGAGGTGCTCACAGCTTATTTCAATAATGCTGATGTCGCCCAAGGCAGTCGGGGAACGTGACTTCGGGACGGGAACATGTCTGTGGAGAGAGAACCCAGACGGGTGGGGCTTGGGCCAGTGTGGCCTGTCCACAGGGACAGCATTGCTCCACTTCGGGGCCACATCTTTTGAGAGCCCTGGAAAACATCGCCTAGGACAGAGGTGGCCTCTCACCAACACTGGGTGCCCAGGGAAGAAAACATCCTAATAATTACTCACTGAATCGAGCGACTAATTAATAATCAAGCCTATTTTCTGCAAAGTGAGGGCTCGCCTGAAAGCAAGGGCTGACTTACTTCTCCGGTTTCTTTTATTGTCTCGGAGCAGTTCCCCGAAAAGCAGCACCAGATTTGTCTGAAGGTGCATTTCAACCTTACAGAACCTTCTCCCCAAGTGTGAAGGGCATGGCCCACCTGGACACCCACGTCCTGGGACGTGTGGCTAAATGAGCCTTGGGGACGTCCAGCCACCTGCCCCTCACAGGTCCCTTCATCCAGATCCGTGTGGATGGGCTTTGGCTGCCAGCTCCCGTTACTATAGTTAGCTGCCAACTTGGGAAGACTTGTTTCTTAAACTGGCATCACAAGCCACTTACCCCGTGGGGAAGAGAAGATGTGGAGGGCGGCGAGGAGTCCGAGGGAGGCCAGGGAGCAGGGGGCCAGTAGGGGCCCACGGTGTCTGGCTCTGAGGCCATGGGAAGGCCTCCAGCAGAGACCAGCGAAGACAGCGTGGGGATAGAGGGGGCGTTTCTACCCCTGAGCGCTGTGCCAGGTCCCGGGGGCAGAGGCCAGGCCTTCCCAACCTGGCCAAGGTGGGATCACCTGGGGGCGGTGCCCAGAGGGTCATGCCTGCCTGGCCATGACCCCGGGGTGGGCACGGGGCCCAGGCTTGCCTGCTCCCTGGGCCATCGGCCTGTGCAGACCCCTCTGGCTCAGTGAGAACAATGACAGGCCCAAGACCCTGCAGGAGGAGCCAGAGAAAAGGCAGAGGAGGGACAGAGCACCCTCACGCTCAGCCCTACAGCATCTCTGTGAAGCAGGTGGGGGGCCCCTCCATGTGAGCAGCAGAGCCGGGGGTCCCACCCTTGCAGCCCACCGGCCACCTTGTGCCCCATTCCCCACGCGACACTGGGTCCGGGACCTCGTGAGCTCACATGGCGCAAGCTCCCGGGACCTCCGGGGACAGATGCTCGGGGACCAGACGCACGGTGGCCCTCCCGAGCACAGAGGCAGCTGCAGTCGGGGCCGCACGCGGCTCAGGGACTGACTCCAAGGGGCTCCTGCACCAGCATCTGCCACAGAAAGGACGTTCCGCCTGCAATCCGTGACGTGGGAGACGAGGCTCGGCGCCCACGGTGACGAGGTTCACAAGGGACCCCAGGGCCAGGCAGCTGGCAGATCCGGCAGCTCAGTGTGTTCCGGAGATGCGCCAAGACCCGCCCAGGGCAGGAGCCCCCAGAGCAGAGAAGCAGGGGGGAGAAGCAGCAGCCGGCCCAGCCCACAGCCCGGCATCCCCAAGAGGACTTTGTTTTTATTGTGATAGAAGATGCCTAACATGAAATTCACCATTTTGCAGCGCACAGCTCGGTGGCATTAAGTACATCCACGTTGCCGTGCAACCATCACACCCTCATCTCCAGAACCCTTCACGTTCCCAAACTGAAACCCTGTGCCCGTTAACCACTAGCTTCCCATGCCCCCGCCCCTGGTACCCACCATCTACTTTCTGTCTCTATGGATTTGACTGCTCTAGGGGCCTCATATAAGTGGAATCATACACTATTTGTCGTTTTGTGTCTGGCTTATTTCGCTGAGCATAATGTCCTCAGGGTCCACCCATGTTGCGGCAGGTGTCAGCATGCCCTTCCTTTTTAAGGCTGAGTAATATTCCATCGATAGACCACACTTTCTTTATCGATTCATCTGTTACTGGACACTTGGCTTGCTTCCACCTTTCGACTATTGTGAATAGTGCTGCTATGAACATGGATGTACAAATACCTGCTTGAGTCCCTGCTTTCAATTATTTTGGGTACATGCCCAGAAGTGGACTAGCTGGCTCATACGGTAATTCTACGTTTAAGTTTTTGAGGAACCGCCATACTGTCTTCCATAATGGCTGCACCATTGTGCATTCCCACCAGCAGTGCAGAAATTGCAAGGCGCCAATTTCTCCACATCCTCGCCCACTGGAAAAGAGTTTCTAGAAGCAAACTCTGGGGTATGAGCTCTGTGGCAGGCGATGAAAAACATTCCAAGGTCAAATAGGTTTGGGAATCAGTGGGCATTGTTTCTTTCCCACAGGACTCCTGAGAACTGTTAATACCCCTGTGAGCTCAGGGACCAGACAACGTCAGTGCAGCTGCTCCAAACTCTGCAGGCTTTCATCAGACTTGCTGAGGAAGCTGTGCTCCGAGAGGGTAGCCCAGGGACTGGCCGGTCCCCACGTCACAGGCCCACAGCACCGTAAGCACAGAAACGGAGTCAACGTTCAGAAACTTTTGCGGCCGTCTGACGGTGCCCCGACAGCCAAAGCAGGATTTTGTATTTCACCAAAGCATCCATCTCGATGGCTTGAAAATAAAAAAAGGAACTGGGGAGGGGGTGGGGGAGGGCGTCCCCGTAAACGTGCACATCAGGAGCTGGCCCGCCTGCCCGGCCATGCTTTGCAAATAATCACCCAGAATGTAATCTCTTAAGGAAAAAATAAATGCCTCGCTGCATAATTGGCCTCTTCCGAGCTGGAGCTGCAGATGCAGGAGGAAATCACGGAACGGCAGAAGCTCAGGTTTAGAAGAACCCCTAAAAGGCTCAAGTTCTCCCTCTGAGATGCGAATCCTCTAGATTGTAGGCAAGTGGCTGCCCAGCCTCTGCCCATTCCCCTCTGCTGGAAAGGGGGGTCCCCAGCCCTTGGGCCAGCCTCCTCCTTCCCTGGTGAGTGACAAGGCTTTACCACACACTGAGCAGAACCCTCCTGTGCAGAGGGACTCCCGGTGGCCGAATTCCTCGGGGCTGGCAGACCTGCCATGTGAGAAGGAAGCTGGGAATGGACGGGAGAGGCGGGCGGGTCCGGCCCTTCCCTGCCTGTCACACCAGATCCGGAATCCAAGCTTCTACATACGAGAGATACGCTTGGGACACCAGGGAGAGTGTGGCCCTCTGCAGAAGTCAAAACAAAGGCATTAGAGGGAAAAGGGAAAGCTTATTAATTTTTGGGCCCTATTCCAGACTCCACACCTGGCCCATTTCAGCATTTTCGGAATTGACAGACTCAGGCAGAAGGAGGGAAGGGAGAAGGACATCTTGTGCCCTAGAAATTCACTGCCCCGAGCCACCTACCGAGGTGACGCTGATTTAGAATCACAGGACATTAATTAACTTTGGGAGGAAGAGGGAGGCCAGCGCCAGGTGGGGTTCAGAGCTGGGCTCTGGGGCTGGATGGTGGGGCTGAGTCCTCACCGGGCCACAGAGCCACTGGGCGACCTTGAGCAAGTTACTTAACCTCTCTGAACCTCTAGTTCTTTATCTCAGCAATGAAGACAAGAAGAAGCCTCCTGAGACTGCCGGGAGGCATAACTGGGGGAAGGCAGGAAGTGGTCCATCCGGGGCGGCACAGAGCAAGAGGGGGTGACAGGGGCCCTCGGAACTAGCAACCTTAACTCTCCACCCAGGCTGGAAGTCCCCGCTACAGCTGGTCCAACCAGAGGGAGGGAGGAGACCGGCCCTGCCCCGGCCCTCCAGGTCAGAAGGAAGAAAGATGCTCGCCACACCTAGGTACCAGGCCCGGGAGGAGCAGTGACAGCGCCTGAGAAATCACGGGTCTTCGGCAGGTCCAGGGCCCAGGCCCAGCGCAGCCGGGATGCCTGCGCTCCCAGGAGAGATGCGGGACGGGGCGCTGCACGCGCATGGGGGCTTCCGCCTCCTGACTTCACCCAGCCGCTTTTCCATTGTTCCCAGGTGCTGGAACCGGCACCATTTACATACTCTTCGCTACTGTGTTAGGCAAATATTATATCCACTTCTGCAATGCCCGCCAGAGTGTGGTTTAGGGTTCAACCAGCGCTCAGAGTCACACAGTTGTCGTAGGCCACCGTCCACGGAAAAGGACCCGGGACGGAGGTACAGCTTCCCAGCAGGGCTCCTCCTCTGTGCAGCCACCTGGCACCTCCACCTCTAGGGGACCAGTCAGGTGCGAGGAGGTGAGATACACACCTGGCAGGTGTGGGAGCTACCCTAGTTTGAAACCTTCATGCCCCATGGTGACCAGCACCTCCACTCACAGCCCCACCGGCAAAGCGTCCAGGATCCCAAGGGACATGGCCAGCCCAAGAGCCACCAGGCTCCCGAAGCCCAAGCCTGGCGGCCCACCAGGTACGTAGGGCCCCACCCCGTCCACATGCAATTACCAACCAAGAGATGCTTTACCTTAAGCAATGCTGCCTAGCAAGAGAGGTGACAGTTACCTGGTTCCCAGGAAAACAGCTAGAAAGTTAAGCAAAGGTCAAATTCTCATGCAAAAGAAAGGGTTCCCATAATCCACACCTATGACTCTTGGTTAATACCATTACATAGACGTTAACGCGTTTATGGCCACTAGGATTGGCATTACCCCATGGGACACGAATGTCCCTTTTATCCCCTAACCAAGTAGAATTCCCTTCTGACCTGTTCATTTTATGGTCCCCACAGTACCTTTGGATCCTGGGGATTTAATGTAACTTTACACTGAATGACATTCAATGTCTGTGTTTACTACACCAAAGACAGAACAGTATTTTACCAGAAGCATTTCCCTCCCTCTAAATGCATGACATGAGGAGTTACCACTAGATAGGATTTTATTAGATTTTGTTATGATTTGGGCCTACTTTTCTCTCTTTGGAACACATGGGCAGTGTAAAAACGAAAGTTCATCAAATAGGATTCAATATGCATATATTTACTAGGCAGGCTGTAAGCGCCAGAAACACTTCCAGTCACACGTTCAGCAAATATTCATTCATTCATTCACATGTTAGAAAACACGTGTGAGACACAGGCTGGGAGAGACTAAGAAAACAAAACAAGGCCCCTGCCATCACGAGTCTCAAAATGGGGATTCAGAAGGACACGTAAGTGAGTGGCTTGTCAGGGCTCTGATGAAGGTGTATCCACAGGGCAATGAAAGCAAGGATGAGAGAGAAACTGCCTCTGCCTGGTGAAGGAACAACTTAGCTTGGGTTCTGAAGAATGAACAGGAGTTCCCTACATGAATGGGCATTCTAATCAGAGGGAACAGCATGCGCAAAGGAACGGAGGCAGGACAGAGACTCAAAAGCAAGAAAAGCTTTGATGATCTAGTGCATAGGATGCAAGAAGAATCTAGAAAGGCTATGTGATTCATTAATTCATCACTTGTTAATTAGACAGGCAAAATAACTTAGAAATTAAGAATGTAGACTCTGAAGCCAGTCTGTCTGGGTTTGAATCCCAAATCTGCCATCTAGTACCTGTGTGACCCCGGATTAGTTACTGAATCTCTCTGTGCCTCAATTTACTCATGTGCAAAATGAGAACAATCATACTCAGATCACTGTTCATTCGTTCAGCAAATAATTGCTGAGCACCTACTGTGTACCAGGAATCATTCTAGGCATGGGGAGACGTCAGGGAGCAAAACGAAGATTCCTGCCCCCTCGTACCTCACGCTCTAGTGGGGGACGGGAGAGGGAGCAGAGGACGTGCAGTTAGACAGGAGGGCGAGCGGTGACGAGGACAGATGGTGCAGGGCCTGCACCCACGCACCCTGGGTGAAGCGGGAGCCGTGGGGCCCTGAGCAGAGAGGGTCGAGGGCCGACTTGGGTCTCGTCGGACGCTGTGGCTGAGGGCTGAGCCGGGAGACCACTTAGGAGGTTGGTGGGGGCGTGGCCCAGGCGGGGGTGGGGAGGGGTCGGATTCTGGGCTATTCCCCGCCCCCCAAATCTGGAGCCCACCCCCAGGCCCAGCAGCCTCCCAAGTGGGGTGAGGCCAGGAGATGCCTTCCACCCTGACCCTCCCGGCCTCCTGCGCTGCCCACCCCTCACCCGCCCCGCAGCAGGAGCCCACACATCCTCCCATTCCCCTCAGTCTCGGGGACGCTGCGGCAGGAGCTGTGATTTATTCACCCACGAGCCCCAGGCAGCCTGGCTCCTGCTAATAAATGAACTGAAAAGTCAGTCTTTTCTGCCACGAGCCCCAGGCAGCCTGGCTCCCGCTAATAAATGAACTGAAAAGTCTGTCTTTTCTGCCACGAGCCCCAGGCAGCCTGGCTCCCGCTAATAAATGAACTGAAAAGTCAGTCTTTTCTGCTCCCAGCACTACTGAGAGTCCCAGAGCCCGTCACGTGGGAACAAGGTGATGCTTTGATGACACTTGCTAAGAAGTGCAGAGTTGCTGTTTCTTCACACGGCTCACGGGAACACCCTGTTGTAAGAACTTCCCAGAAGCTTCAACTTCACTCAAGACCCCCATTTAGCAGACAGGGAACGACGGAGCAGAGAGAAGGATGGCTCTGCAGACGACCTTGCTGGGCTGGGACCGAGCTAGGCTCCTCCAAGGCCGGGCCCACCAGCCAGCCTCCCCCTCCGCAGGCACCAGGCTCTGCGAGACCGCACCTGCCCAAACCCTGACACCAGCTGCATGACCCTGGCCGAGTCAAGTCCCTGCAAAGCCTCCCTTGGTCAACCGGACGCAGGTGGCAATGACGACCTAGGTGCAGGTGGTCAGAATGTAGGGCAGTGTGCGTGAAAGGCTTGGTGAAAGGGAGACATGAAGAATTACAGCAATGACTTTCACTGACTTTATATGGAAGTAGACCTTGGAACTTTGCCAAGCCAAAATCTTACTGTGACTTGCAAAGGCCTTAACATCTTTTAAAAAAAAACTGATCTGGTTTTAAAACATTACCAACCCCCTTTGCATGGCCTGCAACGTGCCACATGATCTGTCCCTGCTGGTCCCTCCCTTTCCAGGTCGTCCCTGTCACCCCTGCCCTCCAGGCTCCAGACTCACAGGCCTCTTAGTTTTCCAAACAAGAAAACGTACGCTCACCTCAGGGCCTCTGTGCATGCTGTTCTCCCTGCCCAGAGCCGCCCCCTCCACGCAGCCCCTGCCGGTCTCCATCCCTGTCTTTCCTCAGACTTCAGCGTAAACATGAGTTCCTCAGCAAGCTCTCCCAGGCCGCTCCGGCTAAATGCAGCCCCTCACACATTTTCTCCCTGGGGTGCTGAGGACAATTTCTTTTCAGTCTGAGAACTCCCCAAGAATGTCTTCTGTGTTTTTCTGTTAACCACTAAAGCCCAGCCTGGCGCCTGGCAGGCACGGGTACAGATTATAGAATAAATAATGATGTGACGTTAGTTGGCACCACTGGTGCACACACACAGAGAATTGCATACAGTGGTGTCAAATTCTAGGTTGCCTACGTTCAAAACCCCCCTTGCCCTAAACAGCCCTTAGTTACGTGCCATTTTTTTTTTTGCGGTATGTGGGCCTCTCACTGTTGTGGCCTCTCCCGTTGCGGAGCACAGGCTCCGGACGCGCAGGCTCAGCGGCCATGGCTCACGGGCCCAGCCGCTCCGCGGCATGTGGGATCTTCCCGGACCGGGGCACGAACCCGTGTCCCCTGCATCGGCAGGCGGACTCTCAACCACTGCGCCACCAGGGAAGCCCATGTGCCAATTTTTAAGGCTATTGTTTCAGCTTGCCAAGATCTGAGCATCACAACATTGTATCAGGACTGTATGCCCTTTGATGTATATACAATACATTATGATAACAGCAGTTGGCACAAACTGATTGCTACTTAAATGTTAACTATCACTAGCATTGCCAATATCATACACACAGACCGTTCAGCCCTCCAATGTGTCCTGAGTGCACAATGGGCCAGCCACAGCCGTCATGGGACACTGAGGTGGCAGCCCCCACCCCAGCCCTCAAGCTGTTCACAGCCTCCTGGGTGACAATTTAAACAGCAGAGCAAGAGATGAAAGAGCGATGGAGGAAGCAAGCCTGAGCTGTCCCGACTGCCCAGGGTGACCGTCACATGCCCAGACCACAGGCCAGTGCACGAGACACAGGGGAGACGGCTGAGAGGTCAGCAGGGGCTTCGCCAAGGAGAACCTCACCAAGTGGGACTCACACTCATTTATTCATTCGTTCATTCTCCCCTCAAACTCACCAAGTCTGATCCTGCCCCAGGGCCTTCGCACAAGCCATTCCGCCTTGGCTGGAATGCTTCTCCCAGATCCATCCCTGACTTCTCTTCTGCACGGCTCAGCTCTCAACTAGAAAGTTAGTTTCTCTGAGAGCCTCACTCAGCCCAGCTCACCTCAGTCTGGATGACTCCGCCTGGATCTACCACTTCCTAGCTGGGTGACCTCGGGCAAGTGACCCAACCTCTCTCTGCCTCACTTTCTTCACATGTCAAATGAGAACAGGAATAGTACTTACGGCGTTGGTTTGAAGTTTGAGTTAATATGTGTAAAACACACAGAACAGTACCCGACATATAGTAAGCGCCCCCTCTTCTCTCCCTCCCTCTCTCTCTCTCTCTATATGTATACACACATCATTGTTCCCTGTGAAGTGGGGATTATAATGCCTTCTTGGCTTTCACTATCAAATGCAATAATGATTATGAATGTTTTTATAAACCGTAAATTGTTATGCAAAGATAATCCTCATGTCATTAGACCTGGGTAATGATAGTACCAGCAACCCATGTCAGGTGGCTGGGAGGGTGAAATGAGGTAAGCGTGCAGTGTTCCGCACGGGGGCGGGCACCTCGAGGGGTGCTATTTAAGTGTCTGCTGTGATTATCGCCGACGACGTGAAACAGATGCTCTCAATGTGACTTCTGGGATCTGAATGGAATTTTTTAAAAATACAAGCTTCCTCTAGCTCTTGAAAACTGGGTGTGTCTAATTTTATGCATTAAAACTTTGGCATAGATTGCATCTCTGTGCCTGTGCGTCTGTGTGCCTGTGTGTGTGTGCATGTTCACGTGTGGTCTTCCTACATGCGGGCTGGCGTGTCTCTCCCCAGGGGAGGCATCTCCGGGACACGCCCACTACCAGGAGGACAGAACAAGGCACCACGGCCCATGACTCCCCTTTGGGATGGAGCCCACTTTCCCCCGCAGGTCCCTTCCTGCCCTCTGTGCCCCCTCCATCCTGTGCAACCCCACCAAACACACACACACGTGCAGCACTGTCCCTCCACATGCCAGGTACCACCAGACTCTGTACCCCTACTCGTGCCGTCCCCCTGCTGGACCCCTTTCCCAGGCCCCCCGAAGACCCTGATTCGCTCTCCCAGAACCACCTCCAAGCCCCCGTGGGCCTCCCCAGGCCTGCTCTGCCCACACCTTCCCAGCTCCGGGGCACTTCCGACACGTCCCTCCCGCCGGGCAGGCGTCCCTTCCGCCCTCTGGACCGTCCTGGTGCTGCGGGGCTCCCGGGTGGGGTGTGGGCGCCCCGGCCCTCTGCCAGCAGAGCAGTCCCTGTCCTCTGCCTCGACCGGGTGGTCACAACCCCAGGTCTCATGCACTGCAGACCCGCCCTGCCCACCCCTAGGTGGGCTGTGACGTCGCTCCAAGAGGACTCCCACGGGCCTTCCCTTCCCCAGGAGCCCACCTCGATCCCCCGTGCTGGAGGCACAGGAACTTTCTCTGAATTTATTTCCCCTCCTTGTTATCTTGTCCTGTTGCTGCCAACATGAATACATCCTTGCATCTGGACAAGAGGGGTTACTGGGGTACCCCCAAATCATCCCTTCTGGGGGCTGGTCTGGCTGGGATAAAAAAAAAAAAAGAAAAAACTCCCAGGCAGGTTATGTGTGCAGCGATGGCGGGCTGGAGTGACACTGCCCCGCGGGAGCCTGACGCCCAAATCACAGCTGTCCAGTGCCCTGCGCCTCGCAGCTCTCATTGTGCTTGACGAAAGACAGAAAATACGAGTGTTCCTTAATTCTTTTCCAGCATTTACAACTAACGAGGAACGCATCCTATCACTGCGGTCCTTGTGGCTTCTCACCATGAAAGCCAATCAATCTCCCTCGCTTTCCTGCGGCCGTTGCTCACGGGATTTATGTTGAAACGTGGTGTGAGTTTGCTGGCAGCCGGCACCGCGGCGCCGGGGCCAGATGAAAGTAGGGGCGTCCATGTGGGGAGCAGGGGCCCCGATCCCACAGGCCTGGGGCGAGGCTCCAGGGGTCCGATGAAACGTGCCAGTCGTGTGTGTCTGTGCGTCCGACTGCCTTTGAGGGAGAAGATCCATCAGGCTCCTTTGTGGCATCGGAGACCCGGAGAAGGGCTCAGAGGGGGCCCCTGTCAGAAGTAGGACTGGGCTGCACGGCCCCTCCCTCACCCGGTTGGGGGCTCCACTGACACGTCCCCTGCACCTGGCTCTCCAGGGAGGCACTGGGGTCCGGATCTCCCGCAATGCTGGGGTCAGAGGGGGTGACCGTACCCTCCCAGCTGGTGGTCTGCGGGTGCCGGCCGTGTAAGGACCTGCAGGCACCTTCCTCCATCGGCTCAGAGGAGGGGAGAGCCCAGATCCATCGGGAAACATCCCTGCTCACAGGTGGGATCTGTGCACCCCATACCACAATAAAATCCCCGATGAGATGGCCCAGGAGGACCCTCTCTGGGTAGATGCCCCCCATGGCTGGGCCTCTCTCTCCAGTGTCCCCCAATAATCCGAGTTGGTCACGGGGTGCTGGTGGTAGGGTGATGAGGGCTGGGGGGGGACTGGGGGGCTGGCCACTGAACCAGATGGGGCCGTGAAAACGTGACAGCAAGAGGAGGGCATTCCCTTCTGAGAGGGGAGGGAAATGCTGTCTGCTGTTGCCGAGGCCAGGCTCCAAGCCTGCTGCCCTCCCTGCCCATGGACAGGGATCCAGGCCCCCTGGCGGCCTGGGCAGCTGAGGAACGAGCCCCTGGTGCCCGTGACAAAGGGCCGAGCCCATCATTCTTGCATCTGAGAAACATGTAAAGTCACTGCCACTATGGCTTTACAGACCGCCTGTCATCTGAAGGTAGGAGGCAGTAACAGACTTGGGGGGCTGGCGAGTGTACAGCGGGGACCCCCTGGGGAGGCAGGTCTTTAAAGCCTGCTCCCACACTGCCCCTCGGGCTCATTTGAGAAGCAGGCAGAGGCAGGAGAGAAGGGCCCCGCCGCTTGGGGACCCTCCGCAAGAGACACAGCTGCTGATGCCTTTGTCTCCTCCCCCAAGGACCCGCTGAGCGTGGCCGTGACGGTGGCTTTGCTGGCACAGCTGACGTCTGCTAACCGCCACTCCCCTCAGCCTGATACAGACAAGTTCAAGGCGAGACCACTCTGCCAGCTCCCAGGCGGACAGTGGGCGGGAGACATGGCCCTTAGACGGGCAGCTCAGCAAATGAGAGCCCAGATCCCGGTCTGGATGTCTCAGGCACCCCAGCCCCAGCGCGGCGTCCCTCACAGCCTGGCCATGCGGGACTGGAGACCCTGACGACCCCCATCTGCCAGAGTTTTCCAAATGAAACCGGCTACCCCGTCTCCTTAGCTGACATTTCCAGGGGCTGGACCTCCTGCCAGGAGTGGGGCCCAAGTCTCTGCCCTGCTTTCACTCGTGGGGAAACTATGGTTCCAGGTGGTCCTAAAGGCGCCCCAAACCTGTCCTCCCCACTCACATCACCCGGAAAGTCTGGAGAGTTTTCCAAAAAGAAGAAAGGTGGTGCCTCGTGTGTATTAATTCACTCCAGCCACACATCGGCCCCAAGAGGTGGGTCCCACGTTCACCCCCATTTGTCAGATGAGGAAACACAGCACCCAGGCTGTCTGGCTCCAGACCCAGGCTCTGAAGGACCACAGCCCGTGGCCTCCTGCGAGGAGCCTGGTGGAGAAAGTGGAAGAGAGCTGCAGTCGAGTGAGGCCTCCTGAGACCCAGGTGGGCCCCCTGCAAGCCTCCAGTCCTCACTCACTCTGCGTCCGCCTGCACATCCTCCAGCAGCCGGAGGCTTGCCACCTTCCAAAGGCCTTCACCCCATCCTCAAGCACTTCCCTCTGCCATCGAGCTGAGACCCCCTCTGCCCCCTCTGCCCGTGACACCCCCAACACACACACACACACACACACACACACACACACACTCACACACACACACACCACACACACACACACAGATGCAGACCTGTGAAGGTGCCAACTCCACGCAGGGCCTGGGCTGGGGCCGCGACACAGTGGAAGGGGCAGGGCTGCCGCCTTCACCTCCCAGGCTGGCTCTCTGCACCTGGGGCTTCTGGCCTCTGCTGGACGCAGCCCGTGCTGCCCTCCTACCCCTGCTGGCCGGACCTCGAGGGTCCCGGGGGCTTTGAGGAGGGCGGTTCTGCTTGTCTGCGGCCGAGGACCTGGTCTGGAGACCCCAGGGTAGCCAGAGGCTGCTCCAAACTTCCTACCAGCCCCTGATGCTCCCGCCCGTGGAGCAGCTTCCTGAGGCTGGAGGGATGCTCTACCATGCTCCCCTACATGCCCTGTCCCGAGGCGGGGGCCATCTCTGGGAGACCTCACCCTGTCCCCCCACCCAGAGCGGCTCTGCTTTTCTCTGATGTATACATCATGGTTCCATAGAAGGTTTCATTTGGAGAGAAGGTTCTGCTGATAAAAAATTTAAAATATAAAAAGTCTGGAAAAAATTTAAAATATAAAAAGTCTGGAAACCTCTGCCATCCAAGGTCCATTCCTATGCATGGACCGCCCTGAGTCAGGGTGGCCCAGAGCAGTCGCTCAGGCAGGGGACTCAACCCCTGTGGCATCCAGCTTGGACGAGGAGGGAGGATCGGCTGACCCCCGAAGGCTGCCACGCCAGCCGACGACAGGGTGGAGGGCTGTCTGCACATCCGGGGCCCGCAGGTCGCCCCAGCCACGGCCAGCTCAGAGCCTCTTGGAGAGAGTGCGTGGGACCACCCTTCTGGAGAGAGGTCTTCCTCCTGTGGGTGGTTCCCAGCTACAGATGGCAGGAAGGAGGGGCTGCTGGCCTCTTGTCTCCCAGAAGCATCAGCAATGGTAGAAGCCGAGGTGAGGCAGATGTGCTTCACCGGAGACGGCAGGGGCCGAGGGCCAGGCAGCCACACTCCCCCAGCGCCGAGGGCCCTGAGGCCAGAAGTTCCGAGAACAGCCTGACCATCAGGCTGATTCTCCTCCTGCAGGGCCTCCTCTCACGGTCCAGGATAAGCTGATACAGGCGTCCCTGGTCCCCCGACGGCCTCCCTCGTAGAAGCATGCGGATTTGCAGCTCTCCATTCCTGGGGAGGCAGCTTAGCAGAGAGGGAAGCAGCGCAGAACAGCGGGTTTCCACTCTGCCTCTTCCACTTCCCCACTGGGCGGCCCCGGGAGCCCTGCATCCTTCTGGCCAGGCTCCCTCATCTGTGGATGAGGCTGCACAGTGATTAGGAAAATCAAACGGCAGCTACATCCTCTCATTTCTCCACACGTACCTGGGCAGCACCTGCTCTGTGCCAGGCGTTACTCCAGGTGCTGGGGACACAGCAGGGAGCCAGGGAGGGGGTGGCCCCGCTTGTGACCAGAGCTGAAGACCAATCCCCAGCCGGTCTCACTCCACGCCTCGCTGCTGCTTTCTAAATAAGCAGCTGATAGAAAAAAGGAACTGATAATTAAATACAACGCCATCTATTTTTTTAACACCGAGAGATAGGTCCTCTGCGCAAGTGCAGAAACAGCTGAACTGCAACAGTTACACACCAACAGCCCAGTGATTATCAGTTAGTGTAACTCACCCATCATTCCCACATCGGGCCCTGGGCTTGGCTTACAGTGGTGCGAGATAAATGTGTGCTGACTCAATGAATGGGGAGGTCACTGTATCAGAATAACGTAACCCCAGAGAGTGGACAGCAAGCCTTTATGCCCTCGAGCGTGTGACCCAGGCACACATAATACTGATGCCCGCTTCTGGTCCCAGCCTTGCGATAAACCCGTGGCCAAGGGCTGTCAAGAGAGAACAGAGGGCTTCCTTCCGCTCCAGACCTCCCAGCTATCAAGACCACCACGCAAACATCTCTCAGACAACACAGCACTGGGAAAGGTACCGCGGGGCTCTGGGGGTGGCAGTGTGTGTGTGTCGGGGGGGCTCCTGTGACACTGCCAACTGGGAACCCCAGCTCCACACCCACTGAGAAATCCTTAGCGCCAGTGGGGTCACACAGACCGAGTCCACAGTCTTGGGGAGCACCTATTGCTATGATGCCACAAAACAAATGGCCCCAATTTAGTGGCTTAAAGCAGCCACCGTTTATCATCTGTCCCAAGTCTACAGGGTACCTGGGTCCTGGCCTGGGCTCCGCAGATCTTGTGTCTGCGGTCAGTGGGCAGCTGGGCGGGGGGCTGGCCGGCCTGGTTGGCCCAGGAGCAATGACTGGTAATAGAGACAGAAAGCAGGATGCTGGGTGCCGGGGGCTGCGGGCGGGGTATGGGGGGCGTTAGTGGTTAACGGGGACAGAGTTTCAGTTTGAGAAGATGGAACAGCTCTGGAGATGGACGGGGGGATGGTTGCTCAACAGTGTGAATGTTCTTAATGCCACTGGACACTTAAAAATGGTTAAGGTGGTCCATTTTCCATTATGTGTATCTTATTACAATGAAAAATAATAAGAAAAATAGGGACTTCCCTACAAGACGAAAAATAAGAAAAATAGGGACTTCCCTGGCAGTCCAGTGGTTAAGACTTCGCCTTCCAGTGCAGGGGTGCAGGTTCATTCCCTGGTCAGGGAGCTAAATGGTCCACATCAAAAAAAAAAAAAAAAAAATTTAAAAGAAAGAAAAAAGAAAGAAAAAGAGTAGTGCAAAGGAAATACGGGCGTGGCAAAGGCCGTGCTGGAGCTTTTCAGAAGCCTCCTGTTACAGACCCAAGTCCAGCTGAAAATCCTCGCAGCCTGACATCATGCCCTGCGAGGCTCAGGCCTGGGGGCAGGCAGTGCCCTCAACAGGACCACCCGCTGCCAGCGGGGCAGCCCGGCTGCTGTGTGCCCCCCACTCCCCAGTCTGCAGCCAGGTGCAAAGTCTTGGCGAGCGAGCAGAAGGCAAGGTCGGGACAGGCTCTCCCGGGTCAGATGAGCAGCTTGCTAACTAGCATGACTGACGTGGGAGGGGTTCTCACCGGGCCAGAGGTGGCGCTCCCGCCAGGATCCTGCAGACCGCCCTCCCCTATAGGACAGGTATGAACGGCTAGGAGGCCCGGTCCTCGTGGGGCTGCAGGGGGTGGAGTCTCGCTGACCTCCGGACCGGACCGGGGCTGCTCCTTGAGTCCTGCCCCCCGACCCTGACTGCTCTCTCCAGGAACGCTTCAGAGCCGGCGGCTCGACTGCAGGTGGCTGCCTGTGGGCAGAATCCGGCCTAACTCCTGCTTTCCCTGGATCCCCCTGAGGGTTGCAGAGGAATCTGCAACCTCATGTACAGCCGCCTTGACCTCCAAAGGCTACTCAAGTGCACCTACAGATGTGCCTGGCTGGCTTTGCCCCATACCTCCCAGACACCCCAGGATGTTCTGGCGCCCCATCCCGCTCCCCCAGGTAACACGACCCCTGACAGCCTGTCCCCCTCACTTCCTCCACTGCCCAAGCCCTGCCTCTGGACCCCACAGGTCAAGCCCCCAGCTTCTGTCCAGGGACAGCCCGAGGCACAGGCGGGGCCTGGGACGGACGCCTGGGCTCCCATGGCCCCAAAGCCCTGCGGGCTCTCAGGCCACCTGGCCCGACATGGCGCTCCCCTCCCCTCTGGCCTCACCCTGTCAACAAGTGCTCCGCTCAGTCCTCTCCTTACACCCAAAGCTGGGCCAGATACTTCTCTCTCATAATTTCCACTCCATGAGCCTTCACCCGCAGTTAGGGGTGTCACAACCACTGACAGCCCTGATTCCATCACATGAGCAGCCTTCTCGGTTCTGTGCCAAGTAGAAATTTGATAAGTGGGCCCCATGCAGATCTCAGGGCAGACTTCCAGGATGGGAGGCGGGGCTCCGGAGCCTTCTTCTGGGCTCCCAGCCACCCCAGGGCCACCCCAGGCTCGTTCCTGCCCTCCCACAGAGGCGGGACTGCCTCCCAGGCCCCAGGAAACGCGGCCACAGGGGCTCCTCCCTGGGCCCGGGGCTCCCACTGACCCTGTGGTCTTCCGTCCACGAGCCTGGGCCGTCTGCTTGACCACCCTCCCCAGCATCCTGCCTGCGGTCAAGGCCCAGCTTGTGACAGTGCAGGCTCCTAACGCCCTGGATCAGGACCACCACCCCCAGCAGAGTCACCAGGGCTGGGGTATCCCCACCTCCAGCTGCCTTTCAAAAGCCCAGGCAGGGGATGCTTTGGTCTTAGAACCCGGGGCTCTTTCCAAGTTTCCTACTGCATCTTTGCAGCCATTGGAAATTCAGACTCTGTGCTAATGCAGAAGGACCTGGGCTTCTCCCCCGAGCTTCCTAACGGTGGTTCTCACCAGATCACCACCTGCTGAACAAAGGTGCATCCGCACGGGCCTGCAAGGCTGCGTGTATTCTGGCCTTCCAGCCTCCTCTCCCCACCCCCCACCGCCACTCCACCTGTGCCCAGACCCCAGTCTGAGCCCCTCTGGCTTCTAATCAGGCTCACATGTCCACCCCTCAAAACCTGCTCCTGTGCCACTAGAGACTATCACACTAAGTGAAGCCAGACAGAGAAAGACAAATAACATATGATATCACTTGTATGTGGAATCTAAAATATGACACAATTGAACCTATCTATGAAACAGAAACAGACTCACACACATAGAGAACAGACTGGTGGTTGCCAAGGGGGAGGGGCTGGGGGAGGGATGGAGCGGGAGGTTGGGATTAGCGGATCTAAGCTATTATATATAGAATGGATAAACAACAAGGCCCTACTGTATAGCACAGGGAACTATAGTCAATATCCTGTGATAAACCATAATGGAAAAGAATTTTTTAAAAAGAATGTATATGTGTGTATGTATGTGTGTGTATATATATATATATATATATACATATATATATATATATATATATATATATATATATATATATATATACCAGCTCCTAGACCCCCCCATGGAATGGCCACCTTTCTCTCTGCTGGGAGCCCCCCACCCTTCAAGACCCGTCCTCACCGTCTCCTCTTCCAGGGGACCTTGCCTGACGGCTGCAAACCATACATGGTGTCCTGCTTCCTCAGAACTCTTTTCCACCTGTAACAAGGATGGCTTACATTTACTGAGCTTCTCCACCTGTCCGGGGAGGTCCCCTCCTGCACTGTCACCTCCCGCACATCTGAGCTCTGAGACTTTATTCTGTTGTGGACTAAGTATCCTGTCTGCTGCTGCTGTGGTTAACGTTGTACAGCCTGGCTCCACATTGCCACAAACAAGCCACAGGAGGACATTTCCTTCTTGGCCTTTCTAGGGCTGGTCACAAGCCTTCGGGGACACCGCAAACAGCAACAAAAGGTCTGTGGACTCAAAGAAGACAAGCCAGGTCCTCTGGTTTGGACCAACCACAGAGGGGATGCCGCCCACACCAGCCACCATCACTGCCTGTCTGGACTGTTGCAATGGCCTCCACCCTCAGCCCCTCAGGCTCTTCCCCATGCAGCGTCCAGGGTGGTCCAGATCCAGATCACGTCCCTCCTCTGCTCGGAAACGTCCATGGCCCGCCCCTCCCTGGGGTAAAAGCCAGAGTCCCCCTCGCTCACCCTCAGCCACTCGGGCCTCCTTGCCATTCCTCCAACATGCCAGGTGCATGCCTGCCTCAGGGCCTTTGCACCGGCTGTGCCCTCTGCCTGGCTCGCTCTTCCCAGATAAGCACTTAGCTCACTCCCTCACTTCCTTTAGGTCTAAAATTCCAACAACGTCTCACCCACCCCAGTTCTCCCTGCCCCTGCTTTCTTTTTCTCCTCTCCACATTTCCTGTCTAACACACTAAATATTGTCCAAATTTATCTCAATTACTATCTGGTTCTCCCCACTGCAGCGTAAGCCCGTTAGGACAGGGATTTTCTTGTTTTGTGCACTGTCGTAACCGCTCAGCACCTGGAATGATGCCTGGCGTAAGCAGTAGGTGCTCGATAAATATTTCTTGAATGAATGAATGGTGTCAGCTGAAAGAACCCAAGCACACAGGAATACTTTAAATGTTGCTGTGATTCCCAGCCTAAAAAATGCAGGGGAAAACCTCGAGAAGCTGACTGTCACAGGCAGGAACCAGAGGACGGAAACCACAGTGTTTACACACCAGCATCTGAAAGAGTGACATATCTGGAGCCTGGGTGAGGAAAACAAAGGTCCCGATAAGGACTGCAAGAGATTCCTGAATTAAGGGCCCAAGCCAGGCATCCTCACCTGCTCAGAGGGCTGAGCAACAACTCCTGGACCTCGTGCCAGAATTAGAGACCGGGCAGCAGGTTCAACAAAAGCATCCCTCGGGGCTGAGTGCTGAGATCACAAAGCCCCCAAAATGGGGGATTTCTGACCTCAGGTAGCTCGCAGCTTAACAAGCACGGCGGCAGCAGCAAACACAAACCCCAGCTCACTAGAGATCAGATGCTATTTTAAGTGCTTTGCAAACATTAACCCATGTAAGCCCCAAACAGCCCTATGGGGTCGGTACCACTATTATTCCCATCACACAGATGTGGACACTGAGGCCCAGAGAGGTCTAGTAACTTGCCAAAGGGTACGGAAGCTGACATCGTGAGTGGCAGAGCCCAGGTTCGCACCCAGAACGTCAGACTCCAGAGAAAGTGCAAGGCGCCCAGAGAAAGGGCATGACACCCCCTGGGCAAATGAGCCCTCCCTGGAAATAACCCCTCACCCCCGGACGGCGTTTAAGATGCAACTCCGGCCAACTCAGCTTGCACGTCGGTTACTGGGTGGTGCAGTGACACCAGGGCGGGGTCGGAACAGCTCGCACCGAAGTCAAATGGAGGCTCAGTGATGCTTTATTATAAAATGCACTTGGGTACTGCCTTAGAGAACATGAAGTTCAACTCCGTTTTCGTGAAAATTACATCCATCAAAATATTCGATAAGGAACAGTCAGTGTTTGATTTCTAAAATGCAAGCTGTATGCACGCACCGGGCGATAAACGTAATGGTGCTCTTAAGCAACTCTATCTTTGAAGCGTCAGGAGCCTCATTTCTGGGGAGATCACGGCCTGCGGGGCGGCCATCGTGTATCTGCGCACTCGGCCTGCACGGCCCCGCGCCTGCTCCCCGGGGTGGGGGCTGGTAGACGCCCAGTAAAGGGTGCTGGAGGCTGAACTTGGAGGGCCGAGCAGATGGGGCACTCCCAGCAGTGCCCTGGGCCGCTCTGGATTCCTGCCCACCGCCTGCCACCCCTCCTCCCTGCTCCGCGAGCCCGGAGTGGTTCTGAGCACGTTAACCGCCTGCAGCTGGGCCCGGACGCAGGCCTCGTGGGTCTGAACCCGAGTCTCGACACGATTTCAACATCCCGACAGAGGTCCACACGGAACAAGCCACATCCACGCAGCCCTCGCCTGGCTCTGCCCTCGATGACCCTGCACACCTGGAGACACATCCAGAAGGGCTGGGCTCAACCTCCACGTCCAGCAGCTCCAGGAGCTGCATCCGTTTTAATTAAAGACTAATTTTCTGGCACGGAGGAAGGAACCAGGAGTGGGTTATAACCTTTCCAAACCTGCTGGGTCTCATCAGAGAGCAGGCGGGTGGGAGGGAGACACAGGTGTCGGGGTCCAAGGGAGGGAGAGGTCACCGCAGCCTGGGCCCCAAGGACGGGGCCGGTCCCTGATCCTGGGGCAACACGGCGCAGCCGTGGACAGGCCTGTATGTGAAATGCAGAACTGGCACCTGGATTCCAACGGCTCCATCACCCCAGCTCCCGCCTCTGCCCGGGGTTTCCTCCAGGCCGAGAGCCTCAACTCACACGGGAGAAAGTCTGTACGAAGGACAGGTGGCTCGGGGACCCAAACAGTAAGAAGGGGCTCTTCTTGGTGGCTGGAAAAGCTTCGCAGGGTTGTAATGATTGAGTTGCTTCCCAAAATGAGGAGCCTGGTTTTCCAACTAGCTTCAAACTCTTAGACCAGCGGTGTCCAATCAGAGGCAATTTCCAACCCAACCCCAGGTGCATGGGTAATGCCCGGAGACATTTTTTCATTGATTTATATAGTTTTAAACAAAACTTGCATATATTTAAGGTGCATGACACGAGGATCTGATGTACATACAGAATGAAATGATTCCTACAGTCAAGCTAACTCACCATCCCCTCACAGTTACATTTCATGTGTGATGAGAGCCCGAAATCTACCCCCTCAGCATATGTCCTGTGTTCAATCCAGTCCTACCAAGTAGGACCATCATCCCTGTACCTGAGATCTCTAGACTTGCCATCCTACGTAGCTGCAACTTTGTGCCTGTCTGGAGACAGTTTTCATTGTCAAGACTGAGGAGGGCGTGCTACTGGCATCTAGCGGGTTGAGGTCAGGCAGGCTGCTAAACGTCCTAAGACACACCCGGTGGATCCCGGACAAGGAGTTGTTTACCTGGGGCAAGACATCAAGGGGCCCAAGGTCGAGAAACTCTGTCAATAAACAGGTGGACCCTTAGCTGAAGTTGTCTCAGGAAAAGAAATAATAAGAGTTACTATTATCTTATAACACAAAGTATTATAATGTGCTTCTGTTAGAGAAGATGTACAAGTTCTGCAGATGGATGTGATCGTTTCACAAGAAGTTAATGTACGTGATGTCACTGAACTGGACACTGAGAAATGGTAAAAATGGTATACTTTATGTTATGCAGACTTTACCATGGTAAAAAAAAATCTACAAACTATGTTATTTAATTACATCGTATATATTACCTGATTAATTACTTCATAATGTTGAGTGCACCATACACCAGTCCCATCATAACCGGGACACTGGTCCCGTCCTTACCCCCACTGGAGGGGCACGAACTGAAGCCTAGGGGGTAGAGTGACGCGTCCATGGCCCAGGTGGGGAGCCTGGCAGGCTCTGAACCTGGCACCATCCCACTGCTTCTTGGGGAAAGGTTCTGTTCTCATCAACCCCAAAGCAGCCTTCGGGACAGTTCACTCGGCAAACAGCACTGCCTCTGTGCCAGGCCCTGGGGAGGCAGAAACCCTGCCCCTCGGGGGGCTGGGCCACACTGGGGAGCCAGAGCGTGGACCAGGAACAAAACCCAAGGGGACACGCAGTAAGGCACGTCTGGTGGCAAATGCAGTGGAGAGAAGCCAAGAGCAGAGCAGTGACAGGAACACGGGGGGACAGGCACCCACTGCGAAGCCATCACCGGAGTAAAGAGCTTCAGGGGCCCAGGATCCCCACCCCACCCCGAGGAAGTGGCCCCCACTCCTTCTCTACTCCTCAACCGAAGACCTGCTCCTGCCCTGGCACTCGGCCAACCTGCTGTGTGTTCATAGGCAAGTTGTATAACCTCTCTTTGCCCAGTTTCCTGTTCTGTAAAATGGGGATGCTAACCAAGATGTCCTTCAGTAAATGGATGAATACATAAACTGTGGTCCGTCCGTACAATGGAATATTACCCAACACTGCAAAGAAAGGCGCTATCAAGCCATGAAAAGCCATGGAGGAAACGAAGTAAAAGAAGCCAATCTGAACAGCCTACGTACTGTGTGACTCCGACTCTGTGACATTCTGGAAAAGGCAAAACTAGGAAGACAGTAAAAAGATCAGTGGCAGACAAGGGTTGGAGGAGGGGATATTTAGGGCAGTGAAACTACTCTGTACGATACCGTTACGGTGGGTCCGTGTCATCACACATTTGCCCAGACCCACAGAATGCGCATCACCAAGAGTGAACCCTCACTAAACTGGACTTTTGCCACTAATAACGCAGCAGCGTTGGCTCATCAGTTGTGATGACTGTGCCCCACTAATTCAAGATGTTAATAAGAGGGGAAACTGGAAGGGGTACACGGGAGTTCTCTGCACTGAATGCTGAGTTTTCCTGCAAATCCACAATAGTATTTAAAAACTGTCTATTTAAAAAAAAAAAAAGATTAAAAAATGTAGAACCTGGAGAAACTGACAGAGTCAGGGGACGGCAGCCAGTGAGAAACAGAGCCAATAGGGGAACTGAAGCGTCTCACCCCCCGCCCTGGAATCGCACCGTCTCCCGCACCCCGCTCACCAGGAGCCGCTGCCAGAAACCTACGGGTTCTTCTGCGGTTCTAAACATCACCCCCTGCCCGTCTGTGAGTCTTGGGCTTTGCTCACAGCGGCCCCCAAATCTGGGCTTCTGACCACCTCCACCCACCTCCCTCGCCCAAGCCTACCATCCCTCTGCTGGGCCACTGCTGCAGCCCGCGCCTTCCCTCCTGACAGTTTCCTACCACGGCCAGAGGGGTCCTCTAAAATGACGGCTTGGACCTTATTCCACTGCAAGCAGAGCAAAATCCCACCCCCCTCCCGAGTCCCCACCAACCGCTCTGCTTCACCTCCACGCCCCTCAGACACGCAGGCACTGGCACGTGACGTTTCCACCAGAACACGACTCGGCGCATAGCTGGCACTCAGTAAACACTGCTGAACATCCTAAGAAATGAAAAGCCCCCAACGTGCCGGACAGATGTTATCATCTGCGTTCTGTGGATGGGAATCAGGGAAGCACTGCCACCCCCCGGGGCCTGGATGATGACGAACGCTGTGTTTAAGCCGGAACTGTTCAGGAAGCGTATGCTAACTTGATCGCAGGAGACCCGTTACACTGTTGCTGTTCAAAACTCAGAGCTTTGGAACCACGTCCTCTGGTCCTTAGGGTCCCCGGCCCACCGCTGCTCGTCCTCCCCTGTGGGAAGCCTCCATCCCTCTCCTCCACCTGCGGCCACTCTCATTATTGATCGATGCTGGGAGGGGGCTGGCGGGACACCACCGTCGAGCTGGGGCTGCCCAAGGGACAGCCAAAGGGGCCCAGCTGTTGTGGAGCTCAGTGGGAGGACTTTCTGCATATGCAGTTATTAATGACTTTATTTATGTACCAATATTTAGTACCGCTTGCAATTAAGCAGATCTGCTTTCAAAATGACTAATTAGAACACTCACGCTGGCAGGGAGAACGCACAGCGTTCCAGCAGAAGTTGGCCCTGCCAGAGACGAGCCCAGGCGCTGGATCTCAGGGAGCGGCCATGGCTCCCAGCCCCCGGAGGACCCTGGCAGTGGGGAGTGAGTGGGGCAGAGGTGGGGGGAGGGAGGGAGAAGGGCAGGAAAGGCGCAGTACTCCAGCCAGGAGCCTTCATTTGTACGATGCTTGTTAACTGTGTTCTCTGGCCTGACATTTGCTGCTACCTGGAAGCCAACAGAAAGGTATGGGGCTGCCTTATCCCAGGCTGACATTTTGGGGAGAGCCCACGGAGGGAGCCTGTACGGTGGTGCAAAACCCAGATCAGTATAGGTTGGTGAGTAAAACTGTTATTAATCACCGATGGGCATCTGTCCTCACAGCAGCGTCACTGATTTCCACCCAGTAAGAGGCAAGGCTTTCTCTCTCATATTTTTCACTGAGTGACCAATTTTGGTCAGAATAGGTGCTCGTAGTAAAGGTGGCGGAAAGCCCTAGTTCCTGGGGGCATCGTTACCAAGCCTGGCGCAAGCCCCAGCATCCCAGGGGGTCTGAGAACTGGCGTCCCTCGCAGGAGCCTGAATCCGCCTTCACCTACCTGACCCACAACTCATGTTCCTCTTCTGTGCCAGGCACTGAGCCAGAGCTGAGGACACGGAGACCAAGATGGCCCAGAGGCTAACCCTGACCTTGACCCCAAGGTCCTCCAGGTGGGTGACATGGACATGGAAACAGACAACCACACTGCCCAGAGACCCGGGGAACAAGGCCCAGCCGGGGAGGCCTCCTGGAGGAGGTGGCTCAAGGCTGAGGGGAGGTGGGTCCTCTGGGCCGAGCAAGCCCATGGAGGCAAGAAGTGCGTGGTGGATACAAGGAGCCTCGGGACTGGCCCATCCTGGTCCCCGGGGGCTGGCCTCTCACCCCTCACTTCCACTGCTCTCTGCTCAAGGTCACCCACCAGAGGCCGCCCTGACCCACCTGCCTTAAAATGCAGCCCATCACTCCCCACCTCCCAGCCCTGCTGGACATTCCAATCCCCACGGACCTGCTTCTCTCCTGAGTGCCTGTCCCCCCGCTAGGACAGGGGAGCCTGGGGGACAGCACAGAACCTGATACCCCGTGGGAACCCCAAACACAGCCTGGATGAACAAGTGAGGAATAAAGAGCTTCAAATCCACCTGCAGCCCACGGGGCCGAGCCGCAGGGCTCCGCCAGGACCCTGGGGAGGGGAAGCCCATGGGGACGACGCGTCCACCCTGTGCGGAGGCAGGGCTGCCCCGTGCAGGCGAGGGGGCACTGCTTAGTATCAAGAGAAGCCGAAAATCAGGCTTTATGTGAAATCTCCTGATCTGTAAATGTTTCCAACTAATTCAGATTTTAAATTTATATCTCTGTAGGTTGGGTGTGGTCTTGGGAGCCCAATTTGCCAACTCAGAGGGTAAGGAGAGCAAAGGAGGGAAGAGGGGTTTTCACAGCAGAAGGGATGCAGTCTGATTTGCATATGGAAAGATCAGCCCAACCAGATATAGTGGACACTGTGGTGGCTGCCAAGGTCCCCCCTTGGGACGAGGCCCTCGTGCCACTCCTGCCAGGGCTGCCGGCTGCCAATGGCTCTCAGCTGAGTCCCTTTCGGGGAGCCACCTTTGGCCAAGGACATGGCTCCCTCCCCCAGGGGCAACCACATCCAACGTCTGGTCCATGCAGAGGGACAAAGGCCACCTCCCGGCCTCTATTAGGGACATCTCTGCAGGGTCATCCCAGCTCCAGAGCTCCTGGCGCATCGCTGTGGGAAGTCACTGATGGGATTATGTCCCCCGCTGCCCTCTGCTCCCCTCCCTCCGTGACCACCTGCACTGCAGTAACTGGTGGATGTGTGTCTGTCCCCGGGCTCCTGGGGCAGCCAGCTCTGTTCCCTTCATAATCCATGGTGCTCCAGGCTCCAAGCCTTGTCAGGTGTGGCCCTGGCTGCTGCGTCTGGGCAGGTCAGCTGGGAGCCAGCACAAAAGAGCCCTACTCTGGGGCTCTGTGGATGTGTAAAGTATCTGTCCCATTTTTTCTTAGGCAACTTTCGTAAATCATCGCATTTCCTATCTGGGGAAATCGGCAGCTCCTATGACAGCACGAAGCCGCTTTGCACTCCCTGCTGTAAACTCAGGTGCCGGGAACGAGGGTCTCTTCCTGTGGCTGTAAAATCGGGTCTGGAGCAGGCCAGCCCCTCCATGTGCTGGGTGTCAAGGGTGATGAGCACCCAGACCTGAACCCCAAGTACCCTGGGCCCTCAATCGCATAAGCAGACAATGATAAATAACAGCAATAATCATCACAGTGGCCAGTTTATATGGACCACAACCTACAGGCCAGCGCCTCACCCTCAACAATCTTCTGAGGTCCAAATAGTAAACGTATTTCACTGATGAGGAGACTGAGGCACACAGTGGTTAACAAAAGCACTCAAGGCCACAGTTGGTCCCGGAAGCCGGCGGGTCTGGCTGCGGGGAACAGCCCATGCTCTGAGTCACGAAGCCAGTCCAGAAAGCCCACTCCAGCCCCCCCGCCCATGGGCCACAAGAGCACGTGGGAGCAGGCCTTCCAGAGCTCACGGGGGTGGGCACCAGGCCCTCCTGACACTTGGCAACCACTACGTCCTCCCTCCACGCCGGCAGGGTGGGCTCATTCACCCCCCCATCACAGATGAGGAAACCGAGGCGCTGAGAGGAGTCGGGAACAGGCCTCCTGGTCCCCGGCATCTCCCAGGGTCTCCTCTGGACGTCCTGGCAGAGAAATGGAAGGAGAGACCCCACCCCCAGCTCAGTGGGGACAAAAGAGACCCTTCCCTCTAGGCACAGGTGGCCCCAAGGAACAGGGCAGCCAAGGAGAAGGAGGCAGGGCGTCTCCCCCACAGAGGGGAGGCTGTGGGTTGGACCCCTCCTCCATCCAGTGTACAGACACATCTGGAGCACACAGATGACCCCACAGGGTCCCCAGCCCCCGAATGCCCACCTAAGAGAGGAGGCAGAGCCCAAGTCCCCGCAGCATCGCCACAGTGCCACAGCAGTGAAACCAGCTGGGCCTGCAGAGGGGCCGGAGGAAGCACCAGGAAGGCTTCCCAGAGGAGGTGACATCTGAGCTCAGTCACTGACCAGCAGGCAGCGGGGCAGACCAGGAACCTCCAAAGAGCTGTAAAGCCAGGAGGGGCAAGAGGAGCGCCATGAGGAGGTGAGAATGCCCTCCACGGGCGTGGGCGTGCAGACTCGGCCCCACTGCAAGCACGCAGCTGGTGCTGCCTTTCAGAGAACAATCCCTCGCTGCTGGGGTAGATGCGCCCCGTGAGCAGTGGCTCCACTCCCGGGTGTGCATCCACCCGAGGGAAATGCTCACATGGGCCCCTGGGTGCCACGCAGGAGGATGCCGCTCACCAAGCATCCCCTGCAGCAGAGGCAGCCTGGGTGTCCGTCCCGCAGGAGTGGGTGGTGGGGTGCAGCGGACGCCCACTCCCCAGCCCCAGAGGATTCTGATCAGGGAGAAGCGACCAGCTGGGTGCACAAGCAAGGACACTGAAGTGCCTCAGGGCCGGTTGCCGGCAGCAGAGGGCTGCTCTCAGGGGAACCTGCGAAGCGGGGGGAGAGCAGGGGCTCACGGGGGTCTGCGCGGCCTGATCCACGGGGTCTAGATAGTGGATGCACCAGAGGTGTCCTGCCTTGGGGCGGGACCAACAGCTTTTGTGGCCCCATCGTGGGTCACTGGAGCCCAGAGGGGGCTGTGAGGTCTGGGGGGCTCCCCGGGTGAGGACCCCATCACCCAAGGCATCTCTCCGGAGAAGGCCAGCCGCACCCCCATGGCAGTGGCTGGTGGCAAAGGGATGTATCCACAGGAACCCTGTGTGCTGTGCACACAGAGGAAGGACACAGAGAGACAGGGGCCCCGAAAGGCAGAGGAGGGTGGCCATGATTCTTGGGGGGGACCAGGAGGGACTCGGGGCCGGGGAAATGGACGGGCAGAGCCGGAGAGAGGCCTTGGCTGGTAGCGGTGATAAATGCACCAGGCCAGCCCGGGTGTCATGAACTCACCTCCCCAGCCCTGCACGGAGGCCAGAAAAGGAGAGGGAGGCTGTGCGCTGTGCACCGTGCAGCAGGGGAGGCCACCTGCCCCCGGCAGCGGGGTCACGGACCCCGAGAAGCTCCCAAACCAAACAGCAGCCCTGAGTCTGGAGCTGCGAGAGCTCTCAGAAGCGGAGTTAATAACCGGAGCGGCGGAGGGCCGTTCATCACTGTCAGCCTGGGCGCAGGGCCAGGCGGCCGAGGGCACCCACTCCACATGAAGAGATGGGACACCCTCTGCGGGGGGCAGGCCGGGCCCGGGGTGGTGCAGGTGAGGTCGGGCTGCCCAGAACCAGCAGGGAAGGGAGAGAACACCCAGCCACACGCCACCGGTCACTCATGAGTACTTCCCGAGGGCCCACTGTGTGCTGGCCATGGGGGTTTCAAGACAGAGCTGACAGAAGGAACCGGCCCTCGTGCAGCCCACGCGCTGGGGGCAGCAGGTGACGAGCAAACGCCCAGGACGTGCTGCACAGGGGTGCGCTGAGAAGGAGAGCAGGGCTGAGGAAAGGGCTTGGTGGGGGGCGCTGGCATCTCAGGGGCCCCCGAGAGGATGAGAGGAGGCCGGCCACATGCCTCTCGGGCTCAGAGCCGGCACACGGGGATGAGGGGGTCGTGCGGCCACCATGCAATCAGCCTTCTCTTCCCCCGCGTCCTCTGCACAACACAGACACCAACACCTACCTTGGCCGGTTACGTGGAGGCAGCGCTCCTGTGTCTAAAATCTCTGGCACATCAGTATACGATCCCCTGAAGCACTGCCGCTTCCGGGGAGACACCCAAAAGGATGGGAAGCAGGGTCTCAGAGACATTTGCACACCCACGTTCACGACAGCATTATTCACAGTAGCCGAGAGGAGGAAGCAACCCCAGTGTCCCCGACGGATGGATGGGTAGGCAAAGCGTGGTCCATCCATACAATGGAATATCATTCAGCCTTAAAATCAAAGGCAATTATGACACCTGCTGCAACATGAATGAACCTTGAGGACGTTAGGCTCAGTGAAATAAGCCCGTCACAAACGACGTCTACTGTATGATCCCACTTATATGAGGGCCCTAGAGTCAGATTCGTAGCGACAGAAAGTAGAATGGTAGGTGCCAGGGGCTGGGGGAAGGGGAGGGGAGTTAGTGCTTAACGGGCACAGAGTTTCAGTTTGGGAAGAAGAAAAGGTTCTGGAGATGAGGGTGATGGTTTCACAAGAGTGTGGATGTACTTACTGCCACTGAATTATACACTTAAACATGGTTAAAATGGTATATTTTATGTTATGTACATTTACCACAATTTTTGAAAATAAGATAAACAAACCTCCTTGGGAAAAAAAAAGTACTTCCATACACAGTAGGTGCTCAAGTAATACCTGTTTCCTGCCAGCCTCCTCCTCACCCTAAGGACAGAGAAACAACTGCCCAGAGCAGGGGCACAGGGCCTGGGGCCGAGTTCTCAGCCTGAGAGCCAGGGCTGGACGAGGAGGCCTGCAGCCCAGCCCTTCCCTGCACTCGGTCCTCGCCCCTGAACTGCCAGCCAGGGAGGCCGCGTGCAAGAGGCCAGCGCAACGCAGCCTTTGAACAGGATCCCTGAGATCACAAGGTCTGCTGGAGTGGATATAAACAGCCCAAAGCTCCCAGTCTCGGCTGCTGAGCCAGCATCGCGGGCCCGACGGCCAAGGGGACCCAGCAAGCCTGGCTCCAAACTCACCTTCAGGGAGCGGCCGCCCCGCAGGCCCTGCAGCAGAGCCACATCCTCGCCGGCTCTCCAGGCCTCAAGTTCAGGCCCTGTGCTCCACCCCCATCTTGTTGCCTGTCACAGTTTCTCTTTCCAAACTCAAACTGGTTTTTAAACCAAAGCAGAATCATCAGCAGGCCCGTCCCCTGGTTTGCTGGGTAAGGACTCAAGGAACCAAGGGACAGGGGGGCACACCTGGGGGGGCACACCTGCATGTGGACACCTGGGGTGTGGGGGGAGGGGCAGAGCCGGACGCAAACGGTAAGAACACGCCCCCTGGTCTGTGACCCCAGTCTGGGGCCCAGTCTTGCTTTCACACGATCCCCATGATGAAATCTCATCAGTCTCAAAATCAACCTGCAGATACAGCACCTTCAAAACACGTGGCAGAGGCATTTTGCGACGGGTACACAGCACACCCTTCTCTTCCCCATCTCCCTCCCAACAGATCTGCATCCCCCTGGAGGGCGCGGACCGTGGCCGCTCTGCTCCAGGATCCCCCAGCCGCAGGCTGGCACTTACGAGGCTTGGGAAGTGCTAGTTACCAACGGAAAATGACGAATCTATGGCTAATTCAACACACGGGGGAGAGGAGCGGGTCAGATACAAGCAGCTGCCTGCAGTCTCTCAGTCTGTCTCTCTGTCTCCCCCTCTGTCTCTGCCTCTTCTCCCACCACCCCAGGCAGTGCCCTGTCATCAGACACCCACCATCCCCTGAGGGTCAGTGTCCAGGGGACTTGGCCATCTCTCCACCTCTGTATCTCACACTGTGTGAAGTAACTGGCCCTCATCTGCTGAGTGATTACAAAGTCAGCAACTACCCCAACACTAGGGTCCTGGGGGGACCCACCTCCACCCCCACTGGCTCCAACGCTGAGGCCTCGGGCTCCCAGAGATGTGGTCAAACATCTTCAAATCACAGCCGTAAAACCACGCTCTTTGTAACCTTAGGACTGACTAAGAGGGATCAAAAGTAAATACAGTTGGCCTTGGAACAACACAAGTTAGAACTGCGCAAGTCCACTTCTAGGGGGACTTTTTCCTATAGTAAATACTACAGCACTACACAATCCACGGTTGGTTGAATCCATGGATGTACAACTGCACATATGGAGGGCTGACTTAACTTAGACAGATTTTCAACTGCACGGAGGGTCGGCATCCCTAACCCCCACATTGTGCAAGGGTCAGCTGTACATTAACATGGACTTAAGCACGTGGTTTTATTCTCTCATGTAAGAGTCTAGAGGTGGGTAGTCCAGGCTGTATTGGGCAGTTCCCCCCAGGTTGTCTGGGGCCCAGCCTTCTTCCAGCTCACTGCCCTGCCATCCCTACAGTGCAGCCATTGTCCTCACAATCCAAAATGGCTGCCTGAGCCCCAGCCATCACATTCTCATTCCAGCCAACAGGAAGGAGGAGCAACAGGCAAAGGACCCACCTCTTCCTTTTAAAGACACTTCCTGGAAGCTGCACACCACACTTCTGCTTACCTCTTATTGGCCAGAGCAGTCACATGGCCATACCTAACAAGCAGGGAGGCTGGGGAAGAAAGTCTTTATTCTGGTTGGCATCGTGGCCAGATTAAAACACAAAAACACACCAAAAACGCTAAATGCTAAAACGCTTTAATGCTAAAGAAAAAGGGAAAGTAGATATTGGGAGGCAGCTATTTGGACCATACATCCTCCCCACCTAGGTCAGGGATCACCCCCTTTCCACCTCCAAGACCCCTTTTACTATCTTCCCCATAACCTGCTAAGTAATTATGACTGAGAACTCCTGCAGAGTGAGCTCTCCTCCCCCTCACCCGTGCTGTGCTGACCCGCTCTGTCCCATGAGGAGGGCTGTGTCTCCATTCTTATGCCCACTTGCAGGTGAGGAAACCCGCCCAGGCTGCTAGGATGGGGCCAGAACCCAAACCCAGACCCGGGTGCTCCCAGCTCAGCAATTTTTATTAATCAAACTGCCCTTGGCAAGTTGGGGCATGAGAGGTCCACAGCCCTTGACCTCCCCGTGGGATGGACCTAGCTGCCCGAGAAACACCTGCCCTGGAGGTGTCTCAACTGTGGAAAGTGCCCCAGTACGTCGTGCAGGGCTGACTACACCAAAGCTGGCCTTTCACAGACAGAAAGCCAAGCTCTGCCTGTGGTATGGCCAGACTGGGCTGAGCCCGCAGGCCCTGGAGGCCCAGACCCTGGCCGGGGTCCTTCTCATTAAACCAGGGGCTCAGGGCGCCCCAACTGGGTGCACAGAGAGGCCCCCACCAGCTTGCAGGCGGGGGAGGGCGTGGTCTGCTTCAATCAAATGAAAGCAAAGGAGAGCCGTTCAGGGAGAAAAACTGTGAGCTCTGGCTGAAGCTGTCACCTTGAGAGGCACCAAAAGCCAACCCCTCCCTAGAGGGACATGGCAGAACCAGGATGTGGAGTCCCTGAGGGCAGCGCGAGAGGGGTGCGCACTCACCCGGGGCTCGCTGTACCCCCCCCGACAACCGCCCTCGCCCCCTGCACGGGGCGGGGGGAGGCCGAGGGGCATCTGCTTCCCTGCACCCCTACCCTCCCAACCCCACACACGTCCGCACGTAAGGAGGCGCATAAATGTCTGCTGAACGGGACCTGGAGTGAAGCTCAGTGGAGAGATAGAAGACCCACCTCTGCAACATAAACGGCCCACGCAGAGGCGGCAGCTGATGTGCGGACAAAACAGAAGCCGCCTTTCCCACCCCCTGCTCTCCTCCCGCTGAGGGGGACAGGACTTTTGGCATCTGGTGAATGAAAATCTGGGAAAATGGTGATGAATCAGCTCCCCCCCACTCCACAAGCCACCCTCACCCTCAGGGACCAGAGTCAGCAGGTTTCTTAATACGAAGCCCATGCCCCATGGATGCCGGTCCTACTCGGCCACTGTCCTCTCCTCCTGGCCTGGGGCTTTCAGGTTTCTGGGGGACGAGAGAGAAGGGGCTGACTGAGTCCTACCCATAGGGAAGGGGCCTTTGCATGCCTTGTCCAGACCACTGCTAGCAGGACCACCCCCGCCAGAGGCCACGGAAACATGGGGGAGGCCAGCTCCCATCACCACCACGGCCCAGCCATGGGCAGAGCCGCAGAGCTCAGCCAGCCATGTCTCAGGACCACAGACACAGAGCAGAACGTAAAGAACACAGGTTTGGGAGTCACCCAGGCCCGGTCATGTCCGGCCCTGCCACTTACTAGCTGTGCAACCCCCAGCAAGGCACATCACCACTCTGAGCCTCACTTTCCTCATCTGTAAAGTGGGGCCACACAGGGAGCCCACAGCAGGTGCTCAATAAATGCCTACTTCAGCCCATCTCACAGTGGAGACCCCCGTACCAGGAAAGCAACTGCCTCAAGAAGAAAAGCAGTGAAAAGCCGGCTGCAGGTAAAGACACCGGCCACTAGGCTTCTGATGAGCCTTCCCTGCCCGAAGAGAGTGTGGGCGCACATCCGCGCAATAACCGTATCTGTATATATTTATTAATCACGTGCAGGCACAACTGCACTAATGTCATTCGTGTCGCAAAAGAATCCAAGAAAAGACAGTGAAGGGTGAATTTAAGGATCAATGGAAACAGAAGTCCCCACATTTTTCCCTGCACCTCAAAGGATGGTATCATTTGCCCCCAGGGGTGCACACACTCCATTTCGCAGACCCTGGCCTTGCGCACGTGACAACAGTGGGCTGATCTTAAACATCTCATCTTTAATATAAGCAGTTTGCATCCTAACGGAAGCGTGATCTGGTGCTGCCTGCCAGATGGAGCCTAGAGGCAAGCACCCCAGCAGAGTACAGTCAAAGTAAGTCGGATGGGAGGCCCCAGGGGGCCCAGGGCTACAGCACAGATAAAAGAAAAGGCTCAAAACCACAGAAAGTTCCAAGACGGGAGCCGGCCCCTACCGGACACGTGGGGTTTCTAGAGGCAGGAATGGAGGCGTGGGAAGGGTGTCTAAGGCAGAGCGACCAGCATGACCAAAGGCACGGAGTGTGAAAACTGCACAGTGCCACCGGCCGCCCCACCCGGGGCAGGTTTCTGAGCAAGAAGGAGCCTTCAGGGAAACGCCGCGTCTGTGCCAAGATGCCCCGGGAAGGGGAGAAACAGAGAGAAGGGAGGAGGGACACGCATCTCTGGCAAGCAGGGGCTCCGCGCGCTCCAACCCCATCCCCCCACCGTGCACGAGCCACCAGCCATGTGATGGCTCTGCCCCCGCAGGCAGGAGCTAGTCTGTGGGATCCCCCAACCCCTCGGAACAGCTTCCCCCCACGCAGGAGTGACGCCGCTCGGAGCACCCAAGATGCCGGGGGAGGGGGCGGGAAGGAGGGCGCCGCGTTCTTAATTACTGCAGTTATCAAAAACGCATTAGCGGCGATGATTTCCTCCAGACCCCGTTCCCTTCCCTGGATGTTTTGACTGCTTCGCCATATGGCAGGAGTTAAAAATACAGCTCAGAGTGAGGGGGCTGCAGGCGGAGTGGGCCGGCTACCTCAGCAGTGGGGTGCGGATCGGGTCCGGCGGGGCCTGGGAAGCACGCTGAGCCGAGGTGCCCAGCTCCTGGTGGCCTGTGGCAGGACAGCGCCCTTCAGACACACAGCACCGCAGAGGGAGACCCACCAGGGGCAGGACAGGCTGTCACCCGCCACGCAGAGAGAGGAGCAACCCTCCAGCAGCCTTAAGAGGTGGAAGTGACAGCACAAGGCCTGGGCACCCCGAAGGTGGGGCGTGAAGACAGCTGCAAATCCTTGCTTCTCCTCCCACTGAGGGTGCAGTCCAAGCCCCTCCCCTGGAACCTGGCCTTCGGATCTGCTTGACCAACAGCATGTGGCAGAAGTGACCTTGTGGTACTCCCAAGGTCAAGCCACGAGAAGCCTCACATCTCCCACCAGGCCTTGGAACACTGGTTCTCGGATCCCTGAGATGCCACGTGCAGATACTCTGGTCCACAGGGCCAGCCTTCCAGGTGTCTCCACAAGTCCCCTGATACGTGAGTTAAGGTGTTTTGGACCCTCCAGACTAGTCCATCCACTATGTGAATACCACTGAGTAACTTCCACTAATAACACAGGGAACAGAAGACACAACCAGCCAAGCCCTGCCAAGCCCTGCCCTACAGAATCTGAGCTATGATAACAGGGGGCTTGTTTTCAGCCTCTAGATTTTAGAATAATTTGTTACTTGGCCACAGATAACTAGAACATTCATTCATTCACTCACTCACTCATTCATTCACGCAACACATCTTCATTAAAACCTACCCTGAGACAGGGCCCCCTACAAAAACAGCAGAGACCAATAATTCATTCTCCCTGTCCCCAGGGGAGCTTCTGGGCTGGTTCCTCAGAGCCCACCCAGTTTGTCTGGGTCCACACCCACGTACCCATCTCCCAGTTTGGCAGCTTTCTCTCCCAGGCCCGTCACTTCTGGGCTCACTGTCAACACTCCCCTGTCCAGTGCCAGCCCCTGCCTTCATTCTCTCTGGGTGAGGAGAGATACACGGGATGGTCTGCCTCTCCAACACGTTTTATTTTACTCTAAAAGGTCCCCTAGATACTAAAAGAAACAAGAGAATGAAAATGGTGCACTAAGTATCTATCACAAAGGAAGGTAGTAAGGGAGAAGTAGAGGAGGAAAAAAAGACAGAAAACAATAAAGTTGGGACTTTCCTAGTGGTGCAGTGGTTAAGAATCCACCTGCCAGTGCAGGGGACACAGGTTCAAGCCCTGGTCCGGGAATATCCCACATGCCACGGAGCAACTAAGCCCGTGCGCCACAACTACTGAAGCCCATGCGCCACAACTACTGAAGCCCATACACCTAGAGCCCGTGCTCCACAACAAGAGAAGCCACCGCAATGGGAAGCCTGCACACCGCAACAAAGAGTAGCCCCCGCTCGCCGCAACTAGAGAAAGCCCACGCGCAGCAACGAAGACCCAACGCAGTCAAAAATAAATAAGTAAGAATAAATTTATTTTAAAAAATAGGAAAAAGAAAATAATAAAGTTGCAGGTGTAAATCCTACCTTATCAACAATTATATTAAATGTATGTAGGTTAAACACTAATCAAAAGGCAGAGACTAGCAAAATGGATTTTAAAAAAACATGTAATCCAACCATATGGTGTCTACAAGAGACTCACTTTTGATTTAAGACACAAATAGGTTGAAACTAAAAGGATGGAAAGAGATATTCCATGCAAACAGTAACCAAAAGAGAACTAGAGTGGCTATACTCCTACCAGACAAAGTAGACTTTATGACAAAAAGCTACTAAAGACAAGGAAGGATACCTTATTACAATAAAAGGGTCAACCCATCAAGAAGACATAATAATTGTAAACATATATGTACCAAACAACAGAATCCCAAAGTACACAAAGCAAAAACTACAGAAATGGAGAAACAGACAATTCAACAATAACAGTTGGAGACGTCAATACCCCACTTGCAAGAATGGTAGAACAACTAGGCAGAAGATCAACGAGGCAACAGAAGATACGAACAACACTGGAACCAACTAGATCTAACAGACACCTGCAGAACACTCCACCCAACAGCAGCAGAACACGCATTCTTCGCAGGTGCATGCAACATTCTCCAGGACATACCATATCTTAGACCTTACAGCGAGGCTCAATACATTACAAAGGAACATATCACAGAGAGCGTGTTCTCTGAAAACAGTGGACTGGAATTTAAAGGGTCCCCTAAAATGTCTAGATGACAGCTCTCATGGGGATGTGCTTGGCTCATCATTGCCCAAACCATGACTTTCCCCCCTCCTTACCTCCTTACCTGGCTCACAACAGGTGCCGGGGAGGATGCAGGTCAGCCTCTGGGTGGGAACTGAATGGGGTGGTCAGGGGGACCCCCAACATCCCTTTCAGGTGGAGGATTTTTACCCACCTGGAAGTTTGAGGACTGCTGAGCCGGGGGACAGTAAAGCGTCTAAGAAGTCTCGACAGAGCTGTGCGTAGGCAGTGGGTTGCCAGGGTAGGGTGGGGGACGCTCCAGAAGCCTCTGCTTTGCTGTAGGGAGCCCTCGTTCTAGTTTAATAGCATTAAGTCCCCACGACTTTAATACACGTGAAAAGGCTGTGACTGAGGCCACAGGGATTGTGACGGCACACCTTACAAAGGGCTGGATTCAAAATCGGCTACATTAGATGTGCAGAAGCTGGGTGGATAGTAGAGAAACAAATGCCAAAACCCAAGTCATCTGATTCTAAATCCCGTGACTTTTCTCTAACATCAAATTTCTTCTCGTCTTAGAAAGAGAGAACAACAGTGATTAAAGTTAGCAAGAATGAGGAGTACTCTGCACGGACACATATTAAGGATTTAATGCTCACAACCCCGCTTGGAGGAAGGTGATGCTTTATAACCCCATTTTATAGGGGAGGCACAGCCAGGACATGGCAGAGGGAGTGGCCTGACCCCAAGTGCGTGTCCTGACTATTGCTCTGTCCACATACTGCATGGGTACCCCGACCAGGAGCTGTCTATAACCCCAAGCCATGCCCCACTCACTCACCAGTCCAAGAAACACTGCAGAGACAAAGGCCAACA
The DNA here is from genome assembly GCF_964374135.1 of Grampus griseus. Classification (NCBI taxonomy): domain Eukaryota; kingdom Metazoa; phylum Chordata; class Mammalia; order Artiodactyla; family Delphinidae; genus Grampus; species Grampus griseus. Next base: position 101,725,660 of record NC_139004.1, on the reverse strand, counting down.
CCTGGATCCTTTCCTTCTGCTAAAGCAACGATCTCTCCCTCCCATCTGGACAGGCAGTTGTTGGGGGTAAGACAGGACGGGGCTCATTCCTTCCATCCAAAACCCACGTGCTCCTGCTTGCCCCCAGCACCCCCGAGTCCTGCAGCGTCTCCTGCAGCCCCTGCCCGCTGGTCCCCGCCTCCCCCCAGAGCCAGGTGTCCCGCCCACACCTAAGTGCCTCCCCTGAGCAGCACCCTCCAGGGACTCCTGTCTCCTCCCAATGTCCCTCGTGGCCTCCCCAGCCTGCTGGCCCTGCCCAGCCCCACCTGTGGGTCCCCTCTCCCTCCTCTCGTTTGCTGTCCCCTCGGTCACTCTGCTGCAGACACGCCAGCCTCCTCGCTGTGAATGGACCACGCCAGGCATACTCCCCTCTCAGGCAACCCCAAAGGGAGACCCATTCGCTACTGTCCCCACCAGAGACACTGACGCCAGAGCCCCAAGAGGTTCCTTCCATGTGCCAAGGGAAGCAGGAAGAGCTGGGCCTCCAGACCAGGGCCCCGGGCGGGGTCTTACCCCTGGCTGACCACACGGGCCACCTGCCCGTTGATGTTCAACTTCAGGCTGTCAGGGACCCCCTCAGTCTGTCCCCAGATCTCATCCACACATGTGCTCAGCCCTGTAAGGGTCCCTGGAGGCTGCCCTAGTACCACTGGACAAGGGCTGAGGACTTGTCACTCAAGCACCGAGGCCATCCGGGAGGACAGTGGGGTTTCATGGGCACCTCATGCCAGCCTTGCCCCGCTGGACACTTCACAGGCACGACCTACCTGGACAGCCCCGCCAGAGCCGCCACCCAGGACATCCTCCGTGGAAGCCCCGCCTTCTGGCTACAGTGAGCCCTAGTCCCTGCGGTTCAGAGGCAAGGGCCAGGCCCAGGAGCCTTGAGGCTCCACAATGTCTGACACTCTACGTGCTGAGAAAACAGGCCATTGAAGCCAACAAGATGGGGGGGCAGAGCCGGGAGAGGGGCACAAACACCAGTCCTCCCACTCCACCAAGCGCCCAGTGTGCCCTGAGGGACTCACACGCACAGCAAGGCCTGGGGTTGCCTCACCAGCAGGCCAGCAGACGCACACGTGCCTGGGGTGGGGAAATGGGCCAATTCAAAGAGAACTGCCCGACTGGCTGGTGCCTGACAGCTGCACGTGTCACCTCCTGCCCACCACCACCACCCCGCTGGCGGGGGCCACCGCCATCATTTTTGCCAAAAGGGGACTCAGGCTCCTGGTGGTAAAATAACTTCCCCAAGGTGACCACAGTGAGGGAGAGGCCAAACCCAACACACAAAGGGAAAAGCCAGGGCTGTCCCCGGGTAGGCAGTGGTGCTGGGGGCAGTTTTGGTCCCTGGAACCAAAAGCCTGGGTGAGCTGACCACGCACATCCTGAAACGGCCCCAAACGTCTCTCCAAACACGGACGTCACGCAGCGAACAGCTGTGGAGCCACAGTGCAGTGGCAAATTGCACGGGCTCTGGAAGCAGACAGACCTGGGTGCAAATCCGGCTCTGTCGTTGGGTAACCGTGGGCAACTGCTTACCCTCTCTGAGCCTCAGTGTTCACATCTGCAAAATGGGATGGCGGCAGTGCACACATGTCACAGGGTTGGGGCATCCGCAGAGATCCCAAGGAGAAGGTGGTCGGCACGCGGCACCAGGAACGGCTTGGTTATTTCCGTGGTTTAACTATAATTGAAGCGCTCTAAGTCTAGGTGCCCAGAACACAGGATTTCTGTCCTGTTCCTTTGTGAATCTTGTCTCCTCCAGGGAAAGCTAAGCATTTCACATCGAGGCTCAAACAGAGCACAGCTTGGTTTGGGGGTGAGCCAGGCTTGTTCACCACCTCACCCCCCCAACCCCACAAGGCTGAAGGCTGGGTTCTGAGCAAGCGCCCTGGGCTGTCCATGCCCGTCTGGGCCTCGTGTGGCCCACCGTCCCCGCTCCCAGGCCTGGCAAAACCACCGACAGCACCTCCCTACCTGAAACACGCCATGCGCCCCCCTCCCCGCCTTGGTGCTCCCACGTGTGCGGTTCCAGACGCCCTCCCGGATGGCCAGGCACGTAATAAACAAATGCTGCACAACCTTCACTATGGCATCTGGGGGGTGTTCTGCCTGGTACAGTTCTTTCAACTCTTCCATAGGTTTGAAAATGTTCATAAGAAAATGCTAGGGAAAAACAATCCTTAAGGGTGCTGTCAATACCCTATTCCTCCCCCGAGCCAGTGTTCACCGCATCCTGCAGTGCCAGGCACCCCGCAATCCCTCCACCTGGACCTCCTGGAACAGGGCCACCTCCCCATCTTACATGGGCACTGGCCTCTGGGCACCCAGGGCAAAGCCTGCCTTACTTGGACGGTCCTCCTGCTGGGAGGGGGCTGAGGCTGACGGGGTCCTGCAGACCCAAGCAGGACTTAGCTGCTCAGGTGTCATCACGGAGGGTCCCCACGAGGCTGGGGGAGGCATTTGAAAAACTCCAGGCTGCAGCTCCCTACTCAATAAAAGATAAGCGCTTAGCATTTGTCATAACTGGTCTGGCATCTCCCGCCAACAGGTCAGGCCCCTGGAGGGGCAGGATTCAGATGCCAAAGGCCTCGCTGTCTCGGGATTCCTAGCCAGGCCGTCACCCTGTGAAGCTTGGTTCGCAGTCGGGGCAATTTCCACTGCAGCCTGGCCTGCGTCTACACGGGGTAGGGGGTGGTAACTTGGAGGCCCCCTGAATTTCCAGGCCCCGGGCACGGCCCTGGGCTGCCTCGTGGCCTCGTCTGTAGCTGCCGCTCCGTTTCAGTGAGGTCCATTTATGCCCCTCCTTCCAGTTCCTGGCCAGCGCCCGGCCGGGCGGCTTGTTTTTTCTGCTGCTCTGTGGCAGTTACACGGATGACACCTTGACAAGCTCAGAACGGTGCCCTCCCCAAGTTGGGCAAAGCATGGCTCTTTCTTACAGAAACAGAAAGCCAAGAACAAAAAGGAGATCAGCTGTCAAAATAATGTCATCGACAGAGGAGCTGACGAACAGCCACCCAGCTGACCAAAACTGCTGATGGCCCCAAACTCCCAAATCCGGGCCTCTTCGTCCCGGAGCCCAAACGCTCCCAGGGCACAGCCCCGAGGTCTCTGCAGGCACAGAGGCCCGAACCCGGACAGCGGAGGCGAAAGGAGAGCAGGTCTCCACTTCACACACCGCGCTGCCCCATCTGTCTCAACCTGAGCTAAATAAAGATGCATTCCACGATCTAGCCTCCAGGTTGTAAAAGAATCAGCTGCCTAGTTGTCAGATGGCTGGGAGAGAGCTTCAGGGAAGCAGCTCCTTGGCCTTCTGCGGACTCTACCATCTGCTGGAGAAAGAACGGCTTGCCCCGCTCCCTCGGACTTGAACACACTTCATCCAGCAGGGACCAGGCCCCGCCAACACGCTGCAGCCTGTTGCCCGCTGGGGGACGTCCTCCCCAGCGCTGGCCACTCAGCTCTATCTCAACTGGGAGAACAAGAGAATCACTGAACGAGAACGTGAACACGGTATCTCCCTCTGCCACTCACAGATCACAAAAGCCCGCTCAGCCTCTCTTGGCCCCCGCTCTCTGCTCCGAGGGGAAGAGGAAATGGAACAGAAGTGGCCAGGACCTCAGACCCCGTGGCCCGGGCCTGGGGCTCCGCGGCGGTTCTGAAGGTGAACGCGCTTTCAGAGGCTCCTGGCCAGGACCCGCCCCAGGACAGCAGCTCGTGTCCCTGGTCCGGCCACACCCTCATCACTGGCCACCCTCGAGCTTCCCCCCCAGCTGATGCACCCCCGTCATGGTTAATGTCAGCACAGACCAGAGGAGCGCTTGTTTGGAAAGTCAACAGAGACTGAATGCCACTGGAAACCTCCCCCAGAGTGAGTCACCAGCTTGGAGCTTCAGAAAGACGTCCTCTCCAGTGATGTGACAGCATTCAAGGGCTGGAGGGGACGAGAGCACGAGAGAGGCAGCTCCACAGGCCTCTCTAACCTCTTCGGGCCAATGTTTACTTCTGCTGGGAAACCCTGGAGGAGCAGAGGCTGGGAGGGAGCGCCTCTTTCCATCCTGGTCCCCACCGCACAGCGACCTCAGGTGATGCCGAGGACCCGGCCTCGGTGACAAGGGCCCACAAGGCAGGACAAGGACCACACGTGCTGGGCTTCCTCCAGCACTGGAGGCTGGGAGTCCCGCAGGATCCCGGGAGGTCTGATCACTGGGCAGCACGTAGGGCAGGTGGGAGACGGGTGAGAGCAGAGGGCCTGGAACCAGACACCCGAGCCCCAGTCCCGGCTCCACCACTGGCCAGGTGAGAGGGCTGGAGCCGGTCGTAGGACCTCTCTGAGATTCAGTCTCCACATCCGTAAAATGGGAGAGGCAACCGTTCCTGCCGCGTGGGAGAGCTGGGACCATGAAATGAGCTGGTAAATGCAAAGACCTGGAGCAGTGCCGGGCACACAGGGCGCCCTCACGGATGGAGCCGGGACGCACGCACCTGCCTCCTGTGCATCCGGCTCTGGGTGCTCCCTGGTACCAGCTGTATCTGCTAAAGCCCAGGCTGCCTTTCTAATGGAAAACACAGGGGTCCTAATCAATCCCCCGTGCCTTCAGCCACTCAACAACACCTGCTGAGCACCTAGCATGTGCCCGAATCCCTAGAGGGATGGGGGGGGCAGTTCGAGAAACATCATTAGAGCGTAGCTAACTGAACACTGGATGTGAATTCTGATGTCAGAAATGAAACAGTTCAATACCCAGTGTAACCAAAGGCATTCTATTTCTTTCCTTGTTATAACCCTGTTTTCCCCAGAGCTGAGAAACTCATGATGACATCCTTCAGCTGTGGTCAAAAGAGGACTTCCTGAGAAAGGGTTTAAAGGTCTCCGGGCTTAAGGGTTTCCCCCACGCCCAGGAACCCTCCTGAGGACTGCCTGGAGGAGGTGGTACAGAGACTGCTGCAGCCCCAATGTGAGCCTGTCCCATGGCATCTATCTGTACATCCCCCAGCAGGACACTGTGCCTGCCGGGCATGCAGGGGCACCCTGTCCAGTGGCCAGGGGGCCAGGGGCTCCTGACTCAGGCTGGAGCAGCAGGAGGCTGTTTAGGAAAGGGGAAGCCAGGCCTGGCCTAGCCTGCATGCTCGCCAGACCCTCACCCACAGGGGCCCCTGTCTGCAGGCGGGGGTGCCTGGGAGATGGTGGGCGCACCAGCACTGGGGAAAGTGGAGCGGAGCGCCCCAGCAGGAAGTAATCCCAATGGTGCCGGCTCCGGCTCGAACTGCCTGTCGCCTTGGGACGCCCACACACAGAGGTTCTAGTCTCGACTGCAGGGGGCCAACCCCTGCCCCAGCCCAGCTTCTGGGCCATCTCCTCCAGGCTGTCACGCCCCCAACTCCACATCCTCTGCGTGGACGCTGGGGCCCCCAGAGGTCTCACCCAGCTTCTCAGGAAGTGCACTCGCCTCCTACCTGTGCTCAGTTGGCCCCCGCCCCCAAATGAGAACCTGCCCGACAAGGGAAGAATGTGCATTAAGCACCTACTGTGTACTGTTTCCTCCACTCCCGTTATCTTCACTTAATCCTCAGAAAGAGCATGGGAGACAGCTATGCTCATCCCCATTTCCGTGCATTAGACGCCCCGAGGCTAAGAGAGGTGACTTGTCCCACAGCCTCCGGGGCCAGCGCAGAGCCAGCCCTGGGGCCCATCCACCTGCCCACGTCCCCTTCCCCATGCGGGGCTGTGTATTCCCTGCCTGGCTTCCCCACTCTCCCTTTTGGGTCTCCAGCACATCACTAATGGTTGCACATACAGTAGGTGCTTAATAAAAGCTGGTTGCTCTCAGGGGGTTAGTCACCCCATGCTCCTTAGGCATAAATCATTTTCTCCATGGATGGGCAGGGGCCCCCCAAATCCAGCTCACTTCCCTCACACTGCAGGGGCCGGAAACCCACGGATGTGACCCAGCGGCCCCATGCAGGGGCCCTGTGGAAGGCGGGTGGTTCCAGCAACCTCCCTGCCCAAAGACGGGGCAGAGACGTGGAGCAGGGCCATTGGGCCTGGAGCGCTGTCTTGAGGGGGACCCCCAGTTCTGTTCAATACACTGGAGCCTCCCAGCCCCACTCCTCACTCCTCTTGTGTGGCCCTAAAGCCGCAGCACCTCCACTTCCAGGAGCTTGTTAGAAACACAGCCCGCCCCAGACCCACTGATCAGAACCTGCGTTTCAGCACGATCCCCAGGCACCTGCGTGCACCTGCAAGTTTGAGAAGCTCCCGTCCACCTAGAACGTGGGCCAAGGCCTGTGTTGCCACCGTTTCTCTGGAAAGGGATACTATCATAGGCTCTGAAGCCAGGCTGACAGAGCTGGGGACTCAGGAAACAAGTCCTGTCTCAGCACCCCAAGCTCCCTCCAAGGCTGCCACCCAGACCAGCACTGGGGGAGTCCCCACACAGACCTCTCAGCATCTTCCCACCGATACCTGGTCACCAGAGGCGACTGTGAAGGGAAAGAAGGAATCCATCCCCAGGACGGTGCTGTGAGGCACCTGCCAACAGTGCGTGTCCCTGTCCCCTAGGAAAGCGGGGCGTGTGTCCCAGCCCCGGTGCATTGCCTCCCCGAGCGACTGACGACTTCACTGGGCCCCTGGCTCTTCCTTAAGTCCTTGCTGGGGGGTGAGGGCTCAGGCTCTGCAACTAGCACCAGATGACCGCTGAAGAGACCAAGTGACAAAGGGGTCTTGGAGACACCAAAGAGCCGGGGGCCGGGGGCAGAGCTATGGAGGCGGGGGCGGGGGGGCTGTTTTTTCTCTCAGTGCCGCCAGCTAGGAGCGATTCCATGCCTCCCTTCCAGCATAAACAGAGTGCTGAAGTGTGCCAATGCCCTGCCACCACAGAGCCACCAGGCTCTCCCACGCCCTGACCCCACCCTACAACGCTCCTCTTCCAGGGCCCCCCAGAGCCCAGAAGCACCGCCCAGAACCATGCAAGAAGCAGGGCGGTAGCCCTGCACACACAGCCTGCACAGCCCGGCCTGGGGCAGGGGGGACACGGGGTCTCCGGTGACCAGAGGGCCAGATAACCATACCTGGAGTCCTGGGAATCAGGAGCCCCTCCCCCGCAGGATTTTAGAGTCAGGGTTAACTCCTCCCCCATCACTTCTGCCCACCCCCAGCCTCCCCGGAAACGTGACCTGAAGCTGCGGACCACCACCACTCCACCCTCGCAACACACACACACACACACACACACACGGTTTCTCCTCACCACTCCACCCCCCCAACACACACACTCACACACACACACACTCTCTCTCTCTTCTGCCTCGCCGAGATGGGCGCCAGGACTTCTGCGGAGCCGGGCCGCGTACGCGACTTCGGACCCCACGGGAGGCAAACGCGCGGCCAGGACGCTCTGTCCAGCGCGGCCGGGCAGTCCCGCCCCATCCCGTCCCCTGCTTAATCCTCGCTCCGACATAACCCCGGTAATCCCGGGGCGAGGCGGGTGGGGTATTAACCCAGAGCCGCGAAGGAAGAGACCGAGGAGTCCAGAGGGAGGAGGGCTCAGCGCGTCCCGGGCTGGAGGCAGCACAGAGTCCCTTCAGGAGGGGTGCGACCCGCAAGTGACCCAGGCCCGCTCGAGGGCGGGATCTGCGCCTGACGCGGCCCCTGCACTCCGGGTCTAGAGTCTCCGAGTCAGGAGTTCTGGTCCGGCCACCCAAAGCCCCAGGGCTGCGCCGGGACGGCCCCCTGTGGCGAGGCCGACCCCACATCCAAGCTCCCGAGCTCCTGGGTCGCTGGACCCCGAGTCCCAAGCCGGCCGGCCACGGAGAGCCGGGCGGGCGGGAGCGCCGGGCAGCGCCCCGGAGCCCCTTTCCCTGGGAGCTCGGTCCCGCCGAGCCCGAGCCCCAGGTCGGGCCGCGACCCCGCCGGGGGTACCCCGGCCCCCCCAGTCGACACCCTCCACGCCCGGCCCCGAGGGGAGCGGGGCCCCCCAAGAAGTTGGCGCGCCCCCGACACGCTCGCCGCCCCCGGTCCCCACTTACTTGTCGCGGCGGCCTCCGAGCTCCGGGATGGCGCCGAGCGGCTGCGGGCCGGGGCCGGGGTCGGGGCGGCGGGCGCACGCGGCCAGGTGCCGCCGGTGCCGCTCCAGCAGGCCGGCGTTCTCGCGGCTCAGCCGCGCCACTTGGCGCTCCAGCTCCTCGATGCGCCGCCGCCGCCGCGCCAGCAGCTCCTGCTGCGCCGCGACGATCCGGGTCAGCTCCTGCAGGTACTCGGCCGCCTGGCCGGGGGGCTCGGCGGCGCTAGCCATAGTACCCGCCTCAGGCGCGCGGGCGGCGGGGCGGCGGCGGCGCGGCCATGGCTGCGCGGCGGTGACGGCGGCTCCGCGCGGCGCGGCGCGGGGCTCGGCCCGGGGGGCGCGGCGCGCGGGGCCGACGCGGCCCCGCCTTGGCGCCCTGCTCCCGCCTCCGCCCGCGCCCGCCCCCGGCGCCTCCACGCCGCCCGCGGCCCCGCGGACGCGCCGGGCCGGACAGTGCGTGGAGCTGCGGCCGCCGCGGGCGGGCGAGGAGTTTACAAAGTGCCGGCTGCGGCGCTAGGGGAGCGGGAGCCGGAACCTGGCGGCCGGCGCGGGAGGAGCGGGCGGGAGGGGCGGGCGGCGGCGGCGGAGGGAGGGCGCCGCCTGCCGGCCCCGCGCCCCACGCCCCGCGCCCGCTTCTGCCGCCGGGGTGCGACTCGCGCCTCTGCATAGCCGCCTGGGCCGCTCTGATGTACAAATTTCACAAAGTAGGAATTCGGCAAAACAGACCTTCCTACTACGTATTGTCAGCCGACGACTGAGCTGTGAATAGGAAAATAAGGAACTCATAAGCACTTTGACATTTTTTCTAAGTCTGATAAAACGCGCGGTTCATTTTGTTGTACAAGCAAGACAAGTTTCCTAGACTGTTCCTTTCCTAGACTGTTCTAGGCGGTTGGCGGCACTGAGGCCTCCACGATGTGGATGTGGACCAGCCACCAAGGCCCAGGCAGGCACCTTCCACTCACACCCAGGGTCTGGTGTGATGGGCCTGCAGGCCAAAGACCCACTTCAAAAATGGCACGGAGACTTTAAGCAGTTTATTTAGCCCCTGAGCCTCAGGTTCCCCAGCAATAGTATTTTCTATTTCTTGACTTTTTAAAACCTTTATCATTTTCATAGTCTAAATTTCCTTAGGGCTAAACATTATTTTTCTATCTTCTTGAAGAGTTCGGTTATTTCCATAGTTTCTTATTTTATAGCAAATGCATTTAAGGCTATAAATTTACCTCTGGGTAAAGCTTTAGCTACATCTCATAAGTTTCTAAAACTTTATAATAATGTACATTTTGATGATACAGTGTCTCTTTGTTAAGGCTGGCATCACACTGGCTTTGATGAAACTTAGTATCCTATACCTATGTTTGTTGATAGCCCTTTATCTCCAGGAGAGGATAAGCCCTGCATGGAGAGACTCTGGACCCTCGGGGCCCTAAGGCCTCCTTGGGTGGACCCTCCAGGGCCCTAAGGCCTCCTTGGGTGGCCCCTGGGCATGGCCTATGGAGAGGGAGAGAATGGCAGTGGGGCTATTCAGAGGTCCTCAAATTCACCAAGCACTTTCACTAGGCTACTTGTGATGTTCTAGAAATTAATATTATTTTTATAAATCCTGTTATTATTTTGTGAAGGGCACAATTATATTACATCCTGCTTGTGTGTGTCAACTGTGTTTATCATTTCAGTTTATACATTGAAAATATACCAAAATCTTTGCAATCCTGTTTTAATATTTCCTCATTTTATAAAGACAACAGGAGACTTCCCAAAAGGGATATGGCCTCGGCTTCTCTTGACTTATTTGGGAGACCTGACCCTGGGGTCACACATGGGGTCTCTGCCAGTTTGGGAATGAAGGAAATTCAGATCTAAATCCTGGGGCATGTGAGTGAAGATTGTGGGGGGAGAAGATGATTGGGGGGAGGAGTAGCTTCCCCCTCCCCCCACCCCAACCCCATTTGCCTGTCCCCCACCCTCACCCTGCAACCCGCTTCCAGCAGTTCTGGGTTGAAGCTGACCTCACATTTCCATCTCCACGCTGCCTCTCCCCCAAGCCCCCAGATGCAGTGAGCTGATTGACACCACCCGCCGAATGAAAGACTAGACTCTGGACTCTCAGCCACCCAGATGTCCCTTACAGTCTCCCCACGTAAGCCCATGACATAAGAGCATCGATGGGCAAGGTGGCAGAAGTGGACAAGGAGGGGTAATCCAGGGTGCTTTAACACACCTGCAACACAAAGCAGTGAAAACACATGCAGGCTGTCCAGTCTAGACACGGCCTCTCATCTTAATTCCCACAGGGTACAACAAAGGAGAACTGTGCAATGGACATTGTGGTGGCCAACCGGACCCCCATTTCAGGACGAGGCTCTCATCCCCCACCAGCCAGACATGTTGGCAACTAACGGCTCACAGCCACGTCCCTCTTGGGAAATTGCCCTGTGCCCATGGAATCTGCCTCACCCAAGGTTATGTCCCCACTTCCCTGAGGCCAGACAGTGACTGGTGCATGCACGGGTACAAGAGCTTGGTGCCCTGTCCAAACTTGGGCAACCATTCAGGGCCATCCCAGCTCCAGAGCCCCTGATAGGACCCTCTGAGGCCTCTGCTGGGATCAGACCCAGGCCAGCCCTCCCCCTGCCCAGCAGTGCTCCTTCACGCCCACGCTGTGCTGGTCCTGAGAGCTCCACCAGCAAGCCTCCTGCACCGAACCTCCTTTCCCCTCCTCTCCCGACTGTGTCACCCACTACTTGGACCTTGTGATGATTTATGGGATTTCTATGCTGTCCAGCAACTCTAGTGAAAATCTCCGTGCTTTGTATGGAGAGAGATTTTAAACCTGAAAAAACAGTAATAGGCTTTTCCAATATTATCATTACATGAATACAAGGCCAAGGAGTTTACATTGCACTGCAGGAAAAAAGATGTAACTACGTACTCTAAAGAAAATAAAGGTAACAAAAATTTGGAGGAGGAGAGAGGGGAAGGGGAGGCATATTATGATCATCTATTAATTTTTACTATTATTATCCACATTCAGCTGCTCAGTAAGACCATCTATCTTTTTAACATCACCATTTGTTGAAGACTATTCATTTTTCTCCTTAAAAACCTTCCTCTGAGAGCTCTCTGACTCACTGTTGTAATTTGGTTTGGCGCTTCCTTGGCCTGCTATGCAGCTGTCATCGGCAATTTCCTGGCATTACTCTTCTGGAATGGGTCCATGCTCTCTTGGATCTTATGTATTCCCTTTCTTGGATTCATTTTCTATTTTGCTGTGTACATCCTCTAGCAATTCTCCCAGAGACGGCCCGGAGGAAGGTCTTTGAGTCCTTGTGTGTCTGAAATGATTTATTTTGCCCTTACACTCAACTGACAGTTTTGCTGGGTATAGAATTCCAGGTTAAAAATCAATTTCCTCAGAACCTGGAAGGGTTTGCACCATTTTCCTCTATCATCTAGTGCTGCTGATACTAATCTGATTCTCGTTCCTTTGAGGAAGAGATTCTCTTGTGTGTGAGGGGGGGTACTGCATCCAGTCAGGACTTTTGGAAATATGGTGGGGGGCATATTTGATCATCACAATGACTGGGGACAGTGTGGCATTCAATGGGCAGGGGCCTGGTATTTAATGCAGGGAAGTCCCATCTAACAAAAGCTGCCCCGCTCAAATTGCCAAAAGAAGAACAAAGTTGGAGGGCTCACACTACATGATTTCAAGACTTATTATAAAGCAGGAGTAATCAAAGCAAGTGGTCCTGGTGTAAAGCTACACAAAAAGGTCAATAGAATAGAGTGCAGAAATAGACCCACACGTACGTGGTCCATTGATTTTAACAAAGATGCCAAGGCAGCCTAATGGGGGAAAGGATAGTCTTTCAACAAATGTTGCTGGCACAATGTGAAAGAATGAAAACTCATACCTGTCGGCATGTACAAAAATTAACTTGGAATACAGTGTATACCTAAATGTGAGAGCTAAATATATAAAACTTCTAGGGAAAAAAACCACAGGAGAAAATCTTAATGGCCTTGAGTTTGGCAAAGATTTCTTAAGTATGACACCAAAAGCACGAACTCCGAAAGAAAAAAACATCAATAAACTGGACTTCATCACAACAATAAAAAAAACCTTGCTTTTCAAATGTCACTGTTAAGAAAAAGATGGGCTTCCCTGGTGGCGCAGTGGTTGAGAGTCGCCTGCCGATGCGGGGGACACGGTTTCGTGCCCCGGTCCGGGAAGATCCCACATGCCGCGGAGCGGCTGGGCCCGTGAGCCATGGCCGCTGAGCCTGCGCGTCTGGAGCCTGTGCTCCGCAACGGGAGAGGCCACAGCAGTGAGAGGCCCGCGTACCGCAAAAAAAAAAAAAGGAAAGAAAAAGAAAAGACAAGCCACAGTATGGGAGCAAATATTTGCAATATGTACATTCAACAAAGAACTTGTGTATAGACTATATAAAGAACTCTTATGACTTAATAATAACAAGACAAACAACCCAATTAAAAATGGGCAAAAGATTTGAACAGACATTTTACCAAAGAAGATATATAAATGGCAAATAAGCACACAAAAAGATGCTCAACATCATTAGTCATTAGGGAGATGCAAGTCAAAATCACAATGATTTACACATGAAACCAAAATCGTAAGGAACAAAAGAAAAACGAGATAAACTGGACACTGTTGAAACGAAAAATTTTTGTGCTTCAAAGGACATCAATCAAGAAACTGAAATGACAACCCTCAGAACAGGAGAAAATTTTTCTGAATCATACATTTGATGAGATCCTTGTTTCTAGAATACATAAAGAACTTTTACAACTCAATAATTAAAAATGACAACCCAATGTAAAATGGGCAAAGGATCTGTATAGACATTTCTCAAAAAAATATAATAAGTACATGAAAAGATGCTTGACACCATTAGTGATCAGGGAAATACAAATCAAAACCAAAATGAGATACCACTTTACACCCACTAGGTTAGCTAAAAATACAGAAAATAATAAGTGTTGGCAAGGATGTAGAGAAATGGGACACTCATACATTGCTGGTGGGAACCTAAAGTGGCGCAGCTGCTTTGGAAAATAGTCTGGCAGTACCTCAAACATTTAAGCATTTATACCATATGACCCAGAAATTCCAGCCCTAGGTATATAGCCAAGAGAATTGAAAACATACAGCCTCACAAAAACTTGTACACAAATGTCGTAAGAGCATTATTTATAAGAGCTAACAAGAGGAAACAACCCAATGTCCATCAGTTGATCAATAGATAGATACAATGTGGTCTGTGCACGCAATGAATATTCTTTGGTAATAAAAAAGAATAAAATGCTGACACCTGCCACAATATGGATGAAACTTGAAAACGTGCTAAGCGGAATAAATCAGTCACAAAAGACCACATATTGTAGGATTCCATTTACATGAAGTGTACAGAATAGGCAAGTCTATAGAGACAGAAAGTAGATCGGTGGTAGCCTAGGGCCGGGGGTGGGTGAGTCGTAGGTAGGTGAAGATTTCTTTATGGGGTAATGAAAATGTTCTGAAATGGACTGTAAAACACTGTGAATGTACTGAAAATCATTGAATCGTACACTTTTAAAGGGAGAGTTGTGTAGTATGTTAATTATATCTCACTGAAGCTATTCAAAGAAAGAAAATACACACACCATATCTGCTAGAATGGCTTCAGTTAAGGAGTCTGACCATTCTTCCCATGTCTCCATTGGGGCTCATCTGAAGCGGGTAGGAGGCGAGGGGCTGGGTAACCAGCTTCTTCAGTCTAAGCATGCAGCCCACCCAGGAGCTCCTGACCGGCTGGGGCCTCCACGTAACTGCCGGGGAAGCCTTGCCTGCCTCTCGCCTCAGTGCTCCTGTTAATTTCTAGCTGGAAATTGCTGTCATTTTACACTGTGAGTGTGAGGCCTGTTCTTTCTCGATTAGCAAGTGCTGGAGGGATGTTGAAGACCCATCAGCAGGTGGCCAAGTGCTTCTCCCTCCTATAATCAGGATTGAAGGGAAATGGCCCTCTCTGCCCTGTCATCCCATGATGTTTAATGCTCTTTGGCCCACATCTCCTCAAACAGCCTTGGGGACTTTGTCTCAGGTGTACCAGGGCCCCAGATGTGTTGTCCTAACGTCCCAGCCTCTGCCTTTTCACCTGTAAAATGGGGATAAGAACATCTGCTGATGTTGGAGGCTGTGGAATTCAACGTCCCTCTGAGAGGCTGCAGTTATTATCACTCCGCGGTCTCTGTAGGAACGGGGATGGGGGGCTCTAACAGTCCTCCTCATGGGAGGAGCATGCCTAGTGGGGGTCACCTCATCCAACCTTGCCCTTTTACAGACGGGGCGCCTGCGGCCCTGAGACAAGGCCGCCCCTTTAGCCGCTGGGGCAGAGCTTCGGCAGCCAGGAGCCTGTCAGGGGCCCAGGAATATGTTTGAGATGGGGTAGAGGAGGGAGGAAAAAGACACACTGACACGTCAAAATGAATAAATGTTTAATTAAATGTCCACAGAACAGAACATCAGTCAACTAGTCAATTGCATCTTGACTCAGCGCCATATAGTTATATATAAATTCTATTTAATGAGGCATGTGGGTGCTTTTTAATCTGTCTGCCGTGACACGGTGTGGATGTGCCCACAAAGGTCCTAGCAGAAGGCTTAAAATAGCCCTGCCAGGAAAAGGAGGGGGTTGCCAAAGAGCCCTCATTCGTTCATTCATTCATTCTTTCTTTCTTTCAGCAAGCACTGAGTCTGCGGGGCCAGCAAAGGCCAAGTGAGGGGCCCTGATTCTCCCTCTGGGATCCTGTCCTGAACTTGATTCTCCATCCGTCCCCCCAGGCTCAGAGGGAGCAGGGCAGGCCTGACGTCACAATTCACCCAGTTAGCCACAGGGCAGGATAGGCACCCAGACCTCCCGCTGGGCCTCTGCGGGGAGGGGGCAGGCCCGCATCCCCCTGGACCCTCTCCCGGCTCCCCATGAATATTTACACAGCTGACCCTGGCCTCCCCCTTCCAGAAGTCTGCAAGGAAGCCCATTACAGATTCGTGGGGCACTGGCTGCATCTCTGATTAGGAGAACAGGATTGTTCTAATTTTAACATCACTCCCTACTACCTCGACCGCCTCCCCTCCCTGTCATTCCTGTGAGGGAGGTTTTCGCCTCCCTGGAGCGCGATGCAGCCCCAGCTCTCTTGTCTGTTACTTGGGATGAGTCATCTTTTGGAGAATTCTCCATGACGTGGGTGGCTTGAACCACTTGTTCCGGGGTCCCTGACAGACACTTCCCCCATTAAGCTAAAACGCCGACCCATTTAGCACCTGGAGCAGGATGGAAGCTGGAGGCCACGGCCCTGTTAACCATGACCCTGAGAATGACATCCAGCCACCTCCCCAGGTCGGCCAAGCCCCGCCTGCTTGCTGACTCATCTCCCCCAACATCCCCCCTCCAGCCTAGGATTGCCAGATACAATAGAGGTTCCCAGCTAAACTGGAATTTCAGATGAACAACACATGATTTTTTTTAGTATAAGTATGTCCCATGCATCATTTGGGACATACATAAACTAAAAAATCCTCTGCTGTTTACCTGAAATTCTAATTGCAGACATTTAACTGGGTGCCCTATTATTTTTATTTGCTAAAACCTGGCCACCCTTCTCCAGCCACATTGCCCCCGTGCTGTTCCACAGTCAGACCCAAAGCACTCCCACCTCAAGGCCTTTGCATACGCTGTTCCTTTGGCCTGGCATGCTCCTCCTGCCCCATCTTTCTTGATTCCTTGGCTCTGAGATCTCAACTCAAATATCACCGCAGAAAAGTCTTCCCCGACCACCAAACTGATTCACGGTCCCCTCCACCATGCCATCATCCTCTCTCCTACCATCTTGCTTCTCATGGCACTTAGCACTATCTCCGCAACCGGGTTATCTATTTATACTTTTTCCGTGTCCCCCACTACAGTGCCGACTCCATGAGAGAAGCCAAGCCTGCCAGGCAGAAGGCCAGGCACATGCATGTCTATTGGATGTGGCTGAATATTTACGAACGCCCCTGCAGGAGAGGTTTCACACTGCCCACAGTGCATCTGAGGAAGTTGAGGATCGGAGCAATGGACTACCCATCCTTGGTCTCTGGCTGGCCCTTTATATGCCGAGAGCTCTTCCCAGTACTTTCCATTAATTAACTCATTTAATCTCACATCAGCCCAAATGATGGAAGCACCATCATTGCCTCCATTTCCCAGGTAAGGAAACTGAGGCACAGAGAGGTTCATCAACTAACTCACTGTCACACAGCACATGAGAAGCAGAGTCAGAATTTGAACCCAGGCCTCCTGGCTCCAGAGCCTGCACATAGAAAACAGTGGCCTGGTCCAGCCCTTAACTTCACTTGCTTAAGTGTTTACAACAGGCCTGCAGAAACCCTGCCCCAGACACATAACCTCAACATTCTCCTGACCTCTGCTACACACTTCCCTGCTACTGCCACTGCCCGCCCAGCACACACACACACACACACACACACACACACACACACCCCTCCTTGTCCTCTCCCTGGTCATCTTTGCAAGTGCTGTTCCCCTTTCTTGGGAACCCTTCCCTCTTTCTCTTGTCCACCAGAAAAAGCTGTTACTATTCCACCAAGGTGCCTGAGCAAGTGTCCCCTCTTCCAGGCAGCCCTCCCTGACCATCCCCTCCCCTACACTTGGCTAGGCCTCCTCCGAGCTCCCTCAGGACTGCTCCTGCTCTGGCCCTGGTCTAAGCCTGGGCTGTCTCCGCATGGGACATGAGGTCCGGGAGTGCAGGGAGGGGTCGGAAGCCTCCTGGGGCCCTGCAGCCAGTGCAGGCTGGGCTTAGAGGGTGAGTGAAGTTCACGATTGCGAGGACCATCCCTCCCATCAGCAGGGAACCTCAACTGCTTTTGTCATTTCTGTCCTCAGCAGGACTTTGGTCCCCATCCCTGGCTATGCCAGGCCGACTGGAGTGGACTCCACTGGGACAGAGATGGCCACAGTCAGGGCGGCTGGTTCAGGGAGGGGCTTCCAGAAATTAAATCCCAGTTGGGATTTTGGCTCAACAACTCTTACAACCCACCCAGAGAAAAGCACATAATGCCATGTGCAGCAACATGGGTGGATCTAGAAATCATCATACTAAGTGAAGTAAGTCAGACAGAGAAAGACAGATATCATATGATATCACTTCTGTGGAATCTAAAAAAAATGAGACAAATGAACTTACTTACAAAACAGAAACAGACTCACAGGGTTAGAAAGCAAACTTGTGGTTACCAAAGGGGGAGTATGGGGAGGGAGGGATAAATTAGGAGGTTGGGATCAACATACACACACTACTATATATGAAATAGAATACCAACAAGGACCTGCTGTATAGCACAGGGAACTCTTCTCAACATTCTGCAATAACCTATATGGGAAAAGAATCTGAAAAAGAATAGATATGTATAACTGAATCACTTTGCTGTACACCTGAAACTTACACAACATTGTAAATCAACTATATTCCAATATAAAATAAAAATTAAGAAAAAAATCTTGGGAAGAAAGAACAGCAACTTGAAAACGGAGCTGGCAATCAGCAGAGGGGCTACAGGTGATGTTTCTTTTCTTGTCTATATTTTCTACTTCAATTAACTCAGATTACTCTGTAATCAGAAAAGTGCACACAAGTCACCTGGGGGTCTTGCTGAAATGCAGGTCCTGATCCAGCAGGTCTGGGGCGGGGCCTGAGAGTCTGCATTTCTAACAGGCTCCCGGGTGGCGCCCACACTGTTGATCCGAGGAGGACCAGAGTTTGAGTAGCGTGGCTGTAGGGTGTTAGAACAGGGAGTCGGAGGGGGAGGGGGAGGGGGGAGTGAAAGGAGGAGGGGGAGGGGAGGGGTGCAGGACGCGAAGAGGAAGAAGAGAAATTGCAGAAGAGGTGAGACTTCTGCCCTGAGGGGAGGGCCAGGCAGGGGGAGAAGGGAGAAGAGACAAACAGAAGGGCAGACCGGCCCAGGGGCCGACGGGAGCATACCCAAGGCCCCAGCGGACCTGGGGTGGGAGGAGCCCATGAGGCTCAGATGTTCCGAATCAGTCAGGAAAGTGGGGCCTGAGTGTCCTGCCCTTCAGAGCCTCACAGCGGCATGCTGGTTAAATCGGGCCGCCCTGCCCCACTCAGCTGTGGCCTCTGAGGTTTAGCCTCTCTCCTGCCAACAGCAGGGCAGCCCCCGGTGGCGGCAGCTGTGCTCCCTGAGGCTGTGGATCCAGCGGGCGGGTAGGCGGGTAGGTGGGGCCGGGTGTTGGGTCTGCTCCCTTCCTGGACCCGCAGCCTTTTGGAGCTGGGGCACCTGATCAGAACCGAGGGGAAGCTGAGACCCAGAGAGGGGAGGGGACCGGCTGGACAGTCAGGGCCGGAAGCAGAAGCCTGGGGGAGCCTGGTGAAAGGACCAAGGGGCAGAGGTGAGGTGAGTGCACGTGTTTTCCCCAAATAGAGCCCGTCAGCAGGCCTTGGATGAGCAGTCATCCCATTGGCTGCCCTGAAGGGATTCCACTCACACAGACACCTACTGCTAGAGTGACCCTCTGAGCCGGTCTCTGGCCATGGCACACTCCTGCTCTGGCACCCTCCATGGCTCCCCATTGGCTACGGGGGAAGTTTCACAGCTTTTCGTGTGCTCCCTCATAGAATTTGGGAAAAACTCTATCCCCCACCACCCTTTCTAAGTTGACACCTGTTGTATACTTTTATCAGTAGGAAGTAGAACATATGAAACAATTTACAGGATGAAATACAATGAGGATTAACCATAATTAGAATATTTTATGACAGGACTTGATAAAATAGGTTTTAATTATCAAATTAAATAACCTACTCCGAATCTGAAATTATGTGAAATTTTACTGAAAATGGGTTTTAATGTAGGTCGAAAAGTGAGAAACCTAAAAGAAAGTCCAGTTAGACTGGGAAGAATTAACTTTGCTGACTTCTCCTCTCTGGATGTCCTGAACTCAGAACATCTCAACCCAGTCACATGTGCCCCTGGGGAATGTTACAGGACCAGGGGTGGGGGTGGGGGTGGGGGTGGACAGGAAACCTGGTTTGAATATACTGACCCCAGTCACCCCAAATCAGTATTTCCCCACATCCCCTAGCTTGGGAGCCAAGAGCTTTTTATACCCAGAACAACATGCCATAACTCTATCCCAGATGGGTGAGGATTGGAACCCAGGCCACTATCTGCTCCTCCCCACAGGAGGCTAGAAGTGTCTGACCTTGGGCTCAAACTGGCCCCTCCGCCTAGACACCCATTGTTCCCACCCTGGTTCTGACTCGCCTCCTCCCTGGAGCCTCTTCCAACCCTCCAAACCACCAAGGTCCCTTTCCCCACCTGTAGAAGGTGCTCTGAGCCTTGTCTGTCTCTCTGCCCCTCCACAGAGAAGGCCCATCTGACTCATCACTGCCTTCTGCCCTGCCAGCTCCTTGGGAAGCAGGGCGTTGATAAAGGCTGCCAACAGCCCCTGGAGGTGGTAACAGCATCTCAACCTTCCCGGCGTAGGGAACAAAATTACCGACTTGACAGCCGACACGAATCTGTCTCCAACTGGGGTGCCCAAGAAACAGCCCTTGATCATTTTCCTTTGATTTAGACCATGAGCGCCCATTCCCCTCCCCACATGGATGGTGAATGTCATTTCAATGGTTCCTGAAAACTTAACAAACTGATTACAGTTATACACTTAAACTTCCTACCTCTGCCCATCAATCTCCTCACCCTGGACCCCTGGACCCTGTGGGCAGTAGGGGCAGGTAGCTGGGGCTGCAACATTTGCCTACTTCTTCTGCACTTTAAGATGCTTCAGTCCCAAATCAATGCTTCTGAAGGAAAAAAAAAAGATATATTCTAACATACACAGCATCCTTTAGCCACTCCCTCTGTGTCCGGTTGCCAGAGAAAAGATGATGCCTTCACATCTTTGGTTAGAGGTGAGCTAAAACTAGTCCTTTCCTGCCTCTAAAATGAGGGGCTTGGAGTAGATTAAGGAGGACGATGGGACTCCTCTCCTCTGTCAACACCAGCTGACTGGCTGTGGCTGCCGGGATGCTGGATTGTAGGGAATCTGAGGCAGAGTCCTGCTTGAGCAGGAAAGAGTGCTGGGAGCGATTAGTAATGTCTGCCAGGGCCACAGGAAGGGATTGGGGAAACACACGAACCAGAATTTTACCAGTTATGAAGAAATTCAGAGATTGAAAACTGGTGGCCTGAGGGTAGGTTTCTTCGGCCCACACAAGCTTTTTTTTTTTTTTAATATTTTTTAAACTTTAATTTTATTACCATTATTTATAAGGTGGAAGGTTTTACTGCCCCCCAAAGGACTTTTGGAGTCTCTAGAAAACTAGAAGAATGGGCCCCACTGGGCTTTGTCCCCACCTGGCAGCTGGAGGTCAGTGGGTGAGGCCATGCGCTCAGGTCGCCAGCGTCCACCCCCAGCCCCTTGCATTCGGGGGCCGCCTGCCTGGCCCATCATCCACGTTTGTGAGCCTGGACCTGATGGTTGATTTGCTTCAGTTGGCCGGGTGAGCAGTGACAGGGACTCCTGGGGAATGTGTCATGGCCCCCAAGAGAGTGAGGACAACTGTGCCTAATCACCAGGGAGAAGAAGGCAGAAAAGTTCATATTTACTGAGCACCAAATGTTTGCTCACCACCATGCTGGGAGTTTTAGTACAGAAGCTCACTCAGTCCACACGGCGCACCTACGGAGGAGGTAGTGTGATAACTACCACTCTGCAGATGGGGAAACTGAGGCTCAGAGAGGTGACAGGAAGTACTCAAGGTCAAGGTCCCCCTGGCTGGTTAGTGGCACAGGCAGGAGATCTACCCGGTGCCTGGGTCTTGTCCACCAGGCTCTGGGCTGCTGCCCTTGGCCTCCTGATGTACCCCTCCGTGGAGAAGGACCCAGAGAGGGAGCCGCCACTGCCCTGGAGGCATTACACCTTGCAGCTGTGGAGCAATGGGAAAATGGGATTCCACTTTCCTGGTTCTTATAAATTGTCTTTATTTGCCATCAGTAAATACTCCCCACGTGAAAAAGTGGTCACCTGATGAGTCTGCTAATGAAATCTTCCACGGAAGTTAATGTGCTAATTACATACAACATAAAACAAAATAATAGACAATCACCAAACGCACGGTTCCCGGCTTTGTTTTCTTCCTTTCTCTCTCTCTCTGAGATTGCTCACTTTATGTGATGTTGAAATTGTGGATCTAGACAGGATCCTTGAGAATTAATCATAGGGTGAAAGGCCCACGCCATTGACTAATGCGTCCTCATGACCTGTGTCACTGCTCTGGGGAGGCGGGGGTGGTGGTGGGGGATGACCTTGACCTTCAGGGCCGGGGCCTGATGTGCTACTCAGGGGTGGCCCCTGCTAGTCCCTTCCTGTCTCTGGGCCTCAATTTTCCTGTCTGTATGATGTATGATGAGGGAGTTGAACAATAAGAAAAGACAACCCATGATTGCTTTGTGTTAATGACCTTGACTCTTTTGTTAAATAAATTTATTTATTTATTTAATGACCTTGACTCTTGACCCCTCCGTTCACATCTGTGGCTTTGCAGCTCCTCCCAGCCAAGGTAGACTATTCCTGAGCCTTGATTCTAGGTTCAGACTCGTGACTGGTTTTGTTCAAGGGACTGGAGAGCACAGGCTAGCAGGCCCGTCCCGGCCCAGCCCCTGGGGGGCTGTGTGTTCCCTCCTGCCCTCTTGCTCCGGGTTGTCACCATGAGCAGGACGTGTCTCACCCAGCCCACTGGGGTGACAACAAGATGAGAGCAGCAGCCCGAGGGTGAGGTTGACTGGGCCCCTCCCAAGAGGGAGGAAAACGGGGCCTCTGAGGTGCCTGCCTGAGTGCCTGGCCCAGGCTCTGAGCACCAGGCACCCTTCCAGCCTCTGCCAGGGCCACTGGAAAGCCCTGTCCAGCGGGATGGGCCAAAGGGGCAGCCCTGGGCAGGGCCCAGGAGAAAACAGACTGAAGGTAAGGGGCCACGAGGCTGCAACAATGTCAATCAGACTCTGTGACAAGTGGCAGAAACCCACCCTGAAGGGCTCAGCCAGAAGGGAATCCATGCCACGCTTTGTATCAGTCACCTACTGCTGCAACGACACCGCCTAACAAACTGTCCCCAAAGTCAGTGGTTTGTAACTATCATCATTTACTCTCAAGGTCACAAGTCTGCAGGTCAGTTGGTCTGGGATGGGCAGATTTGTCTCAGGTCCCTCTTAGATGTCTCTCCTCCTCCTGGGGCCAGCAGCTACCTGGGTTTCCTTGTTATTCTGTCAACTGCAGAAGGACAAGGAGGGTGAGCAGAAACTGGTGAGGCCTCTTTAAGCACAGGCTCTGAACTGACATGTGGTCACTTCCACCCACTTTCCATTGGCCAAAGCAAGTCACGCGACCATGGCGCCCCCTCCATGGGGGGAATGCAATCAGCCTCTGGGGGAGGCACTGGGAGGCTGAGGGCTGGGATGAGCATGCAGCCCCCCTACCACCTCTTCCCCCGGAGCCACTTGGGGTGGCAGGCAGGCCAGATGCAGACAGGGGAACACTGCAGCGCAGGGAGGGAACACAATTCCGCTCTAGCCCCAGACGGGGGGCCTGCACCCCTGGCCACCTCACCTCTAAACTCCACGCCTTTCCCACCCCCCTGGATGCCCAGGTTCCGGGCTGTCTCATAGGTGGTATTTCAGACCTCGAGATGTAACATTTCCAGTATGCCCCCCACACCAACACACACACAGAAAAACAAGGGGAGACAGAGAGAGACACACAGAGTTATTTTCTGGCCAAACTTAGGAATTCTGGAGAAAAAAAAATCTATATGCAATACTATAATTTTAGCGCTAAATGGTGCTAAAAGCATTTTTTGGCACCCTTCAGAGGGTGAAAGTTGCTGGGTTAGTTTGGGAACAGAAAGCTGAAGCAGGTCACTGGGTTTTGTGAACGCCCTCGCCTCTGGCCGGGTCTGGTTGTTTCTAGCAGCACTTGCTTTAAGATGACGGTGACGTCGGTGGAGAAGAGAGCCCAAAACTCTTGCTCGCATGCCTGGGCGTCAGGGGACGCCGTCCCGGGTTGGGGTGCAGGCTGGACACAATGAAAGCCCAGCGACTCTGGTGGCCCGACCGTCCTTGCCAGGCAGAGCCCCACCGGGTCTGCTGAGCCGGCACTGATGGGACGGGAGGTGAACAGGGCACCCGTCCCTTCAGGGCACCGTTTCACCAGCTGCCTGGGACACAGCCGCTCTGTTCTGGCCCCAAACGTAGTCACGTGTTGGCTTCTAGCAGCACGAGGGGCTGCGAAATGCAAATTTTGCATTGAAATTCCAGCTGCTCTTTGCCCAGCTCCGTGTCAGGGGCTCAGACTCCGAGGAGGCCGGCAAGTGATGTCCGGGACAGCTGGTCTCCACCAGCAGCACCTCTGGGTGGCCTGCGACCTTGGGTGGCTACCTGTCTCTAAGCCTCCGTTCCCACCCCTGTGACACGTGATGCCAGGCCCTGCCCCACGGGGCACTCAGGATGACCCCGCACGAGTGCCCCGTGAAGGCCGCAGGCAGGGCCTGGGGCTGGGAGGGCCAACCCTGAGGGGCACAGGGTGAGGGGCCGGGGAACACAGAGGAGGGGCTGCCAGCAAGGCAGGTCCAGTTAACTAACGGGGCCGGTGTCCGGCTGTGACCAGGGGAGATGGTCTCAGGGGTGGGGTGGTGGAGCCAGAGCTGCAGAGAAAGGGGACGGCTGGAGAGGGAGGGGAGCCGAGAGGCCGTCTAGGTGACCCCAGTGATGTGTGGGCAGGGCTGCCACGTCCTCCGACAGGGAAGGCCTGTCTGGGGGCCTTGAGCAGGCAGCTGTGGGCAGACATTACGGCACCCCGCCCTGGTGCCTGCCGGTCCCTCAGGGGTGGGAGGGAGGCTGGGCTGCCCAGCTAGAGAAGAGAGGCTGGCAGGACACAGACCTGCTCCCCAAATGCACACAACGGCAAGCAATGTCACCAGGCCTGGGTCACTTCTGGGCAGGACGCATGTGATTCCGGCAATAATCACGCTCATCTTAAGAAATTATAGAGCTTTATTAAATAAACCAAGTAGAAACGCGCCTATTTACATCCAAGTTGCCAGTTTGAGCTCAAGTAATATGCAAGGCACAATTCTTCCTGTCTCCAGCTTTAAAAAAATAAATCGCATGGCCCAGTCCCAAAGGGCTGAGGCGGATTCACGTGTGCAGCTCGGGGTCCACGCCTGCCAGGCTCCGGGCCTTCCTGGGGGCGGCACGGCACCCCGGCCTCAGGAGGGGCCGCGTCCTGGAGGTCTCAGCTGCTGTGTGGACGAGGGCTGGGAAGGAGGGCGTTTTCCGAGTCGCCCCCTCCCCGGCCCGTCCTGGGAGCTGCCCGGAGGGAGGCCGTCCCGAGGGGCGGCAGAGGCTCAGATCCGCGAGGTGCTTTGTACAGAGGGAGGGACAGAGAACATGGGTCTGTGCGTGGGCGGAACAGTGGAACACAAGGAGAGTCCCTGTCTCCAGGCCAAGGACATTTCCCAGTTCCGATTCCGAAGTCCCTGTGCTGATAGCGAAGCCAGGACAGGGAGGATGAGCCGGGCCCCCTGGGGCCGAGTCCAAGTACACCGCTCGGGAAACAAAGCACCACAAAGGATGGCCATCCACTCACAGTGGCCCGAGGCGGGCAGGAGGCCCAGCTCCCAGCTCCCCGGAGTCTCGGGCGCCCCCGAGGCTGAGCCGGGCGCCCTGGCCCCGGTCCTGAGGCTCCTTGTGCAGGGACGGGGCGGCCCCTGTCACTCGTGTCTGTTCGCTGCAGTCATTTCCCAGCAGCAGCCCGACAAGGGGAAAAGTCCAGTTTCCAGAGAGAGAAGAACCCACACAAGTAAAAAATCCAATAAAAAGTCCTTTCAGCAAAAAAAAAAAAAAAAAAAAAAAAAAAAGTCCTTTCCCTGAGACCACTGCTATCGCAGCATCTACAGACCCCTTCTCCACAGACTCCCACCGGCTCCAGGTCCTGAGAAGGGAGCGATTTTAGAGATCAAGAAACTAAAAGCCGAAGTGTCCATCGTCCCGAAACCCCAGACAACCAGGTTGAGGAATGAGCCAAGGTCTTTGCCTCTGCAAGACTCTCAGTAGAACAAGACAACAACACAAAAACCCCCAGACAACAAACTTAAACTCCTACTTATAAGAACAAGCTCGTGAGCATGGCCTAAACTACAGTTACAGGAAGAGGGGCGGCGGCGGCGGCCGGGCTCGCTCCAGGCTGGGCCCAGCAGGCCCGGCCCTGGGGTGGTGGAGGCACGGGGGTCCTGGCCCTCCTGACTAGTGGGAGGGGTACACCCGGCTCCACAGCCCCGAGGGAGGGCTGGCTCTGCGAGCAGGAAGCAGCGCGTTGAAAGGCGTTGGCGATGAGGCAGGAACATCTAGGGTGGGAAGAGAGCCCCGGTGAGCAAGGAGCCAAAGGGAGACCTCTACGTTCCTCACACCCCGCAGGGCCTACGCCAGACAACGGCTCTGAGGGGCTGCGGCCTAGCTACGCCCCCGGCTGCCGGGCCAGCGCACGAGGCCCACAGGGGCCTGCTGAGCTGCGCACGCAGCGGCCTGGACCGTGCCCCTGACTTCCTGGCGCGCACGGCCTGCCAGGTCCCAGGATCCCACGGCCACGTCCCATCCACAGGACACACGGGGAGCGGGCCCGTCCATCTGGGCAGAGACAGCTGCACGCACAGACTCCCACGTGTGCGAAGGGTCTGGAGTGCCCAGGAGGCATCGCGAAGCCCCCGGCGTGGCTCCAACAAACCGGGAGGGGTGTGCTGGGGGACGGTTAGCGAGGCGAGCGCCCACTGCAAGCACAGCTGGATGATGAATCGGAGCTGACGTGGGGAAGCGAGCTGCTGAGCAGTCCACGGTTTTCCCTGGGGTCGCAGGCCTGAGAAGGCTGTGATTCTAGGGGTCCAGGATGCATGTAGGATCTTGTTACCCCAGGAACACCAACCTATATACACAGTGGTGTCCTCTTTCAAAAAACTCACGGAGCCCTTGAAGCCAGGCCACGGCCCCATAGGTCAGTAGACAGCCCCTCAAGGATTCCTTGTGGAGGGGAGAGAAGCCTTGAATGGGAATCCGGAGACACAGGGATGCCACGGACGGCTGTGCAGGTGGGGTACTGCACAGCCTCAGGGGACGCCACTCACAGAGGGAGGAGACCCTGGGGTTGTGCAGGGTCGCCAGGGCTTCAGGACCACCAGAGGCAGGGGCACCACTAATAGGAATGAGTCCAGTGATTCTTCCCCATCCGAGAAACACCTCGTCGGGACCCCCCAGAACCCTCACCTCTGAGTCAGCCCATCCAGCCCCAGCCGAGAGCCCTTCGCGGTAGCCCCAGCGGGTGGGACCCCGGCCCCACACGCCCACCCGCAGAGACAGGGCTCCCTGGCCCCCGCCCCTCCGGGACCAGCATCCGCCAGCTCCCGTTCCCCCACCAGCTCGCAGGCCTGCCCTCTGGGCCTCACAGCCCAGCTGCAGCTCATGCCCAGGGCCAAGCCTTCTGAGACCTGGGGATCCTCCCCCGCCGCCCGCTCCTCGGGGTGGCTACTCACAGTGCGGGCTGTGCCGAGGGCTGGCTCGCGGGGAGAGGACCGGTGGTGTGCTGGGCTCCCGGGGTGTGCAGACCGCGTGGTAGGCTGCGAGACGCACGGGTGGTTAGAGTGGGGGTGAGGATGGGGGAGCAATCGGGGGGTGGGGACACGGCACGCCCGCCTCACCTATGATCGTGACCGCGGTCGCGGCCAGCAGGGCAAACAGCGTGAAGAACATGACCTGGTAGGAGTCCAGGATGTGCTGGAAGAGGCCGGCGCCGTCTGTGGTCCAAGGAAAGAGAGTTACCGAACCGTGTGCGGAGGCCCTCACGTCGTGTGCGTGCTCAGAGGGTGAGGGGCCCCGGGTGAGAGACATATTCTGCATTTCTGCTCCTGCAGCCCTCAGACTCCTGGTTCCACTCCCACCTGGACCACTCTGCCCGTCCCTTCTGCCAGGTCCCTCCCAGCGGGTGTCCCGTCCTGTAACTCACGAGCACCAGGTCCCCGGCGATCCATCACGAAGGCCACGGTGACGGGGATGGTGATGGCCTGGTTAGTGGTGGGGCTGGAGAAGGTCAGGGTGGTGGACAGAGGCCCCTGGCTGCCGGCCGTGGGGTCCGAGATGCCGACTGTGTAGGTGACGAAGCTGGGCAGCCCCAGAGACTTCTCCTTCACGAAGGCCAGCACGGCCGGGGACCCTGACTTCACCTGGGAGAGACGTCAGGGCTGAGGGGCACACCCCACGTCTGCCTGACACACGTGAGCTGCCCTCCCGGGCCCGTGGGCCGATGGCGGGGACCCCACCAGCTCCCGCTTCCCAGGCGGGTGAGGAGGCCTGGGCACTTCTGACAGGCGTGCAATCCGCAAACTCAGGGGAGCACGCTGTCTATGCTGGGGCATTTTTAGGGAAAGGACAAATCAATATCATGGAATTCTAATCAAGAGCTCCTTAAAAAAAATGCTGCACTGCGTGAGCGATCACCAAACTCCAGCTTCCCAAGGGAGCAGCCAGGAGCTCTGTCCATGGCCCGTGGCCAGCAGCCCAGCCTGGGGCCCAGCAGGAGCTCCACCACCAATAGCGACTTCATGCCTGTGTCACTGTGAGGACATTCAGCTACGTTTGCCGCAGCGAGACCAGAGAAGGAGCCGGCGGAGACACCAGCGAGCCCTTCGCACATCACCCCGACCTCCTCCCGGCCTGCCGGGCCGCAGGACCGGTGTCCTGCACCGCCACTCAACGGAGGGGGAAACCCAGGCCCAGAGATGGGGACACCATCGTCCCCAGGTGTGCGGCATCAGTGGATCAGTGATAGGTCAGAGGTTAGAGCTTTCCTTCCTGCCCCTCGTCAGCGGGCCCTCCTGCCCTGAATTCATTCGTGGACACGTGACACGTTCGCTGAGCAGATGCCATGTGTCAGGCGGGCCCTGCACTCAGTGCTTCCCCCCATAAGTCACTTCCAGCCGGGGAAGACCGGGGGCAATCACGACCATTCACACGATTCTACGGGCCGACAGACAGCAGCAGTGCTATGGGGAAAAGGGTCAAGGGACTTAATTTTTAAAACCTTTTAGTTTTTTAATTTTGCGCCACGCAGCTTGCAGGACCTCAGTTCCCTGACCAGGGACTGAACGAGTGCCCTCAGCAGTGAAAGTGCGGAGTCCTGACCACTGGACCACCGGGGAACTCCCTTACAACTTCTAATTTTAAAGAGAGGTGGTCCAGGATTGCCACACCCCAGCTGGTCCTCCGTGCCTCTTGGTCCCTCTGAGGCCTTGGCTCCTGCCTGGTCACCACTCACCTCCAGGTTCTCCAGAACTTCCATGGCACCAAAGACCTTGACCTCGGAGCTGGTGTAGTGGTTGCTCAAAAGGATTTCAGCCTGGTCAGTGTAAAGCCCTGGGCTGAAGGGCACCTCGGCCCCGACCTGCTCTCCGGAGAAGTGGCTGCCTGGGAGAGAGGGAGTGACCAGCAGTGCTGTCCTCTTCAGGCTCAGGTGCTTCAGCTGCTTGTCCGTGAGCCTGAGCATAGTCACCGAGCAGAGGTACCGGCCTGTGGAGACGAGGGCGTTATTCCACCTCATCTCCTCTCCACCTAGGCCCTGATGCTAACCCTGCTCCCTGGAGGACTCCTACCCACCCTGCAAAGCCTGGTGAGGCATGCCCTCCTCCAGGGGCCTCCTGGGAAGTCCCTCTTCAGTGCCCCCCTCCCTTTGGACACCCATTCTGTGACCAGCTCTCCCCGTCTCTGTCTCAGAATCCTCTGTTCATGGATTCCCCCGGGGCAGGAATGCCTGCTCCAGCTCTGAATTTCAGGGCCCAGCCAGTCTGGCTCAGAACAGGGGTGAGGGAACGGTGAACAGATACCACGACCCAACCCTGGTCGTACGTGAGTGGGGCTGAGCCCCAGTACTGCTGACGCCCCAGGTGCGGCAGGAAGTTCTGTGGAGGCCCGGTTGGGACTATTCAGGGTCCATGCCTGACCCACAGTGGGTAGAAGAGCTGAATGAACACTGTTGAGCGGTGCCTTGGAAAGCTCCAGATCCAGGAATCAGAACACCTGGGCTGGGGTCCCTCCTGTGCTCCCACCAGCCAGGCCTCTAGGTGAGTCCCTTCCATTCCTCCTCTCTCCCCACCACCAGCCAGGAGCCCCCAGGTGAGTCGGCTTCCTTGCTGACTCTGTTTCCCTTGTCAAGTGGGGGTAACATCGCACCCCTTGTGGGGCTGTGCTGGTGAATCCACGGGGCCCGGGACCACCAAGTGCCTACTCTGTGCTAAGCCCCAAGCTCAGGTCTTGCACACAGTGTGCCCTCAGGATACACCGCCTGTATCCCACACGGCAGCCGGGCTGCTGAGGATGCTTTTGCGCTGCTGCCAGAGGGACAGAGACGCAGAGCGAACCAGGGAGAGGAGGGCCTCGCCTGGCCCCTGGCAGCTGCAGGCCGGTGGCAGCGGATTCTTAGAAAGAACTGAGCAACCTGTCAAATGGTCATCCCCAGCCCCTCTCACGACAACACTGACAGTCTCGTTGCACGAGCACGGGACTCAGCGTCTCGGCATGTGCACGAGCTGGGCACTGTGCAAGCTCATCCCAGGGCCTGTCCTGAGCACTCACGGCATCCGGTGAGGGGTGGCCCTCCTCTCAGAGTGACCTGGTGACACTCAGGTCACTCCACTCGGCCAGCACGCCACTCCAGCCCGTGGTGCCGGCTGCCAGTTCCACGGCTCGGGTTACCAGTTCCGTGGAGCAGTTACACTCCACAGACGCCCATGCCCTCAACTACTGGTTGAATAAAGTCCCTTCCATCCCTCTCAGAGCCCCGTCATGCCAGCAGAGCAGGGCACCACCCTTCCCATTTCACGAGGGAAGCAGCCTCCTCGCCTGCAGGCTCTGAGGCAAGAAGAGCAGGAAAGGCCTGGAACCAGGTCCCCAGCTCTGAACCGAGTCCTTTCCGCCAGGTGTAGGTGGCTGCTGAGAGCAGCTGGGAATGCCAACCCCTCCCGGCGGCTGCAGGGAACCAGAGGCCGGGGTGACGGCATCAGTCCCCAGGCTGGGCTCCTGACGGATACCGCCCCCTGGACAGACGGCCATCGCGGGCCAAATGAACCGCAGGCGAACCTGCCATGCAGGTCAGTGTTCACTTCCAAACCCCGCGGACTCACCCAGGGCAGCGTCAAACTCCGGTTCTACGGTGAAAACCTCACGGGCTGGGAAGTCGAAGATGTCTTGCTTGAACTGTAGCTGGCAGCCGAGGAGGGATTCTGGGTGCAGGGCTGTGATGCTTTCCATCTGGCCGGGGGAGCACTCACCTGGGGACGGGAGGGGGTGAGAAGGCCGCGCACCCAGGCCCCCGAGGCCCCCACCTGCAGAGCCCCAGCACGAGGACATGAGAGCAGGCCACGTGGAGGCTGGCCGGCCCAAGAACCGGACCTGTGCCCACATTCCTCCTGAGGATGCCGCAGTTTATAAAAGCGGAGGACAAATGACTCATGATGTGGGAATGGGGGCACCCTGTAGCATGGGCAATTTCAGTATTTTTTTCAGAGCCCACATCCAGGGGCACGGCAGTGGGTCGAGCGGCTAGTGCATGTTGTCTGCTCCTGTCAGCAGGGAAAACGGGCGATTTATCCCTGGACATCAGGAGGGCACTAGTTCCCCACTAACACCCTGAGCATCGTTTGGGCAATGGCACAGTGCTGTCCACTTGCACTGGAGCAGGGCGAGAGGTGACCACGAGGCAGCAGAGGTGCATCAGAACCACGACAGTGGTATTGAATTCTACCAGTTAAGTGGTTTTTTAAAAACAGCCTGTATTGACGCATTTATTTCCGGCAGCTGCTGTCCAGGGCTGTCACAGGCAGGGGATGAGGTCGAACGTTCTATGCATGACTTGGGAGAGGTAATTATGAAAATCAGAATCGGCGGCGAGGCCTGCTAAGCCACAGTTTCTGGGATGAATAGTGGCTTTCTCCACTTGGGTGCCCTCGGGCTGACGTTGCACCTCCAGCCCAGAAACAGGCAGTTTCGCGGCACTGGGCTTTCAGGAAGATCCCTTCACTGCTTCTGCCCGTGGAGGACTCGAATTTCTAAAGAGCTGGAAGGGGTGGGCCAGCGGGGGTTAAATGCCCGCCTCGGAGTCAGCGAGTTTGAGTAGGAAAAGCAGCAAAACCCCATCAGAAGGGCCCGAGGCCCCTGGCCTGGCAGGGCCCACGCGGGACACACGACCCCTCACTCCTTACCTCTCAGGTTAGAGCTCCGGTCTCCCACGGTGACCATCACTTTGGAGGCCGCAACCTCCTGGAAGCTGGTCTGGACGGGGCGGGTGTACCGGGCCACGATCTTCTGAGGGACGCTGACCACTATCTGGGGGGGAAGCCAAGGCAGGCCCTCGAGAGCTGTCCGTGCAGGCCGAGCGCCTGGGACGCAGGTACTGCCCTTCCCGCGGTACAGGGGACAGGACTGAGGCTCCGGGGCTACGTGACCTGCTCAAACGGGGCAGAGCTGGACTAGACCCCAGGCTGGCCTGACTCTCCCTGGAGCCGGCTGCCCCAGCAGCGGGGCAGGGCGACACCAGGCCTGAATGCAAGCAGCAGTCGGGGCGGGCTGCAGACTTTGGCTCCCCTGTCAGTTATGATCGCGTCTCTGCACATCAGATGGGTTACTTAATCTTTCAGCAAAGAGAGAAGGATCCATTTTACTTCACTGCCATTTATTCAGAATAAATCAGCCCGACCAAAACGCAGACCCACACGGCCCAGTGGTGGCGGCCGAGGCTCATCTCCCCAAGTTATCTCCCGGCTCACCCCTCCCATCTAACCACTGAACACCTTACTGAGACAGGACGAGCCTTCCTAGGCCGGGTACCCCTTCCACCCTCCTGCAGGGCCAACACTCCGCCCTGCAGGCCCAGCTGTGGGCCACCGCCTCCCGGTGGAAGGCCGTCTCCGGCTCTGGGCAGGCGCCGAGCACTTCCTGCCCCCCACGGGCCTGCTTCCACCAGCACGTGAGTCCCTCGAGAGCAGGGACGGGGTCTCACTCCTCCCCAAGCTCCTGCAGACCCCGCAGCGCAGCCGTGGCCGATGCTGAGCTGGAGGGCCGGCCCCTCACCCTCCAGACTGACCGCAGTCACCTGCGCCCCTGCCCAGGTCCTTCCCGCTGCCCCCGCCTTCTCTGCTCCTGACTTCCACTCTGCAGTCTCCTGCCCCGTCCTCCTCCACACCTGGCAGAGGGCCCCAGGCCTGGTCCCGCTCCCTCCTGCTGTTCCCGCCACCCCCAGAGCTTCAGCCCCACGTCTGTGCTGCAGGCACCCCACCCTCCGCTGTCTCCAGCTTTGGGCCCCGGAGCTCCAGACGTGCCGGCCCAGCTGCGTCACCACCAGCCCCACCTGGAGGAGCTACAAACACCTCAAACTCCCCATCGTCCTCCCCCAACAGTGGCGCCTCCTCCTGTGTTCCCCTCTCTGCAAAGGGCCATCCTCCCCCTCGTCGCCCCAGCCAGACCTAGAGACTCATCCCCAAGGCCTCCCTCTCCCAAGCCCCGCTTCCAAACAGTCACCAAGCTCTGATGACCCTCCCTCCGGAGTCTCTCCAAACCCACCCTTAGTTTCGGCCTCCGCAGGGGTGCCAGTGAGGGCCCATCCTCTGTCTCTCAGCTGCCACCCTGCAGCTATGCCCCCTCCCTCAGGCTCTTAGACTCAGCCAGGCACCAGGCAATCTTTCTAAACATACTTCTGATCTATATCACTCTTGCCTTTAAAAAATCTCTGATGAATCCCTACTGTGTCTGGCATCGGTTTCAACATCTTTACCCCCAACAGCAGCAGCAGCAGCTCATACCCACGGAGCACGTGCTCTGTGCCGAGTACCATTCTAAGGCCTTCGCACACATTAATGATTCATTTAATCCACACAACGTTAGCCCCATTTTACCAGTAAGAAAACTGAGGCACAGAGAGGTCAAGTAACTTACCCAAAGTCACACAGCCTCTCAGTGGTCCAGCTGGGATTTGCACCCAGACAGCCTGGCCCCAGAGCTTAACCACTGTTGTGATCTGATCGCAAAGCTAGCCTCCGCTCCCACACACCCCGGGTTCCAGCCCCAGGGCTGGCTCTCGAACCCTGCCCACCTTTCCCGTGCGGTGCCCTCCTCTGCCAGCTCCCCCAGCCCTGCCCGACCACCCTCCGGGGCTTCTTGGGGGTGGGGGGGGACTGCTTTATTCGTCTCAAGGTGCCTCTATCTGCACTGGGCTCGACCGCACTGCACGGTCGCAGCACTAAACACAGCCGCTATTAAGTTAAACTGCTAGATTCCACAGGGCACACGCTGCTCTAAAAATGAGACGCGTGGAACGCAGCCAGACTGCTCATCGATTCATTCTTGGCTGGAGATAAACAGAAGAGAGAGTGGTTCTGTTCACCTCCAGAAAGACTCAAAAGGTGACTTGCTGGGGGAGTTTAACTTTGCCAGTGATGCCAAGTCGCTAAGCGGGACCACCTACGGCCGTGACTCCTGGGGGACGCCCACGCAGGCAATCCTGCCCCCAGGGCTCAGCCGAAGCACGTGGGCGTGGGGATCACCCCCAGGAGGCCGCCTCCGTCCTCCCACCACTGTGCACTAGGGAGCCGGCAGCCTGGGAGGGGAACCTGCCCCCGCCAGGCTCACGAATCCCCATCCGCCTGCCTCCTGAGATGCTGGACCTTCCTTCTTCCTGACAAACGGGAATCAGTCAGTACGGAATCTGAGAGTTCCACCCCGAAAGGCTCGGCCACATGGGCCCCAAAGCCCCACCTCCTTGTAGGTCTTCAGGTGCCCGGCGAGCTCGTAGTAAACGGTCACAGATCCCGCTTCCCGGGCCACGGCCACGCCCGTCTTGGGGTCAACGTGGAGGATGCTGCGGGCTGATGAGCTCCAGGTCCCGGGGATGCCTGGGAGGGGAAGCTGCACGTGACCCCTCTTTCCCATGGCTGACACTCCAGCCACTGCATCTCACCTGGGTCACCTGGGCAGTGTGCTCGCCGCCCCCAGCCCCACGCTCCACTGTCCCACCGCTCGGCTCCTGTCTGCGACCACAGTGCCTCCCCGCTGGGAATCTCTTGGTCCTTTCCCACCCTGGGGTGACCCGGGCGCTGGCCCCCCAGGGCTGGCCCACTGCATGCCTCCCCACTGCACCGCCCCCGCCCGCCCACCCTGCTCAGCAATCCCCTTTGAACAAACAAGGCGGTGGCAGACTCTGAGCTGTCACTAGACGGCGGTCCTCAGTGAAGAGCCAATCTCGTCACATGATAAACGCAATGAAAGGATTCGACAACCACATTCTATTTGTGGCAAATAATACGCGCTTTTCTTTAAAGGCAGCGTGTAACTTCCTTTTACAATGAGTTTAATTAGCTTTAAAACAAGGGAGCCGATTAGGAAAAAAATTAAGTAAACGATTGCACGTGTGGCTCGTGGCTGCACGGGTGGTGCGGACAGTTGCCCTGCCGCTTAGCGGCTTCCTCGGCTGAAGTTCCCTCCTAGAGGCACCTGCCCGTGTAGCAGCCCCGCCAAGAAGCTCATCAACACCGAACAGTCAGGGACTTCCCTGGTGGTCTAGCAGTTAAGACACCGCACTTCCGGTGCAGGGGGCGAGGGACCAGGGCAACGATGATCCCATGTGCCGTGCGGCACAGCCAAAACCACAAGCAAACAAAACACCGAACAGTCAGCTCCTCGGCTGCACCAGCCACGTTTCCAGGGTCCTGTGGCTCGTGGCTATGGGGGTAGACGGTTTCCACAAGGGCGGAAAACCCCTAGAGCGGGGGGGAGGGGCGAGCTCCTCTGTAGAGGGCCAGATTGTAAGTCTTTGGGGCTGTGTGGGCCCGAGGGTCTCTGATGCCACCACTCGGCCCAGCAGATGCAGCGTGAAAACGGCCCCTGAAGACACGGAGATGCAGGGGTGTGGCCGAGCACCAATAACAGCCTGCTGCAGAAAGAGACGGCAGGCTGGCTCTGGCCGGCGCGGCAGTTTTCCGACGCCCGCTCTAGACCATCACCAAGCTCCACGTGCACACCTGTCACAGCGGGCTGAGAGCCCCGTCCCACCTCCCAACCAGAGATGGTTCCCTCGGCCAGAATCTCTCGTACCTTCCAGGCTGACCAGAACCGTGGCCAGACAGAGGACGTCCCCCACCACCACTGCTCCGGACAGCTCGGGGGAGATGGCCTGCAGGACAGGCAGCGGGACGAAGTCAGAGAGGCCGCCGTGCGCCGCGTCCCACGCTCTGAGCAGTGTCAGGCCCACGCTGACCGCGCGGACCACGCAGGTGTTGTTGGTGGCGCCCTTCCCGATCTGCACAAACTCGTCCCTGGGCACAGGAGACGTGGCTCTCAGTCTCGGGAGAGGCCCCAGCTCTGAGGGAGGAGCCAGCGAAGGGCCCCCGCACCCGCCCACTGCGCCCTGATGTCACCCGGGTGAGGGACCCGCAGGCCACACCGACCTGATTCACCCACCACCCGGGTGGGGCGGGGGGACCCAAAGCCCAGACAGGATGGCCAGCGTCACCATCCCCCCAGAGGAAAGTGATGTACCCTGTGCTCCCATCCCTTCCCAGTAGGGAACCAGGACACTCGGGGAGGCACAGGCTGCCTTCTGCCGTGTTACTGGGACCAGTGGTATTGCCCCTGCCCGCTTCCTCATCTGCCAAGTGGGGCTGACAATGTACCCACATCACAGGCTTGACGTGAGCCGCAGACCCGGTCAGCAGCTGGAAAGGGCTTAGGCCAGCAGCCGGCACATGGGCACACGGGGGGCACTCAGTGACGGCAGCCCCCGCGGGGCCGCAGGGACGGCTGGGCTGGGCAGGGAGAGGGTCAGGGTCTCTGCTCCGTTGCCTCCCTGCCCACACCCCCAAGCCCTGACCGCTGTCTCGGAGATGGACGCTCCCCGCCACAGAAGGCCCGTGTGACTTCTGCAGGGGAGCTGGACAGGGGGCTCCGCTCCCTCCAGGGCAGCCTTCACGCCAGACCAGCAGATGCCCTGCTCTGTGCAGAGTGCCACGGCATGCCACAGGCCCTGGCGACCACAGCCTCAGTTGGTGGCCCCGGGGACTAGGCCACGTTCTCCACGTGACAGGTGTGAACACAGCGGCCTGGAAGGGTGACCCGCCCAAGCTCATGGGCCCCATAAAGGGCCGAGCCCGGCTTGAACAGGGCCCAACTCCAAACCCTGCTCTCCCAGGGCCCAGCCCTGGGTGTGTTCAACCACAGGGGACACATCTGCTCCAGGGCCCATGGGAAGCCCACGCTGCAATGGTCACCAACACCAGGACATGAGCTTCTGAGCCCAGAGAGGACTCTCTGGAGCGCTAGTCCTTCCTCCTAGGTCTGGGGCTCCCCCCTCCTGCTCTTAGCTTGGTCTGCGTCCCCCAGGATAACGGTTCCTAACCTTTAGAATCACCTGAAGGCCTCGTTACAGCCCAGATTGCTGGGCCCTGAGAATGTGCATTTCTGAGTGTCCCAGGCGGTGGTAATGATGCTGGTCTGGGGACCACACTTTGAGAACCGCTGCTCCAGTAGACTCAGACATGGGGGCAGGTCTAGCCCGAGGCCACAGCTCTCTTTCCTGGAGACCACCCCCTCTCTCCTCACATTAGGCCTGAGGCTGCATTTGTATTTCAGAAGCACCAGCCAAAAAGAACTGCCCTTGGAGCCCAATGGGACCTGGTATCCAAACCCCACTTCCTGGCTGTGTGGCCCTGGACAAGTGGTTTGACCTCTCTGGGCCTCTACAAATGGGTGACAGCGAGGAGTCGGCGAGACGGCACGCAGAAGGGCCTGAGCGTTGGAAGGTGTGTGTCTTCTCTGACCAGCTTTCGTAGCAGGTATAACTGGCGCTCTGCACCCACTGACCACAGGGCCAGGCCAGCGACCAGGGCTGTATGCATCTCCCCTGCAGCCCAGCCTTCACGGCTGCACAAAATCTTACTACAGACCTTCCAACCACAAACCCCAACATCTGGGTTTTGCTTCCTGCCCACTGGCGCACCTCTGCTGAATGACTGCGTGCCTTCCGGTAATACAGACTCTCGGCCACGCCTCCCCTTGCTCCTGATGCCTGGCCGAGGCCGGTGCTTCCCCCGTGGCCCCTGCGAGCAAGGCTTACCCCCTGCTCTTGGGAACCGTGAGTAACAAACTCTCCTCTCAGGGGCGCTGGCCTCTCTGCGTGGCCATCAGTCACCTGCGTGAATCAGATCTGGGTCTGATCGAGACGTGACTTCATGTGGGGAACGAGGGGGGCCCACCCCTACCTATTAGTTGCAAAGTTGAGGACAGAGTTGTGAGCGTGGAAGATGTCTCCGGAGTTGTCGTGGAAGTGGACGGTGAAAGTCACGGTCACTCCCAGGGGCAGGGCCGCCAGAGCCTCCTTGTTCTGGGTGTGCAGGGCGGGGCTCATGGAGATCCTCAGGTAGGAAACAGGGGACACCTGGGGACAGTGAGCAAACGCAGTGACAACTGCACCAGGAACACCTCTCTGAAGATCCCCCTCCCGAGAACGGACGCCTGCCCCTAGCCGGTCCCCATCTCAGGAGGCGTGGGGGCTGGACCGACTTGGGGTCATGGAAAGAGCGGCTCAGCCCGCGACGGTGGCCCCCTCCTTGCATGACGGCCGGCCTCGCTCTCAGGAAACCCAACCCACAAGAGTCAAAAGCCATGACTGTGACAAATTACATCATTATTCATGTTGCAAAAATATCCTCTGGGCTTTGACTGCTCAGCTTCTTTGGAGGACCTGGCTCCAGGCATTTAAACTAGAAACAAGGCCCGCTCGGACTGCAGGGGCAGCGTTGCCTGGGGGTCTCCGTACGCTACAGAGCTGCCAGGAACAGACGCCCCAGTTAGAGGGGAGACGGGAAAAGGAGGGGATGATGGGTTTCGGGAGCTCTAGATAGCAAGCTCTTTAGAGAACAGACTTGGTTCTCTGACTCCAGGTAAAATCCATCCTGGCCGAAAAGCCAGCCCCCAAAGAGCCCAGTTTCTTTGACGAAGATCAATGGTGCAGTGACCGGCACGCAGCTGGTGCTCAATACTATTTGTTGACACAGGATGGGGGGTCAGTCACTTTCACTTACTCGAAAACTAGGGTGGACGGTTCCCTGCTAGACACCCATCTTGAAACAAAAAGATGTTAGGAAGGAAACAGGCCCACGACCCAAGCAAAATCTAAATATTACAGTGGTCGTGTATTTTCTCTGTCATTGAGAATCAGTTGTGCAAAGAAAACTCTGTTCAGGATAAACCCCAGGATCCGACCCAGGGACGCCCAAGGAGAAAGTCCTGTCTCTGAGGAGCACAGAATGGCAAGGGGACACGGGAGTGCCGGCTGGGACTGAAGGACGCCAACCCGGGCCAGGCCGACGTGGGCTAGAACCCAGAGCCTGACTCTCAATTACTGTGTGACACCCTGAGTCTTGGTCTCCTTGCCTGTAAGACGGGTCACCTCATCCTACGAGGTGCCGTCTGTAATGTAATGGTTTCTGGGTCAAGAGCCAGCACACACATTCAATGCTGACTGGTCAGGACGCTGGAGTGCCAGTCCCAGAAAACCATGGACCTCTCTGGGCCTCAGTTTCCCCATCTATGAGACGAGGTCATTGCCATCAATCATCTCCAAGGATCTTCGGCTCCGACATCCAGAAGATGCTGCAGCTTCTCACCTAGGACCTTTAATAAACTCTTGCAGACAATCTCTTGGCTGGAAGGCGAGTATGTTCACTTACACACCTGCGAGGGGAAAGCAGTCCTGCTGATTTTATTACTCCAAAAAGGAGGCGGACGTGATCCTACCTTGACAGCCACGATGATGGTCTGGTTGGCCCCAAAAGCCTCTTGGGCAGTCACTTCGACCGTGGATGTCCCGATCATGGACCCCGACACCAGGAAGCCTTTCTCATCAACATGCACGATGGGAACCTTCTCAGGCCCGTCCAGGACATGATAGCTCAGAGAGGCAGCGCCGTCCCTTCGGAAAACAAACCAGACCCGTGTTCACAGACAGCAGGAGTGTCACAGCAAGGGGCCCGGGGTTTGGGAGTCCCGCTGCTCCTGGGAGAAGAGGCCCGATCTCAGCCCCGCCGAGCATCGGGACGCTGTGCACAGCCCGCTGCAGCTCCTCAGTTGCCAACAGGAAACCTAACTTGTAAATCCAAGGGTTCCAAGGAGAGCGGCACCTTCCACGAGCCGGTCAGTGGGAGGGAAGGGAGGGAAGGCTGCGGGAGCTGCGGGTCCCCTCAGCAGCACAGGCAGCTGCTGTCAAAGACCCCTCCGCGGTAACTGTCTTCAGTTTGCTGAAATAAGGCAGCCTGGTGCGGCGGGAAGAGGATGGGGCTCTGAGCTGGACGGAGCCCAAAGGCAGACCCAACAGCCCGCTGACAACTATGCACCTTTAGGCACGTGTCCCCTCTCTCGGCCTCGGCTTCCTCAACTGTGAACTGGGAGTTATGGCCCTGCCCTGTCCTATTTCCAAGGGCCAGTAACTGGATAAAAACGGGCCACTTGCTAAGAATGTGGTTTGGAAAACTACTGATAATATGCACTGGGGAGAAGACAAATTATGCAGTATTTTATGCTCTTTTACATATTCATTGATGTTATAAGGAAAGGAAGGAAGGAAAAGCCTCCCAGGCCTGGCCCCGCTCACCCTCTCTCTGTGCCGCAGCCCCACAAACGCTCTGCAGATGACTTGAAGCAAATGTCATTGCTTCTGCCTCAAGTTTCTCCTCCCTCATCAACCCCAGCCTCTTAACCTCCTATGCATCCTTAAGTCCCAGCTCCAGCATCTCCACTGGGGGTGTGCCTCCCCGGATCCTCACATGGAAGGCCTTCCTTTGGGCTGTGGCTTCAACACTGTACCTCGTTTCATTACAGCCCTTCTCTCTCTCCACTGCCCTCTTCCCCACCGGACTCCTCAAGGGCACGGCTGTCACCCACCTCTGACCTAGAGCCCTGCACGGAGCCGGGAAGGGACACTTTTGGCTGTGCGTCCCCCACGTGTGTGTCTCTCCAGTGGTCCTTACAATGCCCAACTTTGCACCCGCAGTTCACACACAAGGCACCACTACCCAAAGCATCGTCTTAGAATGCCGGGCAGGAGGCAGGTTTGCAGGCAGGCTTCAAAACCCCGCTTCTCTGCGTTCATGCATGTCCCCACCACCCAGCAGGGGCCGAGATCCACATTTTCACGAACCCCCAGGTGACGCCCCGGCTCCTAGACTACACGGAGCAGCAAGTCTTGAAGACACAGGGGCATTCGAGAAATTGAACACCTCCAGGCTGGCACTTTTCCCCCTCTGAAGCAGTGGATGTCCGCAGAAAGCATGAGAGGTTCTGGGCCACAGGGAGAAGAGGGACCCACGGGGAGACGCCGCAGACGAGCAGGGGACGTCCACAGTGACGGGAGGAGGGCAGAGGTCAAACCCGCTTCCAGCGCGACGCCAGGAGGGAGGTGCAGCTCGCCCGAGGCACCCACGGCTCCTGACGACTTGGACAAATGAGCCGTCGGATGCGAGCACAGCTTCGCAACCTGGACGAAGCCGCGTCGAGTCACCCACCTGTTTGTCTGGAGCTTGACAAATGAGTTGGGCGACATTAGCACGTGTTCTGCTTCTATCTCAGGGTTCAGCAGCCGCAGCTTCTCAAACACCTGGAAGAGAGGGGGAGTTTTGTTTCCTGGGATCCCTGGAACCACGTCCAGGGTCTGCTTGTCTCCCAGGGGTGAGAGGGGCCGGTGCCAGCACCTGTTATGCAGCTGGTGATGCGGTGGCGAGGGCTGAGCTTTAAGAGGCTGAAGGCGCGATGAGGAGGGACAGCAGGTGCGCTGGGGAAGCCCCTGGGGCTGCTTCACAGAAGCACGGGCCCCCCCTGAGCCCTCGGGACATATGTGTGTGGAGAGCGGCAGAGTGACGGGGCCCAGGGTCCTGCTCGGTGACGCTGCCAGGACGGAGCCTGGAGAAAGCTCTCAATTCGCCTCTCAGAGAGACATGCTGCTCCTTACATGCCCCTCGCAGATCCACCCCCTCAGCCCTGCCTCTCGCCCTCTAGCCTGCCAGGCTCCGGCAGGATCCGCACAGAACTGGTACGGGGTGCCTGGTGACCTCAGGCCAGCAGCCGATAAACCCGATGACGTCGGATGGACTCTAATCCTGCCACGGAGGCAGCCCTCCCCTGGGGCTCCAGACCCCTCTCTGCACGCAGCCTGACGCGCCCAGCACCCTTCAGGTACCTGTCTCCAGGGACCCATCTGAGCCTAGATGCCAAGCACAGCTTTGGCTCCCCGCTGGCTTCTGCTCCGATCAGACCAGCTGGACGCTCCTAAGGGCCTGTGTCTAAAATCATCTGAGCTGATGGATGATTTTCCAAGAGGAAACTGGCCTGACTCCCCTCCCTCCGCGCACCGCCATGTTCTGACCGTACACTCAACCTCGATTTCCTCATCTGTAAAAAGGGTCTAGACGTAATCATCCTTGCCACGCTTGTCTCACAGAGCTGGGGGATTCGTGCGACACGATGGAGTGGCAGTGCTTCCTCACAGGGCACGGAGCACGGCCTCGGGAGCCAGACCGGGCTCTGGAGTCGCGTGAGCACTTCTGCCAGGCAGGCGGCATCCAGAGTGAAGCTGCCTCACTGATTACGTATCTTGCGGGAAATACACGCACAGGCAGGTCCCCTCCCACTTTCCTTAGGCATGGACCTCTGTGGTCCCTCTTGAGATGGACATGAAGGTACAAGGGGGACCTTCCTCTCCTGTTATGTGACCGGCAGAAAAGCACCACTGCCAGCACCATGGTGAACGGCCTCGGTGCCAGGGAGACGATGGGGGCTGGGGGGCCTGTGATACCGGGGGGCACCTCTCTATCAACGGGAGGCTGGCCCTTATCTCTTGCTGGTTTTGCCGTGTGGCATCATGCCATGCATTCATACTGGGCTTTTAGACAAAATCTTCCTATTTTTAAATGTTGGCAACAAATAAAAATTGTTTCAAAGCCCTGAGTGAGCCAAATAAAACACCTCTGTGGGCTGGATCCAGCGCCTCTAAGTTTCCGATGTGCTCAAAACCCATCTGCTGTCAGCCAGGGACACCGCGGCGCAGAGAGGTTAGACGACCTGACTGAGGTCACTGAACCTGGCAGCTGCAAAGCCCTGTCTTTAATTTCAGGATAGGTGTCAGAACTTGCTTCCTTTTGTTTTCAGCTAGGAAGAGCATGTATGTGTGTGTTTCTCTGTGTGTGTCTGTGTGTGTGTGTGTGTGTATTTGTCCGTGTGTGTGTGTGTGTGTGCGTGTCTGTATGTGTGTGTGTGTGTGTTTGTGTGTGTGTGTTTGAGTGTGTGCGTGTCTGTGTTTGTGTGTGTGCGTGTGGTTTGTGTGTGTGTGTGTGTGTGTGTGCGCGCCTGTGTGCCTGTGCAGGCAGGGGTGAGGGGGTTGGCACACAGGCGTTTCTCTTTGAAATCTGCTTCTTTGCCCCTGATGAGGTGTGTGCCTGGTTTAGAAATGGTTTGCTCCTTCCTGAAGGGGCCTTGAACCCATTTCTTTTCTCATGATACTTAGGGGCTGCTATCAGTTTTTCTTTGCAATTTAGGGGAACCCAGACATTACTGAGCCCCAGATTAGCAGAATGGGGTCCCTGAAGCTAAAAATGCTCTTCGTTGTTTTTACAGAGGGGCCCAGAGGGGGCAGGGGTGGTAGGGAGAGACGTGGGTCGAGCCCTGGGCTGGACAGGGGTGGCTGGGCTCTGGTCCTGCCTGGTCCGAGTCCTGCTGGGTGCCCCCCCAAGGGGCTCTGAGCAGGCCACCTCCCGTCCTCAGGCTCGGTTTCCATCAGTGAACGATGGGTCGCACCCTCTGTCTTCCAGGCACATCCCTCGAGGCCTTTCAGGACCCTCTGCTGCCCACTCCCCAGGACCCGCAGGGACACTTCACCCCCAGGGCCGCTGGCTCATCTAGGGCAGCCGCACCTGCAGCTCCTGCCCCGCAGGCTTTGTGGGAGCCCGCCTGGGGAGTGGGGAGAGTGTGTCTGCTTCTGCTAAGTGCGTCACATGTTTGTGAAATATACAGACAACTAAATGAATGCCCGGCTCAGACAATTTTCCAGGCTTTTCCCCCAAGAAGGCACCCCAGACTCTGAGCTCAGAATTATCTGCTATTCTGGGAGCACATTAAGCTACTTCAGACTTTCAGCCCTGTGCACATGCCAGGCCCCCCAATCCTGAAACATACCCCCTCCGTGAAGCCCTGGGTCACCCCATCTCTGGGCTCCCACAGCACCTCATACCCCCAGCCCCCTGATATGTGCCCACAAGGCCCCTGGGAGGAGCAGGGCTGCTGGGTTGGCCTTTGCTCTCCCGCTAACGGTGGCTTCTGCCCACCCGTCCTTTACCTGGATTTGGATCTCGTCAGAGAGCTCTTTGGCGAGGCCCAGCAGCTGCCCGGCTGTGGGGTCCTGGGCCTTGACCACCACCCTCAGCCCGGTGCGGCCCTTCACCCGACCGTGCACGTTCATGGCAAAGTTGTACTGCGACGGCAGCCGGAGCGATGCCTGCGACAGATGTCGAAAGTGTCCCCAAAGGGCAGAGCCGGACAGGAGCCCCAGACCCCCTGCACTGCCTGAATGCTCTCATCCTGCTGCCTTCCCGCCCCGTCAGGGCCTGCTACCTGGGGGCTGCAGCCCGTGGCCACCTCAGCACGAGCGCAGGGCGCCCCACGCTGCGATTCATGTTCACAGTAGCCTGTGAAAGAGGCTAGGCCAACCAGCGTTCTCACACAGGACTTCTCAGAGCCTCGGCTGTGCGGGGGGTCAGGCGAATCACCAAGAAGATGTTAGACTTGGGGTGTCCCCCCAGAGCCCCCGCCGTGGGCTATCTGTGAAAAAGTCACACGTCCGGGTACACGGGGACAGTCTGGGGACAGGACTCTGGTCCCATAGGGTCGGGGGGAGGCTCTCGTCCAGCACTAGATGAGCTTCAGGAAGCCTCCAGGAGACCCCCATCCCATGCCCGGCCCCCTCCCCCCCATCCATGGAGAGGACAAGAAGAAACCCCCAGTACCAACCCCACTCAGGTCCTGGGTGACCAAGGCCCACACAGGGTGGCAGCCTGTAGTCACCAGGGCCGGCACCCGGCCCATAGCCCACTGGCTGGGCGACCCCGGGCGCGTCCCCCCTCCTCACGCATGGGCTCCAGCTCATACAAACGGGGGCAGCACGTTCTCTCCAGCTGAGGCTTAGGGAGGGGCCGGGGACCCCCTAGGGAGGCCTAAGGGGACAGGGGTGGGGTCCTGGGATAAACCTGGAGAAAACCCCAGGGCTGCCAGGCGTCATCTCGGCAAGGGGGTCGGAAGCTACAGACTGGGGACCCCGACCAGGACCCCGAGACGTTCTGGAACTTCTGTGACATCCCCACCAGGCTGTCGTTTTTGCTGCCTTCCGCTAGCAGGTCACTAAGCCCCTGTGCAGCGCGGCTGGTCGGCAAGAATGTACTTAAAATGAAAAGGCTGCGGACTGTCCTGGGAACCGCGAGGGGGGAGCTGGGCGACCTGGTTCCTGGACACGAGCAAGACTGAGAGGCCGGGAGGGGTACCGGGGAGCGACAGTGTGGCCGCAGCCTTGGGAGAAGGAGTCAGGGAGCCACAGGAGGGCGTGAAGTGCAAGACACGTGGTGAGAACCCTCCCACCCCAACACTGTCTGGGATGGAGTCGGGGGACTCTGGGAGGGTGGGTACC
The DNA here is from genome assembly GCF_964374135.1 of Grampus griseus. Lineage (NCBI taxonomy): Eukaryota > Metazoa > Chordata > Mammalia > Artiodactyla > Delphinidae > Grampus > Grampus griseus. Next base: position 101,680,677 of record NC_139004.1, on the reverse strand, counting down.
TCGTGGTGCCGCCCCCGGACGTCCAAGATGTCTCGCTTGGTGACAGACCAGTGGAAGGTCAGGCCCGGCACGGCATTGCCGAAGGAGAAAGGGTTCTGGTTGTTGGTGATCCCGGTGACGTAGACAGGCATCTGCGGGGAGAAGCCAGGCCTGTGACTGCCGGGGTCCAGCGGCCGGAGCCCCACCCCCCGGATGCTCCGGGGCACTGCCTGAGCTGCCGCCCGCTGCTGGGTGCTTCCCCGTCTCCGCGGGGCAATGGGAGCCGCACCCAATTCCTCCCTAAGCAGCGGCAGGTGCAGCATAGGTCCCAGGAGGCCTGACAAAACAGCAAAGGACCGAGCGGAACACAGCACCAGCCCCGCACCTCCCGTCCTTCTTGGGCTGCGGGCTGTCGCAGCTCGGCCGGGAGACCCCATTCCTAAACGACTGCCTCTAGCTCTGGGACACCTGCAGCGCTCCCAGCCCCCGCCACACAGCTTACCCTGCTCCCCTCTTTCTCAGTCTAGCGGGGGTCCCTGCTCACAAGGGGTGGACTCGGTCTCCGACAATCTGAACTGACCGAGCGCCGACCAGAGGGAGCGCGTGGAGGTGACGTGGCGAAAGGCGGGGGCGGACCTGAGCCAGGCTGTGGGTCGGCGCCTCGTCCCGCGCTTGCCAGTGGTGCGGACGCCCTAAGTCTGCCACGTGCGCACCTCCTCTTCTGTGACGTGGACGTGACCCCGGAGCTACCTCTCGGGGCTGTTATGTGCCCCATGTGGACTAACACACAGAAAGCACCGAGAAAGCTACGCACCGTCCAAACACCGGCTCCCGAGAGGCGCCAGGTGCCAGTTTAGGTGCGGGAGGGCGACAGACTGGTGGAGACACAGGCATCACCTGCTGACGGCACCCACACGGGGCGACAGGCGTAAGCGCCGTGCGTAAGAGGAGATGGCGCCGTTGGGGAGAATGGCAGGGAGCCTTTGGGCTGCCGCAGGAAAGGCAGGGGAGTGAAGCTGGACCCCCAGGTAAACAGGGTTCAGCAGGTGAAGGGCATGGAGAACTGTCCCAGCAGAGGGCACAGCTCATTCTGAAGCAGAACTCAGGGCCTGAGCCCTGCCGAGAGGCTGCTCCGGGAGCTCAGACAGGAGGGCCTGGAGAGGTTCCCGCCTCACCTGGGTCTCCGTCCTCATCCGGGTGATGGGGGCACGGATCCTCACGGCCTGGAGCAGCAACACCTCCACCTCCACGAGGTCCTAGGAAGAGGGCTTGGGGCTCAGGCTGACTGTGGGCAGGCGCTATGTGCTAGTGACAGGAGTTTGGGGAAGGGACACCCCTCCCCCAGGAAGGAGGCTCCTGCCAAGGCCAGCTCAGAGTCACGGGTCAGAAGGCACCCATGATGCTCCTCCTCCCTAGGAGGCCTGGCTTGGCGGGTGGCTCGCCCCACGTGGACCTGGCTGCTGCCTCTTCCCTGCCCCTGGGGGTGCCAGCCTGGTCCTCTGAACCTACAGACCTGTCCGATCCAGATGCTCCAGGTCAGCACTGCAGAGACTTGGGGACACTGACCAGGGACTGTTCCTCTCTAGGCCAGGCAGCCCTCACAGGACAGGTCTCCAGACCTCCCAACCCCAAATCCAGCCTGTCTGTCTCTGAGCAGAGTACCGGGACAAATGCAGGAGCCAGGTAGAGTGTGCTTAGAATAGACTATATCCTCCTTCCTTCTGAATTCTATACTCCTGTTAATTTGGCCAAAGACTAACTTTACTGGCTTCTTTGTAGTGCTGCTGACACATGCTGAACCCAGGCTGCTAAAACCCTTAAGTCCTTTGTACATACACTCATGTGAGCCCATCTCCTGTGCCTTGTGATGTGGGCTAACTCCTGGCACGTAGTAGGTGCCCAGCTAGCCTCCCTTCCCTTCCTTCCCTGCATCCTTCTCACTGCTGTCTTCCCTTGCTAGTCCTGGACTATTCCTCGGCTTTGGGAGCTGATTCTTAGGGTGACCCGAATCGCACAGATGGAACCGTGAGCTTCTGACCAGAGTCGCGTACCCTTCTGGGACACGCGGACCTCAGGGCCTCAGGCTGAGCCCCCACCTGCCTGGGCTCAAGGAGACGCCTTTCAGATGGAGCTGGCGGTGCAGCCTTTCCATCTACCAAGGGGCACCGGGGCCTTGCCCCGGCCCCTCCTCCAGCCTGCCAGATGGGAGACGCAGAGAGGTGGCCCAGTGAGGTCGGCCTAGAGAGGAGGGTGGCCAGGAGGGACTGCATGGCCTTGTGTCCTCTAGACCAATCCCCAGCCAGTTGCTGTGTCAGCTGTGTCAGCCACGCGGGGCCCCAGGAGGAGAAAAACAAGCCCATTCCTGAGGCTGCAACCCTTTCTTTAGAGAGAAACAAAGCAGGGCCTCCTTGGTCCTTAATTTTACTCTCCTATGCCCAGTGGTTTCTCGTCTTTATAAAATAGATAGGTAAACTTGGAGTATCCACCCAGTGATTCAAAAGGACTTTGTGGTGTAAGCGGGATACTTGGAGAGAGAGTGGAACTGCTGGGAAAGGAGTAAATCGATGCACTCAGTGTCGGGTCAAAGTCAGCCCCACCCCCTCCAGAGGGTCCCAGCGCCCCAGAGCTGTGTGTTCAGGTGCTCCTAACTCGGCGGTGCTCCCGGACTGCTGTCAGGAGCCCAGTTTCTGTCCACAGCCACACCACCCAGGACAAAACGCCCTCTTCGAGCTGGGGTTCCACCGTGGCCTGACCACCAAGCTGACGCTCCTGCAGGTCGCGGCAGGCCAAGGACACGGGGAAGAATCCAAGCACCCTGAGCTCTTCTCGAGAGGCGGACATGCTCTGCCCTGTCCTTCCCAGAGGCCCACGGAAGTGCCTGGCCCTGGGAAAGGCAGAAACGATCAGACTTAGAGACACCTGCTTTCACCTGCTTGGAGTCAGGGCCACCGATATGGGATAGGGGGACCCTCCTGGGTGAGGCTTCCCCTGAGTCGGCCTCCAGAATCTCTGCTGACCCAGGAAATTGGTCAGGAAATGTCCCCCACTCCAGCGAGGAGGCGGGGGAGATGACTTTACTTCTAGCTGAGCAAAGATTCTGGCGGATGACTCAGGCTTTCTTTTTCGCCTGGAAATATAAATCCAGGTCTGAAACACTACTGGTGTCCAGTTACCCTCGTGTACAGCAGCCAAGTCAGCACATGCCTCCAAAAACATACACCATAACCCAGCAAGTGTGTCCGAGCCTAGAGCAGCCCAACTCTGCTAGGAGAACATCTCCAAGCCCAGCTGGAAAAGAAGACCTGAAGGTGGGAGGGCTCTGATGCTGGCAATACTAGGTCGGGTCCTAGAGCAGCCGTGTGGTGGCCGTGGGTCACTAGCCCGTCCCTTGGGCCCATCACCTGCACATGAGCAGAGCAGAGGGTCCGGAGAGGACTCGGGGAGGCACGTAAAGCAGAGTCCGCTGGCACAACGGCTACTGTCAGCCTGCACTGGAATGGCCCCGGGCGTGGGGCTTGGGGACCCTTCCCCTTAAGGAGCAGCCGGGGAGCCTCAGTCTGGAGGAGGGCAACCTCGGGGGTACGAGTGCAGGGCTGGCCCTGGTGGGGGTAGGTGACAGGCAGGGGCTTGGGCTCAGAGGGCAGAAGCAAGACCCTGGGAGAGGGCGGCCCTTGGCAAGAGCCCCAGCCCAGCAGGCAGGGCTTCCTCCCAGCCCGGGTCACCAACCCCGCCAGCTGCCTGGGGAGCAACGAGCCTCACCCGCGAGGCTGTGTCCAGGGCGGATTCGGAAGGTGCCCGCTGCGGTGCAGCCCACGCCCTTACCTGTGACACGACGACGAGCCTGCCGCTCTCGGCATCCACAGCCTGCACGACCCCCGACACGGCGCCGTGGCCCACGGAGAGGCCTCGCACAAGCCCGGTGCTGCCCACCAGCGCCACGCTCTCATTGCTGATGGAGAAGAGGATGTTGGACTGAGGCTGGGGGCCGCCCTCGGAGGTGATCTGGAGGGAGAAGAGCAGCGCCCGTCAGCCCGTCCCCCGGCCGGCCCACGCCTCACCCTCGGGGGCAAGGGTGCCAACACCCCAGCACTCTCCACAGCCCGTTCTGAAGCCCCAGGCAGGGGACACGGCCGCGGGTGGGGGTGGGGCGGGGGTGTGGCCTTTGGTTCCTACCTGCATCGTGGCCCCGATAATCAGCGTCACCTTCCTGGGTATCAACCTAAACGGGGGAAAGACCTGGGTGTGGAGACACAAGGGAGAAAGGGGCCCGTTGTGTTCCAAGCTCCTGCAGCCGGACACAGTCACATTCAATTCCAGAGAAGCACGGTGCGCAGACATCACTCCTCTGAAGGGGGCGCCGGCGAGCGCCTGGGGTCCCGGCCAAGCCTGGGGGAGCCCGAGCAGCCCCCACGAGACCTCATCCCACCCCTGGGCCCGAGGATCTGCGGTCCTCAGGGCCGTGTTCTGCTCCTGCGGAAGCCACCCGGGAACTGTAGAAATGCCCGCTCCCCGGCCTGCCCCGGCCCCGCCAGTCGGAGGTGGGGTCCTGCAATGTGTTTCAACAAGTCACCACGAGATCTGACACGCGTCCAAGCTTCCAACCCACTGCTTTCGAGATTTCCCCAACTCCTCTTTGGAAGGGGTCGTCTCTCCACTAAATGTCTCCAGATTCCTACTGACTAATTGCCTTAGAAGAGCCCTCTACTTCGACGGCCTCAACATTTTCCAGAGGAGGAAAGCAGGACTCGAGGGGCAGGGACGACGATGTCCCCGTCTCTGCAGCAGTGCAAAGCCCCCAGTCCTCCTCCTGTACCCCTACAACCCCTGCTTTGCCGCAAGTGTGCCAGTCGGCCCGGGGCTGCTTTGTGCGTGAGGAGTCGTCTCCGTATGGCTGCGTCATTTACAGGCAGACAGGACTTTCTTCTCAGCAGTAGAAGAAAGGTGCACTGCCATCTAGAAGCACCAACCACACCCGCCAACACCAAGCCCCCGGCCCATGTGGCCGAGATGGTGGAGGAGGGGGCAGGACCAGTTTAGTGCTGCCGAAGAATAAACTCGGACACGACTTCCTGGCCCTGGCGGCTGTGGGGCTCCCGTCACAGTTGAGACGGTCTCGGGGCCCTGGAGCTCCCTCACCCAGAACGGCTGCTCCCAGAGTTCCCTCGAGGAGCGCACCGCCTCTAAGGCCCCGACTGTCAATGGGCACCTCTGCACACGAGCCCAGGCCGGTCCGCACTCCTCCCCAGCCACCCCCTTGCTGTGCGGCAGTAGCTCCCCTCCCCTGAGCCACGCCACACCCGCTCCGTCCCGGAGAGACTGAGGTAACCCAGGCCCCTCCCTCCTGCGGCCCCAGGTCCCCGGGACCAGTGAAGGCCCCCTTTTCATCAGAAGACACAGTAGGGCAGTTTAATACGGCCCCTCCACGTGGCTTCCTGGGCTGCCCCTAAAACGCCCAGCCTATCACAGAAAAGCCCCAACATGCAACAGGGGCTGGGCTGAGGCCATGAAGCATGAAGAGGGACAGCTTTACCTCAATCTGCTGTGGGGCCGAGTTGATTCTCTGTCCAGCCTTATCGGTCACGGTTGCGGTGAGACTGGTCTGGCCAATGGCCACGCCATGGACGCGGAACACGGCGGTGTAGTCGTCTGGGGCCTCGTCGAGGGCCCTGGAACAGAGGGAGGGGCTGGGACTTCTTCCCCGACAGACCTGTCGGCAATGCCCTGAGATGCCCTCCTCTGACCCCTGATCCTGCAAGGACTCACACCAACGTGACGATCTGGGAGGCTGCCCGGAGCTTCAGGTCCATGAAGGCCAAGTACTTGGCCAGGAAGGGCTTCTTGTGGAAGTCCAGCACACGAACATATGCCTTGACCGTCTTCCCAATCTCCACCTACATCAAGGGGGACAGAGACTCAGGGGTGGCCTTCGAATGACCCATGCCACCACCTGTGGTACCCTACGGCTCTCTGCAAAAGCATCAACAACCTCAAACCCACAGACCCAAGTTGACCTTCAGACTATCAGCCCATGAACAAATGAAAATCGGTTACGTGCTTTCTGTATTCAAGAGGCCTCAGGGATACGTCGACGCATAAATGACACATCCCACTCTGAGAGAACTAACAATCTTGGGGGGGGATAAATTAGAAGTATGGGATTAACAGATACACATTACTATGTATAAAGTAGATAAACAACTGGATTTACTGTATAGTACAGGGGTTATATTCAATATCTCACAATAACCCATAATGGAAAAGAATCTGAAAAAGCATATATGTATGTATAACTGAATCACTGTGCTGTACACCAAAAACTAACACAACATTGTAAATCAACTATAATCCAATAAAAAGAGAGAACTAACATCTCCTTAGAGAGACAATCCATAGCTTAGAATAGCAACAGGCGTACAGTGGGGGTTAAAAAGGGCTCAGTGACCCAAGAGTTCACACCTGGCACGTAATATATACAGCGAGAACTCTGGGAAACATGAGTCAGAAATGCTTAGTGAAAGAACTCAAGTCTGGAAGCAAATCACCAGAGGAAATGAGATCAGAGGAGGACTACCTGAGGCTAAGAGAATATTGACTTTTAAGGAGTCCAAGTTGCTTGAATGTCCCCCTCTAATTACCAACTGTTCTCTCCCCCCAGGAAGACAGGACTCTGACAGCATCCCTCTTTAAGCCTCACTGCAGTTACTTCAGGTATTTGGAGTAAAATCCCTCTTTACATTAAAGAAAAGCCCAGATCTATTATGTATTCATTTTGCGAAAGCACTCGGCGTTAGTACATCTTACTCATCTGCCACTGAAATTTCTAAGAATCCAAAATGTACATACTGGGGAGAAAATTCACATTCAGCAATGCATGCACCGGGCTGGTTAGTAACTTGCACCAGTCAGAGGACAGGAATTCCCAAGCTGCAGCTAACGTGGGGACAACTTCCGGCGGGATTTACAGCCAGGTTTTACAGGTGTCAACTGAGATGAAGACGGATACCCTCGGAGGCCGCTCTGCACTGAGCCCAGAATGCTGGGTGAAACAGCACTGCGAGCTGCAGGTGGACACGAGGAAAACACCCCCTGAACCCCCATCGTTCTCCAGGCCTCCGCAGGGAGGGAGCCGTATCGGGAAGTTGACACTGACCTTGTCCACCACGCGGATGTACAGCTCCTGAATGTCCGAGACATAAACGTCAGCCTTTGCCGGGGCCGGGAAGGCTAAGCACAAGTCGTGGATCATGATGGTTGAGGTGCCCGGGAGCAAAGGGTGCACCTGCAAGGTCAGAGGTGGGTGCGGTTACACAGCTGCTCACGGCAGCAGCCTGTCGCCCGTGGGACACTGTCTCCCAGAGACTGCAGACCAGGGCTTGGAAAACCCTAACGTTGCCCTGCCCACTCCTCATCACGAGTACCCACTGCCAGCCAGGGGAGGGGCTTGGGATGTAAAACGTTAGAGCCAGGATAGATCTCAGAGAGCATTTATTTCAACTTTGCACAATTTACAGAGAAGAAAATGGAAGCTGCTTCAAGGTGGGGTTGGTCAGAGCTTGGCAGAGTGAGGACTCACACCCAGGGTTCCGTATCTCCTGTCCAGGCCACCTGCCCCTGCAGCTCCCATAAGAGAAGAGCATCCCATGGGGTCTCCTGTGAAACTGCAAGTCAGGGGCTGGTAGAGGGTGAGACCACTGTTTTCCAAATGAAGCTCTCACTGAGAAATCCTAATCTGAGCCCACAGACTCTCAGAACCTGGGAACGGGCCGAGGAGGCCACCAAGTCTTCAGTGCGAGCTCTCTGAATCTTGCCCATCCCCACATTCACCTCAACCTCTGCTGTGTTTGCAGTAGAGCCCTCATAAAATGTTTGGAGTGCAGGAATTCATCTAAGCTCCTGTCTTCCACGCTTTCACTGCCAAAGGCCCCCTTTAAGTCTTCTTCTCTCTCTACCTTCTTCCAGGGATCCCACCTTCAGAAAAGTCTCTCCCCAGACAAACTGCATCATCACCACTCTCTCACGTTGGGGATGGACTCGTGGTAACTTGTCATGTTGCTTAGGCGTGCATCTCAACTGAGTGGTCTTGGGGGCTGGGCAGGTGGAGGCATGTCATGGAGCTAGTGGGTGGGCCCGCGGCTGCCTCCCATCTCTACCTGGCCCTGGCTTTGCTGCCTGAGATTTGTGGTCTTATATTCACCGGGGGTGGGAGATGGGCGGTGGGTACAGTGAACTGCTCAGTGTTGGCAAAGCTACAATTTCAATGTCAAGAACCTGTGGGGGAAAAACGTCAGGAGACAACCAAATACTATCCTATTGCACCCAGGTTAGAAGCCTTCAAAGGCTGCCCAGAGTGAGCCCACATCCTTAACACATCCTATAAGAACCTGGCACGATCTGGCCCTTGCCCAGGACTCTGGTTTCACCGCAAAACACCCTCCCCCATGGCCATCACACTCCAGCCATCTGGCGCCTGTCCACCCGCCTCAGGGCTGCATAGTCCACCTTTGAGATGTGGGGGCTTGTCCTCCCCCTGTGCCCACCTGCTGGCTCCCACTCACCCTCGGTCCCATTCAAGTGTCCCTCCTCGGTAAAATCTCCCCTGATCTGGAAGGTCGGGACCTTTGCCCCTCTGCTCTCTTCTCCTGCTGCAGCTGTACCACTCTTCACTCCAACTCGATGTAGACCTCCCTGTGCAACCTCCCCCAGGCTGTCTTCTCCCCTAATGCAGCCTCAGGACCGAGCCTCACACCTGGCCAAGACTCGGCCCCCGCCCAGCGTGTTGAGTACACTGAGATCCAGGGTCACAGCTCCAAGGCGCTGGTTAATGTAAGGAGACCTGCACCTGCCTCAGCTCAGCTTCAGCCCTGGCTTTGTCAACACGTGGGAATTTTTGAAAAAAGGGGTCTGCAAACCCCAGGTACCATCATCTATTTGGGAAGTGCTGATTCTGGCCCACATCCTTCAGTGAACACATGGGGAGACAGGCCCACCCAGGGTGGGAACCCAGCCTTGAAGGGGCAGCACTGGGGAGGGAACACGGTGCCCGAGCCCCCAGTTTAGGGCTTCTTCTCCCACACTCAGCCACTTCGCAGAGCTGGATGCCACCAGCAGCCAGAAAGGAACCGTCGGGCAGGGGAGGCGGCAGGGGCTTGAGAACTCTGCCAGCAGCACTGGGCTCACAGGTACATCCACAGATGAAGGGGGCCCAGGGTATTTCACACAAGGACTCAAGTCGCTTAATAAAGATTCCAGAGTGGAAATCACGCTGGCGCTCCGAACAACGGCTGTGTAGTTTGACCCAGGGCCACGCCAGCCTGCTATCAAATACGCCGAGGACTGGAGGCCACAGGGCTCCAGTTTTGCGGAGGACGATTCACTTGGCTTATTACGCATCCCCCAGAGAGAACCCATTTAAAAATCACAGGGAGAAGCGAGAGCTCTAATCTGATCCTCCTGCAAAAGCTGCCGCTGTCAGGAGTGACACGTCCTTCATAACGCAGAGAAATGACGCGCTCGCTGTACCTACGGGGCCAGACCCGCGCGGGGGGCGCATGGAGGCGTTCCCTCTTCTTTTTCTCTCCTTCGAAAGAGCCACTTTGCGCATTTTAAACAAAGACATAAATGGCGGTGGGGAAATCGATTCCTTTTCCGCTTGATTTCCCAGCAGCTGGACGTCCAGGCGCCTTCCGGATGATGGAGCGGGAGACGGCGTCAGGCTGCCACCCACCAAAGGGCCGCGTGGCCCGTCCACACATCAGCTCCTGCCAGCCCACTGGACAATGAACAGTGCTTTACGGGCGTGCCCACCCGTCACTCCAGAGACAAACCACTGGAGGAAACGAGGGGACGTGCCGGCCAGCAGATGGCACAGGGGTGGGGGTGGCGGGGGTGGGATCCTGTCCCCCCCCGCCGACCGTGTATGTGTCACCACCCTCTTCTCCAGGCTCCAGACCCACCTGCTTCCTGACGGACGTGTGAGGGATGCACGTGCAGGAGGGGAGGTGGGTAAACCCACGCCCAGCATGAATTCTCGTTCCCAAGGGGTAAAGGTGCCCACTGAGAGCCCAGGAGAAGTCCTGTCATCTCTTTGGAGACGGGAACGCGTTATTGTGCATTAAGATGCCATGTGTGGAGCCGGGGCCGCTCTGCTCGCGCCCTCCACCTGCACCCGCCAAGCCCCGAGGGGCCGCTGCGTCATCACGGCCCCTCGCTTCCCAGGGCCCATCACACTTCACACGTGTTCACTACAGAGGAGCAAGGACCCTGAAGATACTTCCGAACATCGCTGGCACCATCCGCTTCCATTTCCCATGCGTGCCCGTCGATGTCTCGTGCTGGCCAGGCCGTGCCATGCGAGAGGGTGGGGATCCATGCCCCCGGCAGACATGGACGCCCTTGAGGCTGGTGGGGGATGACCAGGGTCACACTGAGATAAGAAACTTCATCCAAGGGCCCCAGCCAGCCCGGAGGCTTCCCGCAGGCGAACACACCGCAGGCGGGACACACCCGAGTTCACGCCCCATGGCTACCACTTACCACCTGCCCCAACCCAAGGAAGGACCCCCTTCTGATGCACCTCCTCAGAGGTACAACGTCACCGTGACCAGCCGCATATCCCAGGACCCAGAGAGGCCCTGTCTGCTCCCCGCTGGAGCCCTGGAGCCCGGACCAGGCCTGGCAAGTGACGGGCACGCACCTTTGCAGGGTGAATGCGTTAATGAAAGGCGTGAGGGCTCAGCACGCGCTAGGTTGCTTCCCAGCTGCCGATCTTATAATCACACAGCTTCTGCGTGGAGGGCTTATTTTGAAATGTTAAGAACTGGTGAGAAGACAGAAACCCTGAGTTTGAATCAGGTAAACGCTCCTATGTGTAAACTCGCCAAGAAGGAAAGAGAGGTGCATTGCAGAGGGTTTGGGTCTGTGTGAGCCTGCACAGCCCTGGGTGCATGGTGGGGGCATAACCACCCCACCACAGCCCCCGTGCGGTGTGTGAGCGCCAGACTCCCTTCCAGAGACGCTTGGAAGCCAACACACACCACCAGCCATTCTTGCCTCCAAATGGGTATCAATAGGAAAGAAAGAAACAATTCTCTCTGAGCTAATTGAAGAAATGTTGTGGGCTTCCTCCCCTCTGTGATTAAAGGAAATGAGAATGCTGCTAATTAGCAGATGGAAAATGCCATAGAAACGTGTAAACGTCCTTCAGAAACAGCCCTCCGAGAAGCTGCAAGGAGCTGTCATCGGCTGTCAACACTCCATGAAAAATCCCTCCCACACTTTACAGAAGAGGCAAAGGGAACCAGAACCTAATTCCACCTGGAGCCGCAGTGGTCTCTGCACAGGCCTGAGGTGGGGGGAAGCAGAGAGCCTGGCGGCCAAGGCGCCTCCAGGATACCTTCTGGGCAAACACGATCCTGGTGGATCGGGCACTGAACGTCAGGCACAGCTGGCACGTCCTGAACTCGGTGCCAGACGTGTCCTGGTGTCGTGTCTGCAGTGGGGCACTTAGCCCCACTCAACAAGAGCCACGGAGGATGACACATGTGGGCGAAGGCCAGTCCTACAACCTGGAGAGGGAACTGCTATAACTCTTTGGGACCATCTGTAAACTGGGGATGTCAGGCTTGTCTTGGCCGGGAGAAGCCTAGAGTCTGTTGCTGACAGGGACTGCACATTGTAGGACATTGCTAGGCTAAGCAGGGGTTCGTAGGTTTTGGGAAACCTGACTCTGACGCTGGAATCCCATCTTGAGTCGGACAAGCATGCTAGCCTCTGTTTGAATGCCTCCAGAGACGGGGAGCTCACTACCTGAAGCAGCAGCCTAGTCCATCACAGACTGTCAGAACCTCTTGTTCTTGGAAGAAGGGTCTCTTTCCGGCCACAGGGCTGCCCTCAGGGCTCACTCAAAACGTGTGGTGCAAGGTAAATGTGAGTAAAAAGGTGCCCAAGTTTTGTTAGCACTGCACACATTTTTCTGAACTTGAAATTTCCCTCTTTTATATAACAGGGGAGTTATTTTTAATCTCCAGAGATAAAGCAAAAAAAGGCATATTTCAAGCAGTTGGAATCATTTACAATTTGAGGTTTTCCCTTTAATGTTAAGGATTTGACAGTGAACACTTACTTACATGGAAGAGGAATGGCCAGGGAATTATTCTTTCTTTTATAGAGGGAATATAAGTGCATGGGGGAGAGCTTCCTACCATCTCAGGCATCCAGCTGCCCCCAAGCTCCCTCTAACGACACACATTTGTCCACAGGTGCCGAGAGATGGCTTTTTCTTGCTCTGATCTATGGTGATAAACCCAAAAGGTCCCAACATCTGTAATTCTGCCTCTGAGAAAAACAGGAATGTTATGACGTGCTTCCTCGCCCTTCACCGAGGGGCTGCCCTGTGAGAAAGCATCCTTCCAACAAGACAGCTAAAGACCAAAGTCGCCCACTGGAGGAAGGTAAGAAAATGTTAGGAAAACAAAACAACAAAAAAACTAGATCATCCTAGAAAGACACATGCTACCAAAACTGACTCAAAAAGAAACAAACAATCTGGATAGACATGTAAGAAGTGAAGAGTTTGAATTCATATCAAAAACTACCCATGAGGAAAGCCCGTGACCAGAAGGCTCCACTGGTTAACTCTACCAAACATTCAAGAGTTACTGTTACCAATTCTACCCAGACTCTTCCAAAAATTAGAAGAGGGAACATTTCTAAGTCATTCTATGAGGGTGATATCACCCTGATACCCAAACCAGGCAAAGACATCACAAAAAAGAAAATCACAAACCAAAATCTCTCACGAATATGAACATAAACTCAACAAAATACCAGCAAACTTTAACCAGTTACACGTAAAAAGAATTATATACCATGAGCAAGTAGGGTTTATCCCAGAATGCAAGGTTGGTTTAATATCTGAAAGCCAATTAACGTAACACATGATATCAATAGAATAAAAAACAAACAAAAAAAAGATTATTTTAAGAGACACAGAAAAGGCATTTGACAAAATCCAACACCCTTTCCTATGTGTGTGTGTGTAAGAATAGGGAGGTGATTACTAAGGTATTTGGGGGTTTTTTGAGGTGATAAAAAAACCTAAAACTAACTGCGGTGATGGTTGCCTGCATCTATGAGTACACTAAAAACCACTGAATTGTGACATTAAGTGGGTGAATTGTATGGTATGTGAAAGATACCTCAATAAAACTGATATTAAAAATAATAAAAGTTGGCGAGGGTGCGGGCCAGCTGTCCCTTAGCTACAGTCTCTGCCGTCTAGTTTACCGCAGTCCCCACCACGCCCTATTACCTCCAACGCTGAAGCTAAGCATCTGGTGACGGTTAGCCCAGCTCCTCCCAGTATGTTCCTCACACCCTGCTCATTTGCCTCACTTACTCTACACCTGTCCCACTTCAGAGACAACTCATGTCATGGCCACTGTATCAAGACAGTCAACAGAGGCAAAAAGAAAGTCAGAGAAAGGGACCAGTGGGGAGTCATGGCTGGAAACCCTGCGGAGAGTGAGGTGACATACTCCTAATTCCCGGCTACGACACACATTTATTTACTGCACAACCATGGGCAAGGCAGCCGGGCTGTGTTTCTGAAAGGAGATTGTGGGACCAGTCTCTGTGAAGGCTAAGTCCCTGGAATGCGTGTTTTGTGCTCTCGCCAGTGGTGAGGGCTCCCCCGCAAGGACAGGCTATGCTGAAAGCAAGCGCGGGCAGCAGGATGGCAGGATGGCTTTCTCCTGGCTTCCCTGGCTGCACCACAGGAACCCGCACCATGTGTCAAGCACGGAGTGCCCCCGCCTCTCTCGAGTCCAGGACAAGTCTCGCTCGGTGCTGGGATGACTGGAAAACTCCCCCAACACCTGGCAACCAGCCTTCACCAGGGGAAAGCAGGTCTTAGGCTCTGAGCAACCCAAAGGCCGCAGCAGAGCTGCAATTTCAGGACACCGCATGGGTGTCACGGTCTCTTGGTTCTTGGCTGCCTGCAATTGCGACTCACAGCAGTGGTTTGACACACTCAGCGGTCAGAGTTTCCTTTTAAAGAAAGTTCAGTTTTCACGACAGCATAATAACTCACTGTGCCAATATGCAGAATTTAGGACGTTGGTGTCTGTTTGCCTTTACTCTTTGTCATGATCATAGGGCGATTCTTTAAAAATAAAAAAAATTAAACCACCTAAATGCTCTACAAGGAGAGAATGGCTGAGTACACATGACTGTGAGAAAATAATCAGCCAGCCTACATAGCAACACGGAGAAAAAAACCCTTAGAATAAAAGCACTGAAAAGAGCAGAATGCTCAATTCTTCCACACCATGGGCACAGCTAGGGAGAGGGTCAGGGAAGGAACATGGAGAAACAGAGAAAGCTGATACATCTTTAAAGGCAATTTCCTTATGGTTCTTATACTGGTACTCATGTAATAATATTTTCATCTTAATTGAAAGGAAACCAATTAAGATGAAAATATTATTACTAGGTAATAATAATTATTATATAATTATTAAGTTCAATTAATTATTAAATTTAATTATTAAATACTAATTATTATTACTAGGTAACTACAGTGCGGGTAGTTTGTGGAGATGGAATACAAACCACAAAGGTAGCTCGTGAGTTTCACAAACAGCGAATCAGGGAATCTGAAGACCGTCCAACACACCAGCCGAGACTAAGGGCCAGCTGCGGCAACAATCTGCTCACTAGCACGAAGAGGGAGGCGGGGGCAGGGCCCCACTCACCGTGGCGATGCCCCGGGCTTCCTGATAGGCCACCCTGACCACATCCGCGCTGCTGGTGTTGAGGAAGAAGTAGCCAGAGCCTTCTCGGACGTGCAGCTCTGCCTGTTAGGAGGGGCCAGCTGGTGTCAGAGGCCTGGGGTCCCCCAGGGGTCACACCCAGGCACTGGAGCAGGGGGGAGGCTGTACCTGCACGCCCGGGTGGTTGTAGATGGCCACCTCTTCTGGACTGACCCTCACGTCTTCCACCAGCAAGAGTTCGATGGAGGCCGACACGGGCATGAGGGGATGGTGCTGAACGGGCAAAGCCAGCACTGTCAGACCCAGGGGGGCTGGGGGCCACCTCAGGCCAGCCCACGGCCTCCCCCAGAAGAGCAGGACGAGTGGCCCCAGGGGCTGGCGCCCCCCCGCCCCGCAGGACCTCATTATGTCGGGGACACGAGCCCAGTAACACCCATCGTGCTTTGAGACCACAGCCCTGCGAGGCCTCCTGAAGTCCTGCCCAGGTGGGCGCCTCATCCCACCTGCCAGGCTCCCGGGATGGACGACTGACACGCACCCCAGGAAAGTGGGACGGCGTTGCAGGCAGTGGGAGCTGCGGGCTTAGGGGATGGGGCTGAACCAGCTCTGCACACTCAGCTGGGGCCGCGGCGGGGAAGAGGCTGCGGCCCAAAGGCCTGAGGGCCCCCGAGGCGTGCGCCAGAGACGGCGTGTGGCGAGGTCCCTCTGCCTTTCAGCTGGATCCCCCCGTTGCCTGCGTGCAGGGTGTGCAGCGGGGGAGACTGAGGCAGGGAGCCTGGTGAGGAGGCACCCCTGATCATGGAGCGGGGGGTGACCGGGGTGCAGCCCAGCGAGGGGCTCAGGACCCTGGGACGCCGGGCACAGCACAGGAGAAGCAGAAGCAGCAGGGCTCCCCGGCCCCCCAGGGCTCTGGTCAGTACCGGCTGCTTCACTCTGGCCATGTCCAGGTGGGACTGCTGGTAGCCAGTGGCAGTGGCAGAGATGGCCGTGGTGCCCGAGGCCTGGTGAACTGAAATGGCCTGCAAACCTGAGTGCGGGAGAGAAAGCGGCGTCGGGTTTGGGCCCCGCTGCTGTATCTGTGAGGCGGCCCCTCCTTCCCTCTGTCTAATTTGCAGCGTTAGATCTCCCACAGCCCTAACAATAGGTGATGGGCTTCGTTTACACCGTGTGCACCCTAAGAGTTAACGGGCCCTGAGCTAGGTTCCCGGGGCAGCTTAGAGGAGCTGCAGGAGACAGCTCAGCTCCCGGCTGCCGAGGGGTCTGTGATGGCAGCGTCACAGGGCGTCGGCGCCAGGCCGGTCTGTGTACAACCTGGGTTTGAGATTCAGCCGCCGTGTGCCCCGAGCTGTCTGCCCATCTCCCACACAGAGAGGCCATTCCTACGTCACAGGCGTGGGAGGATTAAAGGAGAGTCCTGAGGCTCCCTGAGCTTTGGCCCTGGACAGAGGGGGTCGCAGCCCTCCATCCACAGCTGCCGGCCCCCTCGGCGCGCGGCTCGTCTGTCTGGGGCCGCCGCTCGCCACCCGCTCACCGTGCAACTTCTTTTGGCCGCTCCCATCGTCCCGGGGCACCAGCTGTAAGGGCGGGTCCAGCTCGATGCTGGCCAGCGACGGCCTGGTGGACTCCCACTGGACGCTCAGCGAGCTGAAGTTGTCGAACCTGCGGCCCTGCTGGTCATAGGCGGCCAGGTCCAGCAGGGGGTTGCGATGGCTGGAGACCGGAACCTGCAAGAAGCCGAGGTTACCCGCTATGGCTGCACCCCGGACTGGGCGGGGTCGCCCCTGACCACACGGTGCAGCGGACCTGCCGGCTGCCTTGTAAGCTCGTAGGGGTCCCGGCGAGCCAGTGGGGGGCAAGTCGCGAACGGATGGTCACTACTGCCAGCCAGCAAGGTGCCCCCAGCCCTATGCAACCTGGCCTCCTGCTCCAGTCCGTGGTCCTCAACGGGGGCCTTGGCGGGGTCTGGAAGCATTTTTGGTTGTCACACTGCGGGGGGCGCAACTGGCGTCTAGTGTGTAGAGCTTGGGGTGCTGCCGAACACCCCAGGGTGCACTGGGCAGCCCCCCAAGAAGGAGCGATCTGGCCCCAAATGTCAGCAGTGCCGAGGCTGGGGGGCCCTGCCCTCGGCCTCCCCACCCGAGCCAGGCTGCTCTCCTCCACTCAGCCCTCCCCTCTCCAAATCCTGCCACCTCCCCCCGCCCCATGCCCACCTCAGCCCCTCCAGGATGCCCCGCCTCGTGGTTCAACAGGAACGCCAATTACACCCCAAAGTGTCCCAGAGCCACTGGGATGGCAAAGCTCTCAGCTGGCCTTGACCACCCCGGTGATGGGGGCTGCCATCCACCCACTGAGGGTGAGGACGGGTCCCGGGGGAGGGAAGGGACAGAGGTCCTCGGTGGCTCAGCGGCAGGCCCCTAGGATTCCACTCCAAAAGCCCACCTCCTGCTGCGCGCACCTGAGCAGCTCTGCTCCCCAGGGCCCGTGGGGGAGCGGCCTCATTCCCCTAGACCGAGGTTCACCCCGCCCTCCCGGCCCGAATGGACGCCCGGCTCCCACAGCCCGGACTCCAACCCACCTCCGCCCAGGCAAGTCACCCACTTTCTGGAGTTTCTCCACGTGAAGTGGGAATTGCACGAGATCCTCCTTCCAGGGCTCTGTTTTAAATAAGGGTCGCGTGAGAGCATTTTAAGGGGCCTGGTTCGTGTCACTCAGGCAGGAACCTGAGCTCAGCAGTATCCGTACTTCCCCAGGCACGGGTCCAGGAGGAAGGACTGAGCTTCTCTGGCCCTTGCAGTCAGGAGTGAGGGCATCACTTGCTTTGGCCAGTGAAATGTGACAAGTCACTCGTGACAGTTCTGGGGGCAGAAGCTTGAATGGTTAGAACGTGATCTGCCAGCTCTGCTTCTCTGCCCACGTTCAACTTGGGGGCCGCTCCACCGCCCAAGTCTTGGAAGGAAGATAACGACGAAGTGGGGCCCTCAGCCCACTGCGATGCACACACTGCGTGAGCGCGAAGTGAGCCCTTACTGTGCAGGGGTGTCGGTACTGCCGCCGAGCCCACCTGGCCCGCCTGATGCAGTCAGCAAACTCCCACCTCCCTCGCCCCCGGAGAACTCTGGACCAAAGCAGGTCCCAAATTCTAAATGCAGGTCAGCATGATCACCTGGGGATGCAAAGGAGTTTACAACCATTGTGGACACGAGTCGGGAGCTGTGACTGTGGGCGGGCAGAACAAAGTGCGTATTCTAGAGGCCCCACTCTGTCCCCCAGATGCGATCCAGGGCGGAAAACTAACGTTCTTCCCTTCCTCTTCCTCCCCGGGGCGGGGCGGGGGCGGGTGGGGGGGGAATGAACAAAGCATCAATCATGCTCACAGGTTCACTGGTCCTGCCAATGGCAAGAGCATCATCCCCAAACGGGGAGGCTGAGGCTCAGAGATGTTATGTTGCTTGCCCAAGGTCACACAGGTTTAGGGGTGGGACTCTCTGGTCTGATTTTAAAGCCCACCGGCCTCGCCAGACGCTGTGCAGCCTCTCCCCAGCACACGAGTCAGGAGGCAGCTCCATTCAAGCCCCAGCCTGTCACCTTCTGGCAGTGAGCTGCACGGCTGATGCCCAGCTCAGAGGACTGGGGTCAGGCCAGAGTGCAGTCCCACTTTGTCACTCCGACAGGTCAGCCCCGTTTTAGTGCCTGGCCTCGCCAGTGACCGACTCTGCAAACACGTCCTGGGCAGCCTCTGGCTTTGGAGACGTATAAAGTGAAACGGATTTGCACCAGGATGTGTGGCAAGGATATATCTTCCTCAGGGTCCCCTGGTGAGACCACAAGTCTCAGGGGCCACACCTGACTGGCTTGCGGCTCTGGAATCCCAGCACGGATGGATCACAAGGAATTCTGTGTCTGAGCAAAGATCTACAACACACGAGAGCCAATTCAGAGCCGCACTCGCTGCCTGACCGGCATCTTCCAGCCAAGAGACAACCCTGGGCTGACCCCGAGGTCACAGCCCACAGATGGCCAGACTCGGCTCCTTCAGCGAGTAGCCAATGTTTAAGTACAGGAAAGAGGCACTTGGATCTGTTTTTTCCTTTGAAATTGAGAAGGTTTGGCCAGCCTGGGGTTGAACAGGCTGGAGCTGAGGGGGCTTTGGAGGAGCACCCGCTGTTCAGGCCTGACCATCCCCCCGGCCCTGTCCTCGGCACCAGGCATGTGAGCCTACAGAATAAGGGCAGCGGGCGGGGGGGCTGGGGAGGGGTCCCTGGATCACTCATCCACCCACCATTCACTGAGCTCCCACCACGAGCTGGGCCCTGAGAGAGAGACTCACAAAGATGGAAATGAGTACAGGCACAGCTCGGAGATGTTGCGCTTCGCAGATCCCTCGTTTTTACAACCTGAAGGTTCGTGGCAACCGTGTGTCGAGAGATTCTGTCACTGCCATTTTCCTAACAGCATTTGTTCACTTCATGTCTCTGGGTCACGTTCTGGTAATTCTCGCAATAGTTCAGACTTTTTCGTCATTATTATATGTACTTGTTAGGGTGTCTGTGATCAGGGACCTTTGAAGTTACTGCCATGACTCACTGAAGGCTCAGAGGTCGGTTAGCATATTTTAGCTATAAAGTCCTTTTTAATTAAGGTCTGTACATTGTTTCTTTAGCCATAACACTATTGCACACTTAATAGACTATAGGATAATATAAATGTAGCTTTTATATGCCCCGGGAAACCAAAAAGTTCCTGCGACTTGTTTTATCGCGATATTCGCACTGTACTGCCGAACCCACGCCGTCTCTGAGGCCTGCCTGTGCATAAATTCTACAGCATTAGTTGATGTTAGGTGCTTGGGGCCGGGGAGGGGGAGAAGGGAACCGCGTAGGAAATGCTGAGTGGGGACCTTCAGATAAGGTCTAAGGCTGAGGAAGGCCCCCCCCACACCCCGAGAAAGTAACGTGTGAATAAAGAGCTGCGGGTTCAGGAGGGAAACAACTCCAGCCAGGGGACAGCAAGCCAGAACATGGGACTGTCCCAGCGTCCGAGCACTGATCGCGGGGGGAAGGTGACGGGCGGTCCCAGGGCCTGCAGGTCCCACTCTGACTCCCTATGTCCGGTCCCGCTTATCCCCCGCAGGAACTCTGGATGTCACTGTCATCACTCAAAGGAGGCAGCTGCACAGCGGGTGGGATTCAGGCCGGGCCTGAATCCGGCTCCCCGGCACACACACGGTGTACCCAGCAAGCCGGGTCTTCCAAGCATCCAGACTTATGTGTTGTCTTTCTTTCCACAAGGGATAATTTGCTGAGTACATAAAAGTGATTTAAAATGTAAAACTTTCAGGACATTCATCTCAATAGCCCCCAAAGTCTTTTCCTGAACACACAAGGATTTTCACCTTAGGGAAGATGGTCAGCCGCTCCATGACATGCACACCCAGGCCTGGGACGGGGAGGATGCGGCACCATGGCAACGAGCCTGCGGAGGGGCCCTGGGCTCTGAGCCCGGGTCTCCTCCCGCAGGAGGATGCTCCCTGCAGGCCCGCGGGGCAGGGGAGAGGGCCCTGAGCCGCACACACAGACTCCTCACTTTAACCAGTGCCGGCGAGGCCCCAGTCCTCACGGGACCAGCGGAGGGGCTCACATGCCTCAGAGCTGAGGGGTCAGTGAAGCCCCCCACGATCGCCAGAGCAGCGGGAGAAAAAGCTGAACCAAGCTCACAAGGACAGGAGGCCCAGAGGCACCGGCCAGAGGGTGGGCTTGTTCCCAAGTCCCAGGCCCTGGAGTCTGGCGCCTCCCCTAGAGCTTCAAAGGGATGCAACTTGACCAAGCAGCAGCAGGAGCCGACTCCCAATCTCGCTGCCCCAGGCAGGCAGCTGGACACGCCCCGGGGCTGACTGCAGGCTGGGGCTGGGAGAGAAGCATCTGCAGGGCTGCCAAGGAGGCACCGGACTTGGAGCTGGACAGACGTAGGATCTGCCTGCGGGTCCAGCCCTCAGGGACGAGGAGCAAGACACACACAGCGGTTCTGATCACTGTGTGGGCAGCAGGGTTGCAGAGACCCTGGGCTGGCCCCGGGGCCTTTGCACTTGCTGTTCCACCTGCCTGGGGCACCCTGAGCTTGGCCCCTCTTGGCTGGCGCCCCGAGCACAGGCGTGAGCCTGTGTGCCCTCCTCACAGGGGCCTTTCCCTATAGTCTGAGGTCCCCTGTCTCCGCAGGGCTTCGCACCCGCCCATCTACCACGTCTGCTGTGGGCCTCCTGTCGGCTCCAAGGCCCGAGCCTCGCCTGCCCTGGGTACTCTGCGTTCCAGAACCTGACGTGTGCCCAGCACAGGGGGTGAGATCCAACAAACGTATGCTGAGGGATGAGAAGAAAGAAGCCTGGTTCCCTTCCGAGAAGGGCCGCAGCCGGCCAGCAGGACGTGTGCACGCCTGATCCTGACCAGGGGGCTTCCAAATCCTCCACGTCCAGCCGTCCGGTCTCGAGGGTCTCAGGGGTGGAGGCTGGACTGCTGTCACCTCACATCCCTGCTGTCAGGGACCCCAGTGACTTTCTTCCCTCTGCTCGCGGTGACCTTGGAAACACAGCACCATCCCCCGCACCGTGGAGAAGGCTACCGCCAGCCACTCCCTCTGCAACTCCTGCCTTGAGACAAGAACCCCACCTTAACAGCCTCGAGCCACACAGGAAAGCGACGAGATCTGTACAGACCGCCAAGTGCCCACGCAGAGAGGCGGCAGAGTCCGGGCGCTGCCACCAGCAGCTGTGACGCGGGGGATGCCCCACCCCTCCAGATCCCGGGCCTCATGTGTCACACGCAGACGAGTGCCCACCGGACAAGGCGAGTGTAGGGCTGAGGGGGCAGCACCGGGTGTCGCCTGGCCTACCCACGCCGCCTCCCCAGAAGGCCACTCACCACCTGCTTGTTCTGCTGCAGCAGCGGGCAGGACAGGTCCAGCTGGGGGCTGGCGTAGACGGGCGCCAGGGTGAGCCTGGAGGGTGGCGCACACACGAACTTCACCACAGCAGGCTCCAGTGCCGGGAAGGGGTTCGTGATGCTGGGCCTGTTCCCCACCGTGAGGGCGACGACCTGGCAGAGCAGAAGCAGCCGTCAGACACCCCACGCCCGAGTCCCTGCTCCGCTGGGAGCCCCCGGGACTCAGCGTGCTCTTCTGCAGAACTGGGATGGTGGTGATGCCCGCATCCCAAGCGGGTTACGGTGGTCCAGCGCCACACGCCCAGGAGAGAGCTCCCTCAACGTGCAAGAGACCTTCCGACAGGGGCCCTGGCGCCCTCTACTAAGAGAACAGAACCACTGCCGGCTCCTGGGCCCGAGGAAGAGGTGGGTCGGGGGAACACCATGCAGCTTCCCGGGACCCTATGAAGACCCCAAGGCTGATGAGCAAATAGACAAGCTTGTGCGTTTTGAATGAGGAATCCAGAGTGACTTGAAGACACCCATCACAACGAGGTGCAGGCGCCGCAGAGCGTGTCTGATGGACTGAGCCCCTGGGGAGGGACCAGCTGAGGGCTACGGAGGGCGGGGCCGCTGAGCAGGTGCTGGAGCCACAGCCCTGCCCTCCTTTCGCCTCTTAGACAAGCTCAGCTGGAGGCTGCAAAGACGGAAATTAAAGGTGCAAGAAAAGACACGGAGATTTATGTTTGCTTTCAGAGCTGGGACCTCAGAAATCAAGCCCGGCCCCCATTTTACGAGCAATACGGCTCACGGCCGGTTCTGAGGGAGCGGCCCCCGGCCCCTCAGTGACACTCACTTTCACACGCCAGAACAGTCCGGTCCAGAAGCCCCTCAACCTTCCTGACCACGAGGCAGGACAGAGGGCAGTGTCCTGGGTGACCCCCAACACCCCAGGAAGCGACCCCAGAGCACCAGGGTAGGGGGCCCTCAGGGCGACCCTGCTGAGGGTCCAACCCCTACCGTCCGAGGGGGACACAGATGACTGAGCCAAGCCAGGGCTAAGAAAGTTCTCTACGTTCATTTTTGACTAAGTTTATTCTTGTTGTGGTATTTATTATTTTTCTTATTCTTCAATTGATTTTGTAAAAAAAAACAATGAAGCCAGTGGAAGTGGGCCTCTCACTGTGCCTCTTTTCCGCTCACACCAAGCCAGTCTTGGTGTGGCCGTCTTCATAAGGGTGCCTGGGGGCCGTGTGTGTGTGTGTGTGTGTGTGTGTGTGCGTGCGTGTGTGTGTGTGTGTGTGTGTGTGTGTGTGTGTGTGTGTGTGTGTGTGTTTTAACATCAACTGACATGCTCTGTACTAGTAAATAAACACAGGTGTTCTTCACTTCCCCCAAGAAAGGGGCTCTCTCTTATGTCTCTTGATTCACGCTGGCCTCCTCACCCCTTGCGTTCTGTTTCCGGGCACCCTGGGAATGGAGGGTTACACCCCTACTATAACCAGACGAGTGTGCAGCCCTGAGCCTGGGACTGCCAGGCACAGGGGAACGGAGGGGCGAGCTGCTGCTCTATCCAGCCGATGCCGGCCCTGCAGGGATCACAGGTGCACTGTGCTCCGTCCACCCAGGCTAATTTTTTTGGTTTTCAGCATTAAAAAAAAAACCAAGACACTCCATACACCTGAAGCTAATATAATATTGTAAATCAACTATATTTCCATCTAAAAAAAAGATTCCGGAGAAAAAAATATTGGGATTCTCGGCTCATCCTGAAACACCGAAAGGATCTGCCCACCCTGGGTCTGCAGTCCCACTCATTTATAATACTGATACTTGCCTGACCCTGGAGGCCTCTGACTTTGCGAGCCCGATCTCAACCCACCCGGACTTGACAGTGGGGAGTGCTGACGCCCTGGACCAAGAGATTGCCCCGGGTGTGGAAAGAGAAGCAGGACTGGCCAGCGTGTAGCGCGGTCCCAACTGCCACACCCCGCTAGGCCCAGATGGTGCTTACTCAACCACCCTGATCCTCAGTCTGCCTGTCTGTGAAATGGGTACAACAGCCACGGCTGTCTCTCAGGGTTGCCTCGAGCAGTTAGATAAAATAATGCTGCGAGGCACAGCAGGGTGCTTGGGGGACGTGACTTTCCATCCCTCGCTCTGGGCAAGGCTGGTCTGGGGGTGGCCCCCCGCTCACCTGCTCGCCCAAGACCTGGCAGGTCACGAGGATCCAGTGTTGCTGGTGATTCCGGGCGGCAGGGGGCCCAAAGAGAGCCAGACTGACGCTGTCCATGTCCTCAGAGGTGACGTTGCGGAAGAACTTGGAAGGCTCCAGGACCCAGGGTCTGGGACCCCCCTCGAAAAGCATCTCTTTTGAGGAGCCGAGGGTCACCAAGGCGACAGAGGAGGGGTCCACAGCCTGTGGGAGAAAAGAGGGGAAGCGTCAACGTCTCCCTGGGAGAGGCGAGCCTGCCAGGGCTGGGGTGGCTCACTCTCTGGTCCTTGCTTTACTTGGTGCTGGTTGTTCCGCCAGGAAATGATCTGTTTGGGCGTCTGTCTCCCCAGCTGGCCTATAGGCTCATTAAAGGAAAGGCATGTCTGTTTCCTCTTGTATCTGCAGCGCGATCTCAACCACATGAGAAATGAAAGACCTTACAGACAAACTGAAATATTTTTAAAAGAGTAAATTACAACTACACTGTGACACTATTTCTCTGCCATCTGATTAGCAAAAATCCAAAAGTCTGAGCACACACACTGCCGGTGAGTCCGTAGGGAAACACGTACTCTTTTATAAAATTAATTAACTTGTTTTTTGAAATATAATTGACATGTAACATTATATTCATTTCATTAGTACAACATAGTGTTTTGATATTGGTATATGTTGCAAAATGGTCACCACAATAAGTCTAGTTAACATCTATCACCACACAAAGTTACAATTTTTTTTTCTTGTGATGAGAACTTTTTTTTTTTTTTTTTTTTTTTTTTTTTTGCGGTACGCGGGCCTCTCACTGTTGTGGCCTCTCCCGTTGCGGAGCACAGGCTCCGGACGTGCAGGCCCAGCGGCCATGGCTCATGGGCCCAGCCGCTCCGCGGCATGTGGGATCTTCCCGGACCGGGAAACGAACCCGTGTCCCTTGCATCGGCAGGCGGACTCTCAACCACTGCGCCACCAGGGAACCCCAGATGAGAACTTTTAAGATCTATTCTCTCAGGAATTTTCAAAAACAGTATTATCGAGAAACGTGTTCTATCCCGCTGGGGAGACAGGAAAATGGCACAACCCCAACAGAGAGAAATTTGGCAATATCTACTAAAATGACAGTCACATTTATCCCTTGTCCAAGCAACATTCCTTCTAGGAATGGACTCCGAAGATATGCCTCCATGAATATATAAAACATACACACAGAGCTAGGCATTACAGTATTACTTTTAAGAGTAAAAGCTTGGAAACAGCACAAACACCCACCAGCAGGGGCCTAGTTAGGTAAACTGTGGTCTATCCATACGATGGAATGTCAAACAAAGATCTTCCCGTGTGGATGTCGAGAGATTTGCAGGTTATTTTCCAAGCAAAGAAGCAAAGTGCAGAACAGGATATCTAGCATATTACCCTTGAGTAAGAGAGGAACGGGCAGGGCATAAGAACATACAATCGTTCTTGCTGACTTTTGCAAAAAGAGACACTGAAACTGTAAAATGGAAACTAATCAAAATAGTTTTTGACAAGAGGCAGGGAAGGGATGGAAGTGAGGCTTCTGGGTGTACTTTGAATACAGGTTTAACTTGGGAACCACATAAACAACTTAGACAAAAAATAAGGTTAAAAAAAGCAAACCCTGGGTCTTCCCTGGTGGCGCAGTGGTTGAGAGTCCGTTGAGTGGTTGAGATCCCCCGTCCAAGGCAGGACCTCCTGTCACCTGTTACCTCCCTTCCCAGCTGGACCGCCCTTCTCACCACCTGTCATCACTTCCTGTGTGTTCTTAAGTGCATTTGCTTCTCTGTCCCCAAAGCTAGAATGAAGCTGTCACTCAGCTGTGTGACCTTAAGCAGGTTAATGTCTATAAGGCTCAGTCTCCCGTCCTATAAAATGGGTACAATGAGAACCCTGCCTCATGGGTTATCGCAGATTCAAGGGGGCATGGATGGGAGCCCTGAACACACATGTAGCATATGCTCAGTAAATGGCCCCCACTACTGTCAACTGTCACCCCCATTTTGCAGATGGAAAGAGTGAAGCCCAGCAAGCAGAAGCAACTCGTCCAAGTTCACCCAGCTGGCGGGCCCGGGTCTGTTCCGACTCCAGATGCCCTGCTCTCACCCGTCTCACCACCACAACCAGAACAGCTCTGCTATGGACAAAGTAGGTCACTGTAAACCTTGCAGGAGGATTTCTTCCTGACCAGCCCAATAGAAAGACTGTGCAAAAGTACCACATGTCCTATAATTAAAGCTGGAGAATGATCAATTATCACCTTGCTGTGCAATTCTCTTCCCATCCAGGCATAAAAGCGTCACCGAACCGTGTGCCAGGGAGATAGGTTAATAATCAGCATGGCTAATGAAGGACACTGATAAATCGTACTGGGGGCGTCAACACGCAGATACCAGGACAGGCCAAGCAGGAGAGGAGGGGCCCCGTATCGCAGTCGAGACCTTCTCTCTCAGGGACTCAATTTCCTGGTTTGCAAAACAGGAGGGCGTCTGGTCATCAAGAGGCCCTTAGCACCAGCAGTCTGCGTTTCCAGGAGATGGACTACCCGCCTCAGTCCAGGATCCAGAGAAAAGGAGAGGGGAGGGGAGGGGAGAGGCAGTCAGAGGTGACAGTCCCCACCCCACCCCCCCCCCGCCGCCCCGGCACCTGGCTGACCCAGAGGCTCCAGGGTGCACAGCCCACGCTGATCATCACCGGGATGAAGGAGGCAGGCGGGGACCCCAGACCCTGGCACTCCAGGCCCCCAAAGGGTAACCCGCAAGTGGGGTGACAATGTACCCCAAACTGCTGCAGCCAACCAGGCTGAAGAGGAAGTAGTGTGTTGGCTGTGAAGGGAGTTAGGGAACTGGCAAGACAGCCCCCCTCTGTCTGTGGGCCAATTAGACAGAAGAGGTTACAGGTAAGTCGGGCCGGGGGGTGGAGTGGGGGGCTGGCGAGTGGCACCTGTTAGATCTGGGGAGGGTCTTTCTTCTGCCATGGGGGGCATCCTTACAATGTGCTTCCAAGACACGGCCACTCACCCTCCCCACCAGCAGCAGGGGTCTCATGGGTGTGACTGTCCTTCCCTGACCTCACCTGCTGCCCACTGCTGCATGAGAACATCCAGCTCTAACCCTCGCTCGACCTGACCCAGGGAGCCTCCAGTCTCATGCCTCACCCCGAGATACACACACGCCTTCTGGTGCCCCACCAGCCGAGCTTCCTGCCTTCACACTCTCGTTCTGCTTCTGCGTTCACAGGTGACCTGTGCCCACAGGACTCTTCGTTACCTCTACTACACTTACTGCGTCTGTCTGCACGTCTGCATTCCTCACAGATGGGCAGCCTCCCAGGGCACAGAGGGTGAGATGTTTCCCTAGATCTGTCTCCCCACCCTGAACCTTGTACTAACAAAGCACCAGGGACTGTCTGCAGAGTGAACTGGCAAGCACAGGCTGGACAAGAACTGGTAGCTGCCCTTCCAGTTTCCACACTCCTCTCTTCCTCAGAGAAAGAACTTCCATTTTATTAGGGTGGTAAATTGCCCAGCTGAAATGACTCCCTCGTCTCTTACAGCTAGCTGTGGCCAGCAGATGAAGTTCCGGCCAATGAGGTGCAGGTGGAAGCTGCTCTGTTAAACTTCTGACAAGGCTACTACAGGAAACTAACTCGGCTCAGAGATGAGCTCTTTCCCCTTCTGGCTATATGGAATGCAGATGTGATAGCTGCAGCTCCAGCAGCCACCTTAGAGCATGAGGCAACTTTGAGGATGAAATCCACATATTAGGACGATGAAGTAGAAAGACAGAAACCTGGGTCCCTGATGACTACAGAGCTGCCACACTAGACCTGTGTGAAACCTCTCATGTGAAAGAGGAACAAACTCTCTATTCACTGAGCCACTGTTATTTTGCGTTTTGTTACTTGCAAATACACCTAATCTTAACAGATATCAAGGCACAAGGAAGATGAGAGAAGAGACACATATCCTGTTCTTTTCCCTATAATTTCTCCAGTCAGGAAGCCACCTTTACTGGGGACATGTCCACCTTATCTTCATCCTTACATCCCAGCTTGGGACAGTGAGCTCAGGGGTTGGCCCCTGATGCTCCAACAAACACCCAGATAATCAGACCATGTGGTCACCTGGACAAGCACCCAGGAGGGGTCCTGAAGAACCTCCTCCCCAGGCTCCATCACACGGCTGGCTGTGGCAGGGCCTGCCCAGGATGACCGCTGCCATCTTAGGGATTTTAGTTTTCTCTCAGCCCTGCTCCCTGAGCCCTCTCACCTCCAGGGTCCTGATCAGTGAGAGGATCTTGACCTTTCAATTTTACGCTGCCATCTTTCCTTCCTCTGCCCTCCCTATCACCCTTTCAACGCTTTACTTTTTCCATGGCATGCATATACAAAATACATGACTTACTAGTTTATTTACTGTCTGTCTCTACCTCTGTCTCTGCTACAATGTCAGCTCATGAGGAAAAGGATTTCTGTGTGGTTTTTTGCACTGTTGTACCCCTAACGTTTAGAGCAGGGACCGGCACCTATGAGTAGGTATTTATATATATTTTGGTTTGGGGGATCAGGAGACCTTGGATTCAGCCCTAGCTAGGTAACCCTGGACACATTTCCCCACTCACTCCTTCTAAATTAAACAACTCTTCTCAAAAAATTAAAAACAGAACTACCACATGACCCAGCAATTCCCATAAATCCTTATGGGCATTTATCCAAAGGAAAGAAAAACACTTACTTTAAAGGAAATCTGTATCCCATGTTCATAGCAGCGTGATTTACAATAGCCAAGATATGGAAACAACTTAAATGCCCATTAATGGATGAATGAATAAAGAAGATATGACATATATATAGATATAGATATAGATACAGGTATATAGATATAGATATAAAAGAATATCATTCACCCATAAAAAGAAGGAATTTGCAACATTGCCATTTGCAACAACATGGATGGACCTTGAGGGTATCACACTAAGTGAAATAAACCAAGACAGACAAAGACAAATACCTTATGATCTCACTTATAAATGGAATCTAGAAACAAAAAAACAAAAACCACAAACTCATAGAAACAGAGAACAGACTGGTGGCTGCCAGAGGCAGGAATTGGGGGCAAAATGGGTGAAAGTGGTCAAAAAGTACAAACTTCCAATTACAAAATAAGTGAGTCCTGGGGATGTGAGGTACGGCATGGTGACTCTAGCTAATAACACTGTGCTGCATACGTGAAGGCTGCTAAGGGGGTAGATCTTAAAAGTTCTCATCACACACACACAAAACGTGTAACAATGCGTGGTGATGGATGTTAACCAGACTTATCGTGGTGACCATTTCCCAATAGATACAAATATTGAATCACTCTGTTGTCCTAAGGAAACTAACGCAAGGTTATATGTCAATTATATCTCAATAAGAAATCCACAACAGCCCTTGGTGTCGTCTGCTCTGTGCCCAGGGCTAGGGGTGCAGCGATGAAGAATTCTTATGTCACTGAGCTAGCTTCTAATGGCTGAGGGGGAGAAGAAAATGCATCCCAAATCAAGGGGACCAGAGCTATCCTAGCGGATGGGACTGGTGCCCGGGAAATGCAAGTGCTGACTGGCCCAGCCTGGGAGGCCCGCCCCACGATCCCCGGGCCTCCCGAGCCAGGCTGCCTGGCCGCACGCTGGAGGAAGGGCCAGGGCTTCCTTGTTCACACAGTAACAGCTAACCCTTACTGAGCGCTCAGTACCTCCTAGGGACGGTTCTCAGCCCACCTGGTTCGTGAGCTCAGCTCATCGTCACCACAACCCTGGGAGGCAGGTGCTGTATTAGCCCCATTTACAGGCAGGGAAACTGAGGCCCAGGGAAATTACATCAGCCAAAGTCACAGACTTGGTGCTGGACCTGGATTGAAAGTCGGGAGTTGGTGTCAAACAAAGGCAGCATGCTCTGAGCAGGAACACTCTAAATGCCTTCTGCACGAAGACGCATGGGGGACCCAGACGCTGACGGTTACCTGGCATCAGGCGAGGGGCACATCCAGACCTGACCCAGGCCCCGAGGCCCCAGAATCTGCACCACGTGCCAGGGCCATTGTCCCCACGCCAGGGTTCTGTGGAGACCCTGCAGGGTGAGTCTCTACTGGACCAGGAGCCCCTCTGTCCCGATCCGTGTGGGAATCATTTCATCCACAAGGATGTCGGCGCTCACCGTCTGCCACCAGGGAGGCCCTGCCCCTGCTCCATACTCCTAATTTCAGCTTGACAATCACCTCTGTAGCTGTCCCAAAAGCTATTCTGAACAATCAGTGTTTTAACACACATTCACCAGAGCAGATGGATAATTTGCACCAGGGAACGGGGGGAGGGCAGGGCCTGGGGCTCACCTTGAGGGGCAGGTAGGCGGCAATGGTGATGCGGGCGCTCAGGTGGATGTGGCCGTGCTTGTAGCTCACGAGGAGCGCGGTGTAGCCCTGGGCCTCTGCCCTCACCGTGACACCGCTGCAGTGCTCAGGCCCCGGCCGCAGCCTCCCTGCAAGAAGAGAACCACAAGGTCACTGAGACCTTGCCTCTGCCGGGAAAGACAGGACAGGCTGACCGCCCTCTTCCATTCTGGGCTTGAAACGAATCTTTTTAACTTACCATTTTAAAGTATAATTCCCATACCAAAGAGCACATGACACATTGTAAGCACACAACTCACAATTTTTCCCCCACAAGCTGAACACGCTCTGTTTCCAGGACCAGGATCAAGAAGCAGTACGACCTGCACACTACCCCTGGGATCTCCTGTGGACCCTTCTGGTCAGGAGCCCCGCCCCAGAGGAAAACCACTGTTCACTGACTTCTAAGAGCACAGCTGAATTCTGCTGGCTCTGGACTCCATACGAAGGGAACCGCCTTGGTACCTGCCCCCTTCAACTCAACACTGGCGGTGAGATTCCACCTTGTTTCGCACGCTGTAGATCTTCCACTCACATTTGCGCGTTACACTGCCGTGTGAACAGACGGCGGTTGCTCCACGCTACAGGGACCACGCGGGGCTGCGACGCGGCGCGCTGCTGTGCGCGTGTGTGCGTGTTTCTTTGGGGACGTATTCGCCTCTTCAGAGGGGTGCACCCCGAGGAGTGGGAGTGCAGATAGTGGGAGTGTGCGCTCAGCTTCCCTCATTATCGCCAATTACCTTTCCAAAATGGCTGATGGACTTACACTGCCTCTAGTGGCTGTGAAACATCCCTGCCAATCCTTGGTAAATATTTTCCATCTTTTATTAATTTAAAAAAATTCTGGTAAAATACACATTAACATAAACTTTTACCACGGTAATAACGTTTCCAGTTCAGTGGCATTAGGTACATTCACACTGTTGTGAACCACCACTCATCTCCAGACCACTTCTCATCTCGCAAAACTGAAACTCTGAACCCATTAAATATAACTTCCCAACTCTCACCCCCTCCAGCCCCTGGCAACCACCATTCTACTCTGTCTATATGAATTAATGCTGCTATAAACATGAACATACAAGTATTTCATCAAGATTCTGCTTGCAATTATTTTGGGTATACACCCAGAAATGGGATTGCTGGATCATAGAGCAGTTCCATGTTTACTGTCTTTTTCTTTATTTTTTTGGCCGCATCGGGTCTTAGTTTTGGCACACGGGATCTTTCATTGCGGCATGCAGGCTTCTCTCTAGTTGTGGCGTGCGGGCTTCTCTCTCTAGTTGTGGCACGTGGGTTTTCTCTCTCTAGCTGTGGCACCGGGCTCCAGGGCACATGGGCTCTGTAGTTTGTGGCATGCGGGCTCTCTCACTGAGGCCCGCGAGCTCAGTAGTCATGGCACGCGGGCTTAGTTGCCCCAGGGCATGTGGGATCTTAGTTCCCCGACCAGGGATCGAACTCGCGTCGCCTGCGTTGGAAGGTGGATTCTTTACCACTGGACCACCAGGGAAGTCCCCCACGTTTAATTTTTTCAAGAGCCTCCATACTGTTTTCCACAGTGGCTGCACCATTTTACATTCCCACCAACAGAGCACAAGGGTTTTAATATCTACACATCCTCAGCAACACTTGTTTTTTTTCTGTCTTTTTGCTAGGAGCCATCCTAAAGGGGTTTAGGTGGTATCTCACTGTGGTCTTAATTTGAATTTATATCATGATTACAGATGATCTTTTCATATACTGGTTGGCCATTTGTATATCATCTTTAGAGCAACGTCTATTCAAATCCTTCATCCATTTTTTTCATGAGGTTATTTATTATTGTCAACTTGTAGGAGTTCTTTATATATTCTATAAATTTATTTATTTATGGCTGCACTGGGTCTTCGTTGCTGCGCAGGGGCTTTCTCTAGTTGGGGCGAGCGGGGGCTACTCTTCGTTGTGGTGTGTGGGCTTCTCCTTGCAGTGGCTTCTCTTGTTGCGAAGCACCGGCTCTAGACGCCTGGGCTTCAGTAGTTGTGGCGCACGGGCTCAGTAGTTGTGGCTCGTGGGCTCTAGAGTGCAGGCTCAGTAGTTGTGACGCACGGGCTTAGCTGCTCCACGGCATGTGGGATCTTCCTGGACCAGGGATCGAACCCATGTTCCCGGCATCGGCAGGCGGATTGTTAACCACTGAGCCACCAGGGAAGCCCCATATATTCTAGGTATGAACCCCATATCAGACATATGATTTGCAAATATTTTCTCCATTCCATAGGTTGCCTTTTATTTTTAAGACTTTTTTAGAGCAGTTTTAGGTTCACAGAAAAATTAAGAGAAAGGCACAGAGATGTCCTACGTACTCCCTACCCTCATATATACACAGCCTCCCCCATTATCAACATCCTCTCCCAAAGTGGTACACTTGTTACAACTGATGCTCCTACACTGACACACCACAATCACCGGGAGTCCACAGTTCATATTAGGGCTCCCTCTTGGTGTCGTGCACACTATGGGTTTTCACGAATGTGTAACGACATGTATCCGTCATTACAGTATCACACCGAGTATTTTCTGGGCTCTCTATTCTATTCCATCGGACTGTAAGTCTGTGCAAATGCCACTCTGTTTTGATTACTGTAACTTGTAATAAGTCCTGAAAATGGGAAGAATGAGATCTCCAAGTCTGTTCTTTTCTCAGCATTGTTTTTGCTATTCCGGATCCTTTGAGATTCCACATGAATGCTATTTTTCTAAATTCATTTTACACCTAAGAGTTCTTTTGGTGGAATCTCGAGGGTTTTCACATATAAGATCATGTTATTTGCAAACAGGTAAGTTTACATCTTCCTTTCCAATTTTGGGTCTTTCATTTCCTTTTCTTGCTTAATAGCTCTGGCTAGACTTCCAGTATTATATTGAAGTGGTGATAGCAGGCAACCTTGTCTTGTTCCTGATCTTAGGGTAAATAAAAGCTTTCAGCCATCCACCATGGAGCATGATGTTAGCTGTGGGTTTTTCTTATATGGCTTTTATTATGTTCATGTAGTTTCCTTCTATGCCCAGTTTGTAGGCTGATTTTACCATAAAAATGTTTTGAGACTTGTCAGCTGATTCTCCTGCATCAATTGAGATAATCATGCGGTCTTCTTCCTACATTCTGTTAATGTGATGTATCACATCAGTTTTAGACTACTGAAACAATGCATTCCAGGCATAAATCCCACCTGTTCACGGTGTTTAATCCTTTTAATGTGCTGCTGAATGCAGTTTGCTAGTATTTTGTTGAGGATTTGTCCATCCACGTGCATAAGGGATATTGGTCTGTACTTTTCTTGTAGTATCTTTGTCTGGCTTTGGTATCAGGATCATGCTAGCTTCACAGAATGAGTTAGGAAGTGTTCCCTCTAATTTTTTAGAAGAAGGATAAGTGTTAGTTCTTTAATTCACCTGTGCAGCCATCAGGTCCAAGGACTTTCTTTGTCAGGAAGCTCTTGATTACTGATCCAGTCACCTTGCTAGTAATGAGTCTATCCAGATTTTCTATTTCTTTGTGAGTCGGTCTAGGCAGGTTTTGTATTTCTAGGAATTTGTCGTTTTATCCAGGTTATCCAATTCATAAGAGTACAATTGTTCATAATCCTTTTTATTTCTCCACAGTCAGTGGTAATGCCTCCACGTTCACTTCTATTTTAATAATTTGTCTCCCTTTTTTTCTTAGTCAGTCTAGTTAACAGTCTGCCAACTTTGCTAATCTTTCCAAAGCACCAACTTTGGGTTTTGTTGATTTTCTCTATTGCTTTCCTATTCTCTATTTTATCTCTGCTCTAATCTTTATTGTCAGCTTCCTTCTGCTAGCTTTGGGTTTAATTCATTCTTCTTTTTCTAGTTTTCTAAGCTGCACAAAGTGAGGTTATTGATTTGAGATCTTGTTTTGCAGTGTAAGCACTTATAGCTATAAATTACCCTCTTAGCACTGTTTTGCTGTGTCCCTAAGTTTGGTACATCCTGTTTCGTTTTCCTTCATCTCTAAGTAATTTCTAATTCCCCTTGTGATTTCTTTGACAAAATTGTTCTTTATGAGTATGTTATGTAATTTCCACAAATTTGTGAATTTTCCACTTTTCTTCTGTTACTGATTTCTAACGTCCTCCCATTGTGGTTGGAGAAGATACCTTGTATGATATCTACCTTTTAAAATCTACTAAGACATAAGTTGTACTCTAACACGTGGTCTGTCCTGGAAAAGGCCCCACGTGCACTTGTGTGTTGTGTTGGTGGGTAGGGTCGCATGTGTCTTAGATCTGGTTGCTACACTGTGTTGTTCAAGTCCTCTACTTCCTCGCTCACCTTCTGTCTGGTTGTTCTATCCAATCCTGAGAGTGGGGTA
Organism: Grampus griseus; assembly: GCF_964374135.1. Classification (NCBI taxonomy): domain Eukaryota; kingdom Metazoa; phylum Chordata; class Mammalia; order Artiodactyla; family Delphinidae; genus Grampus; species Grampus griseus. The sequence continues at coordinate 101,645,993 of NC_139004.1, read as the reverse complement.
TTGAAAGCTCCAACTATTATTTAGAACCGACTATTTCTCCCTCAGTTATGCCCATTTCTGCTTCATATATCTTGACGATCTGTCATGAGGGGTGAAAATGTTTACAGTTTTATTTTCCAGCTGTACTGAATATACAGTGTTTTCTTTGTCTCTTGTAACAATTTCTGATTTAAAGTCTATTTGTCTGATGTTAGTATAACCACCATGCTCTCTTATGGTTACTGTTTGCATGGCATGGACTGTCTTTTTCAATCCTTTCATGTTCAAATTTTGTGTCTTTTTTTAAATTTATTTTTTATTTTTGGCTGCATTGGGTGTTCGTTGCTGTGTGCGGGCTTTCTCTAGCTGTGGCGAGCGGGGCTACTCTTCGTTGTGGTGCATGGGCTTCTCATTGCGGTGGCTTCTCTTGTTGAGGAGCACAGGCTCTAGGC